>NC_057710.1:28631020-28645735 GCF_004010195.1 Chiloscyllium plagiosum | reverse complement strand
CTTTAACACTATGGCAGTCCCAGTCTATGTTTGGAAAGTTAAAATCCCCTACCATAACTACCCTATTATTCTTACAGATAGCTGAGATCTCCTTACAAGTTTGTTTCTCAATTTCCCTCTGACTATTGGGGGGGTCTATAATACAATCCCAGTAATGTGATCATCCCTTTCTTATTTCTCAGTTCCACCCAAATAACTTCCCTAGATGTATTTCCGGGAATATCCTCCCTCAGCAAACCACTCCACAGACCATTGTATTATAGTGAAATTTGGAACGACAGTCCAGTAAATTTCCATCCCTAAAGATCATTACTGAATCAAAGGACTTTTAAGGCAATTAGTAATAGCTTTGCGATCACCATTAATGAGACTAGTGTCATGTTCCACACTTAGGAGTTGATCTTGAACTTCACCAGCTGATATGGTGAGATTTGAAACTAGGCTTCAGCCTAGACCCTCTGGATTATCAGACCAGGGGCATTACCTTGATGCCATCATCACCACCCATTACTTGGTGACATTTGTAAGATTGCAAATATGCCAGTCAATCCATAAGGTTCATTTAGAACCAAAACATTTTCTAAACATCTGAGAAATTATCAGAGATTCAATAGCTTAATAAATTGATAAAAGCAAAACAATCATGTGGTTAACTGACTTGCCAGTTTACACTATTCTCCTTGCGCTTGCCTCCATAGTATAATTCACATTCTGCCTCCATGGGAAATATATTTGATCCAGAAACCCTTGCATGTTCTACTGAGTTAAATATATTATGTAAAAGTAAGTTGTTCGTGATGAAATACCTGCTTTTACAGCACTTTGCTTTTCTACTTATCCAGAAGATAGGTTAATATCTTATCAGATGCGCTCGGACAAACATTTAACACACCCATTTCCTCCACCGTTTAGTTAGAAGCATTTTATTTTAAACAGATCAGTGCAAACGTTTAAATAATGGTCAAGCAATTTGACCAGAACTTGCCAAGCATTTGGCTGATTATATCTCACACAACGTACCCACAGCAAAGAGTATATTATTAGTTCTGGAACACTTAGCATATACTGACTACATGTAAAATTTGTGGTTTTAATTTATAGGAAACACAACCCTTTTTGGTAAGAATGATGAAAGAAGTAAGCCGATAACAGCATACATTTTTGCTACATATCGGATGGTAATATATAAAAACAATTGAAGGTTGCAAAATATTGCATTGCTATACTAAATCTTGGAATTTTCATACTGAATTCCTTTGCCTTTGATTTAATGAACACATTATTTTGTGTAAAATAAATGCTTCTGTTAACATAGCAGATGCTAAATTGGTGTGAAAATGTTAAACACTCTCACACACTGTGATTCCAAGCTCAAGGGAATATGAAGGCTAGGATAACAAGTGTCATCTGCTTTCCAAACTAAACTTGGAGCTGCATACACTGGTGACCAATGTCTTTGTCAGTGAATTCAGTATTTTTTGAGCTTGATGCTCCTAAAGAATAGTGCCTTCAATTATACTTGGCAGCCAGAGTCAACATAAAGGAGAAACTGTTCTTGTTCCATTGTGGCCTTCAGCAGTACAAGTGCATGCCAAAAGCATTTATGTTTTCTATGCAGGGTCCCACAATACTGAGTGGCATTCACAGGCAGCAGTGTGTGGATACCAAGCAAGTGTCTTTGTAAATTAGACTCGGCAGAATCGCCTTCACTCCAAACATTGCTGTTGTCTATGTCAGAGGAGCAGAGCAGGAGAGTGCTGACATCTTATCATAGCAATCACTCTGTTTTCTCTAATTGGTGCCTGATTTGAAAAGCTTAATTATGAATCTCCCCGCTATTGCCAGGCACAGGTGTTTGTGAATCCATGGCAATTATACCGAAGCCTAAAGAATGAAAAGCAGCCATCACTAGGCTTCTGTGGATTTAGCTTTTCATCTGATGTACTATGTTCATGGATCACTGCAGGCTTCTAATTGCAATGGATGCAGGCCTCACTTTGGTAAAAATAGAGGATAAGATCCCTGAATGGTTGGCATTTAAATTCATTATTTATAACTCTGCCAAATGCCTTCAAAAAGAATGGTTCAGTTATTTTCCCTTCCATTCAAGATTGTTTTCCATTTTATTGAGGTTCTTGAGTCTGTAAAAGGACAATTTTTGCAAATTTATTCCAACTATTTATAACAAGTTGTTTGTAATTTGCAGCGAATGGCACTTTCTGCTGGAAGCTTCAAGTGGTTCTAAATGTCTGTGATCAGGGACAGATCCTGCAGTGTTTCAGGAAAACTAGTTACTTTCAGTCACCATAACCAAGACATTTAGCTTATTGCTGAGGAATTTCTTATTGCACTTCATACAAACAAAAAATGCAATTACTTAAACAACCTCATACACATTTGGAGTCTGTATAGAATTACCTAAATTCATCATTGACGTTACTTTGGATAAAGTCATTTACAAATCTCCTGTTTAGCCCCAAGCATTTAGTTTCTTAAGCATAACCCTCACAGACCCAGCAGTAACAGCTCTACTTACTGTTACATTTTGTCAAAATATTTCTATTCGAGCTACTTTCTAAAACAAACCTGAAATAATTTTTAATTAGACAAATTAGAAAATTTGGACAGCTGTGTTGCTTATTGTTGTCTGTGCATTAACTGGTATTACACTTCAAAAATTGGTTCATTATATAAAGCACTTTGAGATATTTTGGCATGCTAAAGACAGAGTATAAATGGAAGTATTATTCCTTTCCTTTTCTTAAGCTTAGTTCCAGTTAAGATCCCACAGCCAGCAGGCTAGGGACTTGTGCCACCAACACATGGAGAAGCTGAGTGCCACTGTAGCGAGAGTGTGCTATTCGAGGGCTGAATTATGAATAGTCTTGTTTTAAATATGATTCTTACTTTACAATAAAGGTGTATTTCATTCAATTGTTTCCATACAATGTTTAAATTTTTTACATGTTAAATTTCACTAATTTTAACTCCGTGAAATTGAGAGCATAATGCTAGTATTAAGATGGTGCAGGGAAGCTTAGTCTGGTCAGCGGTAGTTCAATAACTATGCCCTAAACTCTGAATCCGATGGTCACAGGATCAGTTCCTAAACTAAAGACTTGAGCAAATAATCAAAGTTTACACTCCAGTGCAATAATGAGAAAAGCTGAGCTAAAGGGCATTTTCTATGCTGTAAACTTTTCTAAGTACTGCATTGTCAGGAGTGCTGACTCCAAGACAGATGTTAAAGTTAGGCCCAATCTCCCCATTCAGATAGTTGCAGGAGGTTAAACAATAGCACTTTGAGCAGAAGCAATTGACGTCCCCTGGATATCCTGCCACTATTTAACTCAAATCAACACCTCAAAAATAGATTCACCTATTGCAGCTCAATGTACCTTGTGTAAATCGGATAGTACACGGCCTATATCTCAATACTGACTGGACTTACCTCTTCATTTGTTGTACAAAAGTTTGTAATTTTGATTTGGAGACACTGGTGTTGGACTGGGGTGTACAAAGTTAAAAATCACACACCACCAGGTTATAGTCCAACAGGTTTATTTGGAAAGACTAGCTTTTGAAGCACTGCTCCTTCATCAGGTGGTTGTCCACACGATGAAGGAGCAGCGCTCCGAAAGCTAGTGTTTCCAAATAAACCTGTTGGACGATAACCTGGTGGTGTGTGATTTTCAAAATTTTGTAATATGCTAAGGTCATGAATGGTATCATATAAATGTGTAATATTTTAGTATGAACACATTAAGCATGTATACAGTCAAAAAATGCACCTTTTTCAGAAAATGCACCTTATTTGTAGAATTGGTAAAACAATATAAATAACAGTTTGAATTTGAAATTCCATAAAGTGCAATTATTACAGTTCAATTTCTGTCAATAGCTATTTGATACTCTGAGTTGCCTTCTTACTATGCTTGAATTTGTAGGTCAAAATAAACACTTTTATTTCGGATCCAACATTCTCCAGTGCCTATAACCTGCATGTTTTTATATACATTCCAGTCCCCTGTACACTGTGACAGGGCAGCCTTAGACTGGCCTTTCCCCCTTGAACCTTTCCCATAAGTTTTAGTACATCTTCAGTCTGTAGTCCTGGACCATGGAAGATGCCACTCTGCAACACTCCGTCATGGACAGGCCTCTGTACTGGAAGACCAAGCAGTGTTGGACGATTCAATTTCTAACAAAAGTAGCCTAACCCAACAGTGTCTTTCACTGAATTGCTGGTCCTCCAGTAGCCATTGATGTTTGTCTTTATTGGTATCTATAGCTACAGCCCATTCAACACAGTTCTTTGATACAGAAATGCTCAAGATGAAACTTGGCAAAAACCGCTGTTGAAAATGTAAATATTTAAGTTGCTGATGTGAATACTTTGGCAAGTTATAGAATTATTCTGAGCCATCCCAGAAATCATAGAAAATAGGCCATAGTACAGCAGAGGTACAGGCCCTTTGGCTGTGTTGACCATGATGTCATTCTAAGCTAATCCCATTTGCCTGCACACAGTCCATATGCCTCTATTCCTTGCTGTTAAAGTGCTTGTCTAAATGTCTCTTAAATGCTATTATTGTATCTGCTTCTACCACCTCCCTGGCAGCACATTCCAGGCACCTACTAACTTCAGTGTAAAGCAACCCTAGTTTTTGACATTTCCAAACTGGAAAAAAAGTCTCCAACAATCCCCCACTCGTGCCTCTCATAATTTTATAAACTTCTATCAGGTCAGCCCTCAGCCTCTGATGCTCAAGTGAAAACAATCCCAGTTTGCCCAACCTCTCCTCACAGTTCCTACACTCCAATCCTGGCAACCTTTTCCACACACTTTCCGAAGCCTCCACATCCTTCCAAAATTATGGTGACCAGAACAGCACACAGTACTTCAAAAGTAGCCTAACTAAAGTTTTAAATAGCTGCAATATGACTTGCCAACTTTTATACTGAATGTCCTGATCGATGAAGGCAAGTATACCTATGCCTTATTTCGTACCTTATCCACTTGCGTTGCTACTTTCTGGGAGCTATAATCTTGTACCCAAACTCTTTCTGTATTCCAATGCTCCTAAAGGTCTTGCTATTTATTATGCATATTGCTACTAACTGTAATGAGGTCAGCCAGGTGAACATCATAAAATATGAGTTCCCTGATTGGGACTGGTAATCTCATCCAATCAGGGAGCTCTGACTGACAGAGTGTCAGACATCCTGAGAGGAAGGTGGATCCGTGTCAAGTACATGTGTAAATAAAGGTTGACTTGGTGATGGAATACCAGCCTCTGAGGAGTTAGCTCATTAACTGTATAAATTATACTTGTCTAAGCACTCTAGTATGAGTGACTGTGCCTTCAGTATCAATGTGATATAAAAAGTTCATACACAGAGCAGAGAATTGGCTTGAGCAGAGTTCAGGGATTCTTTAACTTGCAGGGTAAGGAAGTGATACAGCTAGATGAATCAGCAGTTATTCACCAGGATAATAGTCAGAAACAAAACTACCACAAAATCACTGTTGCTGAATCAAAATTCTAGAACTCCCTTCCTAACAGCACTATGGGTATCCCTATAACCTAAGGACTGGCAGCAGTTCAAGAAGGCTGCTCATCACCACTTTCTACGGGGCACATAGAGTTGGCAATGAATGTTGGCCTAGGTAGTGACACACATTCTATGATCAAATATATAAAAAGGAAAGAAGCTTTATTGATCCACCAGCATGATTTCAACTAATTGCTGCAGTATTTCTCCATATGACCACTCATTTATTCCACAATACCCTGTGACATTCTCCATTTTACCTGTATATAATAAAGGTTAGGGTTGCTACAGGTAGTTCACTGCCACCAACCCTTCTTTGCCTTTGTTCCGTCTTTGACCTATCTAATGATTAGCAATAGAGGATACACCAGCATAGAGCATGGGCGGAAAAGGTGTTGTTCCTAATTAACATGAAGGTTTATGAAATACAATTACATTTCGTCAGGCATAGTTACTAGGAGCTCAAGGTGTTGGTGTAGACACATCAGTTCCTCCTGGGAACTGGAGTAGAAGACTTTATCTCCACCCACTGATTGTGTGTGACTTCAGTACAGTGGGTGGAACAAATGTAACATGAACATTAACCTCATCAGAACCATTACCTTATTCAACTGATCTCCCTAGGCTTTTCCCCATTGTTAACTCATTCTACAATCATGTGTATAACAATATATTTATCATTATTCCATATTCCACAAAGGCCTTGACTTCAGAAATGCAGATAGTCTAAATGTTTCACCCAATTTTCAGAACTCACTCTCTTTGAGGAACTGTTGACCCTGCTTCTGATCTGTGGATCATTTCTCTACTGGTGAATCTTTATCTCTCAAATACCTTTTTGCAGCTGTTGTTTTTTTAGTGGAACTTGTTAGTCCAATTACCTGGAGGACCTTTATTCTCCTGAATTTCCTTCAGAAATGATCTCTTCTCTGCTAACTCAGATGCATTCCCCATTACATCATCTGAGGGTCCTTTAATCTGGTGAATGTCTATTCATGGAAGACAGATGCTCTGTTCAACCAAATACTTTCTTCCTTTTAGTATCCTGGATTTTGAGATCAGATCACAACTTTTAATTAAAAATAGTTTCTTTTTTGCAATATCATGAATGCTTAGACCACATCATTTCTTCTTCTTGACCAAGTCCCATAACTGTGAACCTCTTATATGAGCATTACATTTAAGTGTAACCTGTAGCATTTCAATGCTTTTGATGAGGCTTCACCTTCTAAGGAGGCAGCCATTGTAGCTGTGTTAATGGGAGATTCACCTCTGCACTGATATCAAGCTTAAATTCAACAATCTCTGTAATTTCAGATTGTTGAGATCACAATTTTGCCTTAAAGTGCATCAGTTAACGTCTCTAAAGGAGATTGCTGCAACACATTAAGGTTTAGCAAGTGTGACCTTTTCATTATCTGCATCTTTGTAACGGCAACCTACTTCTGAACTTGATGGTTAATTTTGAGACAATGCTATAACCTGTCGCATCCATGGAATCCAGTCTGGTGTTCTGTATGGCCGGACGTGGAATCTACTGGGAAGTGATTTTTTTTTCCCATTTCTTCTCTGTGCGCTGATTAATCTTCTCACTGTAGAGTTGTTTTAAATCTGTAACATTCCAATAATGCTTTAAATCTGTTATTCTTTAAGCCTGTTTCCTTGTGTTCACTAATGCTGTTTAAAGTTGATTGATTGTAGCGCTTTCTAAACTCACTACCATGGTAAAGTTCCAGTATTTCCTTTATTTGCCAATATTTTGAGTTTCTTTACTGAGGTTTTAAATTGTATTACTGCCTCTTCTTCAGTGATTTACAGTTTTCAAACTTTTAAGATATGTTTTCTGCAATACTGTATCTCTATATTGTTCACTGGGTTTACCACATTGCCAGGATTTTCTTGTCTTTTTCAACAAAGATGGCTACCTGTTTCTGCTAGGGTTTTTCCCATCTTCTGCCGTCAAGATGGAGTTTTCCTGCTTCTTTCTGAGAAAAATTGATACTTTCTAGTCTAAGATACCAAGCATTTTCTTCGACACAAATTCTTAAACAATGTTTTCTTTCCATCACAAGTCTTCCCACCGAAATTATGGCTTAATAACAGAGTCCCGGACCTTTAAATCTTTAAATTTTTTCTGACTTTACTTCTCAAATTTTCTCATTTTCAGCATAATCCTGAGGCATTTTCTGGTCCTTTCATTGTCCTTTGTAGCTATCAATTAGCAGCAATGTTTATGTGAGAGGTGCAAACTCTCTTTTATAAAATCTTGCCTTCCCTTCTCGTCTTTACACTATTTTTCATGAAATTATCCCCTTTCCCTTAGATATCATAGAATCATAGAATCCCTACAGTGTGGAAACAAGTCCATACCGACCATCTGACAAGCATTCCACCCAGTCCCACCCTGCACCTCCCATGGCTAATCCAGCTAGCCTACACATTGCTGGACACTACGGACAATTTAACATGGCCAATCTATCCTATTTGCAAATTTTTGGACTACGGGACAAAACCAAAGCATCCGGAGAAAACCCACACAGACACAGGGAGAATGTACAAACTCCCCACAAACAGTGGCCCAAGGCTGAAATTGAACCCAGGTGTGAGGCAGCAGTACCAATCACTGAGCCAGTAATGCCACCCATTAACTTTATCTCTAACCTTACTGTTGGAACATTCAGCTGCACTTTACAGAGCGTCTTCATTCAGCTCTTGTGTTTTCTCAGTGTGGCTGGCTTTTAGAGCAAGTTAGTAGCATAAAAACAGGCCCTTTGGCCCACCATGTCTATACAAACCCAACAATCACCAACCGACACTCATCCATTTACCTTCACTTGCTCCATAGATTACTGTCCCCTGGCATTTTAAGTGCTCATCAGATGCTTCTTAACTGTTGTGACAGTGCTTGCCTCTATCATCCTTTCAGGCAGCACGTTCCACACACCGACCATTCTCTGGATGAATAATCTTTCTTCAGATATCCTCTTAAAACATTTGCTCCTCACCTTAAACTGTGCCCTCTGGTCTTAGAGATGTCTGCTATGGGGAAGAGATTTGCACAAACTATTCTGCCTAGCGCCCTCCACCCCTTATTTTCTCTACATCAATCAAATCCACCTCTCAGCCTCCTCTGCTCCAAGGTAAACAAACCCAGCCTTTCCGCTCTCTCCTCCTAACTGAGACTTTTTATCGCAGATAACATCCTGGTGAATCTCCCCTGCACTTTCACCAGTACAATCACACCATTCTGATAATGTAGTGACCAGAATTGCACACAGTATTCCATCTGTGGCCTAACTGAATCCTCAATCTGGCTCCAGTTCTTCTGACCAGCCTTTGCCATTGGAGTGCTCAACTTGTCTCTTAGCTGCTTCCACAGATGCTGCTGTCTCCCTCTGTCAGTAGTCCAACTTCATGTGCCAACTGCCTGTTTATGTTTTTGTAAAGCAGTAATGCTCTTAAAATGGTAACCTCACTTGCTTGAATCTTTTTCTTAGTTAGAGGTTTCTGCTCCTCATGGTGGGGTTTGATCTAGACAGCTACTATCATGTGGTACTTCCCCAAGTAACCACTCGTGGTACCTTGTGTTATTTGTCACCTCTACTGTAGGTAGTACTAGATAAGAGAGGCCAGGAAAACTGCAGTGAGTAACTCACTTCCTGACTCCTCAAAGCCTGTCCATCATCTCCAAGGCACAAGACAGGAATGTGATGAATACTTCCCACTTGCCTGGATGTGAGCAACTCCAGCAATACTCAAAAAGCTTGGCACCATCCAGGTCAAAGCAGTCTACTTGGCTGGCACCATATCCACAAATATCCGGACTCTCCAGCCCAGCAGTAGTCTGTACTATCTACAAGATGCACTGCAGAAATTTACCAAGACTCCTTAAACAGCACCTTTGAAACCCAAAACCACCTCCATTTGAAAGGACAATAGCAAGTAATACCACAGCCTATAAATTCCCCTTCCAAGCTACTCACCATCCTGACGTGGAAATATGTCACCATTTTTTCAATAGCGCTGGGTCAAAACTTTGGAACTCCCTCCCTAAGAGAATCGTTGGTCGACCTACAGCAAAAGGGGCTGCAATAGCTCACCAGCTCTCCACCACCTTCTCAAGGGCAACTGGGTGAGCGATGCCCAGATCCCACGAATGAATTAAAAAACCACCTGAGATATCTTAAACCAAGGATGAATAAAAGCATTTGAAAATAATCACTAATGACTTCTTTCACCTTTATATCCTGACCCAGTCAGATTGAGACTATAAGGTGTGAAGGAGTTAGTCAGATTGAGACTGTACAGGGTGATGCAGTTAGTCAGATTGAGACTGTAAAACGTGACGCAGCTAGTCAGATTGAGATTGTAAAGTGTGAAGCGGCTAGTTAAATTGAGACTGTAAAGTATGGCACAGCTAGTTAGATTGAGACTGTAAATTGTGACGCAGCTCGTTAGATTGAGACTGTAAGGTGTGAAGCAGTTAGTCAAATTGTGACTGTCAGGTGTGAAGCAACTGACCTTCCTCAAAAGTTACAGTGAGATCCTAAAAATATCCATTGGATACTTTCACACATATATACTTGAAAAGGCCAAGTGGGCTCTACTTTACAAACACCTCAATTTACACATATTCAACTGAAGAGATGATAGTAATATTAGTAAAATCGATTGCAAAACTGGAAACAGACTCATAGCTTGAACTAAATAAATGTTAATAAGCCATTAGGAACTGAACTAGACTTGAAATAGGATCAATGGGTTTTACTAGTAAAGAAAATCGCACTAAGGTAAACACTCCCGTTTCCTTTTCATGGATCAATCTGACTCGCTGCGTCACACCTTACAGTCTCCATCTGACTGTGTCACACCTTACAGTCTCCATCTGACTAACTCCCTCACACCTTACAGTCTCCATCTGACTGCGTCACACCTTACAGTCTCCATCTGACTAACTCCCTTACACCTTATAGTCTCCATCTGACTGTGTCACACCTTACAGTCTCCATCTGACTAACTGTTTCATACCTTACAGTCTCCATCTGACTGTGTCACATCTTACAGTCTCCATCTGACTGCGTCACACCTTACAGTCTCCATCTGACTAACTCCCTCACACCTTACAGTCTCCATCTGACTGCGTCACACCTTACAGTCTCAAACTGACTGCGTCACACCTTACAGTCTCAATTTGACTGCGTCACACCTTACAGTCTCAATCTGACTAACTGTTTCACACCTTACAGTCTCCATCTGACTGTGTCACTCCTTACAGTCTCCATCTGACTAACTGTTTCACACCTTACAGTCTCAATCTGACTAGCTGTTTCACACCTTACAGTCTCCATCTGACTAACTGCGACACACCTTACTGGCTCAATCTGACTAACTGTGTCACACCGTACAGTCGCAATCTGACTAACTCCTTCATAATTTACAGTCTCAATCTGACTAACTGTGTCATACCTTACAGTCTCAATCTAAGTAACTGCGTCACAATTTAAAGTCTCAATCTGACTAGCTGCTACACACTTTACAGTTTCAATCTGACTAACTGCGTCACACCTTAAAGTCTCAATCTGACTAACTCCTTCACACCTTACACTCTCCATCTGACTAGCTCAGTCACACATTACAGTCGCAATCTGACTAACTATTTCACACCTTACAGTCTCAATCTAACGAGCTGCTTCACACCTTACAGTCTCAATCTAACTAGCTCAGTCACACATTACAGGCTCAATCTGACTAACTGAGTCACACCTTACAGTCTCAATCTAACGAGCTGCTTAACACCTTACAGTCTCAATCTGACTAGCTCAGTCACACCTTACAGGCTCAATCTGACTAACTGAGTCACACCTTACAGTCTCAATCTAACGAGCTGCTTCACACTTTATATTCTCAATCTGACTAATGTCTTCACACCTTACAGTCTCAATCTAACGAGCTGCTTCACAACTTACAGTCTCAATCTGACTAACTGCGACACACCGTACAGTCGCAATCTGACTAACTCCTTCATAATTTACAGTCTCAATCTGACTAACTGTGTCACACCTTAAACTCTCAATCTGACTAGCTCAGTCACACCTTACAGGCTCAATCTGACTAACTGCGTCACATCTTACACTCTCAATCTAACGAGCTGCTTCACACCTTACAGTCTCAATCTGACTAACTGCATCACACTTTACAGTCTCAATCTGACTAACTGCTTCACACCTTACAGTCTCAATCTGACTACCTGTGTCACACCGTACAGTCGCAATCTGACTAACTCCTTCATAATTTACAGTCTTAATCTGACTAACTGTGTCACACCTTACAGTCTCAATCTAAGTAACTGCGTCACAGTTTAAAGTCTCAATCTGACTAGCTGCTACCCACTTTACAGTTTCAATCTGACTAACTGCGTCACACCTTAAAGTCTCAATCTGACTAACTCCTTCACACCTTACAGTCTCCATCTGACTAACTGTTTCACACCTTACAGTCTCCATCTGACTGCGTCACACCTTACAGTCTCCATCAGACTAACTGTTTCACACCTTACAGTCGCAATCTGACTAACTGTTTCACACCTTACAGTCTCCATCTGACTAGCTGTTTCACACACAGACTGTAAGGTGTGTCGCAGTTAGTCAGATGGAGACTGTAAGGTGTGAAACAGCTAGTCAGATGGAGACTGTAAGGTGTGAGGGAGTTAGTCACATGGAGACTGTAAGGTGTGAAACAGTTAGTCAGATGGAGACTGTAAGGTGTGAAGGAGTTAGTCAGATTGAAACTTTAAGGTGTGACGCAGTTAGTCAGATTGAAACTGTAACGTGTGTAGCAGCTAGTCAGATTGTGACTTTAAACTGTGACACAGTTACATAGATTGAGACTGTAAGGTGTGACACAGTTAGTCAGATTGAGACTGTAAATTATAAAGGAGTTAGTCAGATTGCGACTGTACGGTGTGTCGCAGTTAGTCAGATTGAGACTGTAAGGTGTGTCGCAGTCAGTCAGATTGAGACAGTTAGGTGTGAAGCAATTTGTTAGATTGAGACTGTAAGGTGTGAAGACATTAGTCAGATTGAGACTGTAAAGTGTGACGCAGTTAGTAAGATTGAGACTGTAAGGTGTGAAGCAGCTCGTTAGATTGAGACTGTAAGGTGTGACTCAGTTAGTCAGATTGAGCCTGTAATGTGTGACTGAGCTAGTCAGATTGAGACTGTAAGGTGTGAAGGAGTTAGTCAGATTGAGACTTTAAGGTGTGACGCAGTTAGTCAGATTGAAACTGTAAAGTGTGTAGCAGCTAGTCAGATTGAGACTTTAAATTGTGACGCAGCTACTTAGATTGAGACTGTAAGGTATGACACAGTTAGTCAGATTGCGACTGTACGGTGTGAAACAGTTAGTCAGATTGAGACTGTAAGGTGTGTCGCAGTTAGTCAGATGGAGACTGTAAGGTGTGAGGGAGTTAGTCATATGGAGACTGTAAGGTGTGAGGGAGTTAGTCAGATGGAGACTGTAAGGTGTGAAACAGTTAGTCAGATTGCGACTGTAAGGTGTGAAACAGTTAGTCTGATGGAGACTGTAAGGTGTGACGCAGTCAGATGGAGACTGTAAGGTGTGAAATAGTTAGTCAGATGGAGACTGTAAGGTGTGAAGATGTTAGTCAGATTGAGACTTTAAGGTGTGACGCAGTTAGTCAGATTGAAACTGTAAAGTGGGTAGCAGCTAGTCAGATTGAGACTTTAAACTGTGACGCAGTTACTTAGATTGAGACTGTAAGGTGTGACACAGTTAGTCAGATTAAGACTGTAAATTATAAAGGAGTTAGTCAGATTGCGACTGTATGGTGTGACACAGGTAGTCAGACTGAGACTGTAAGGTGTGAAGCAGTTAGTCAGATTGAGACTGTAAATTGTGAAGCAACCCGTTAGATTGAGACTGTAAGGTGTGAAGCAGTTAGTCAGATTGTGACTGTTAAGTGTGACGCAGTTAGTCAGATTGAGACTGTAAAGTGTGAAGCTGCTCGTTAGATTGAGACTGTAAGATGTGATGCAGTTAGTCAGATTGAGCCTGTAAGGTATGACTGAGCTAGTCAGATTGAGATTTTAAGGTGTGACGCAGTTAGTCAGATTGAGACTGTAAATTATGAAGGAGTTAGTCAGATTGCGACTGTACGGTGTGTCGCAGTTAGTTAGATTGAGACTGTAAGGTGTGTCACAGTTAGTCAGATTGAGACTGTAAGGTGTGAAGACATTAGTCAGATTGAGAATATAAAGTGTGACGCAGTTAGTAAGATTGAGACTGTAAGGTGTGACTCAGTTAGTCAGATTGAGCCTGTAATGTGTGACTGAGCTAGTCAGATTGAGACTGTAAGGTGTGAAGGAGTTAGTCAGATTGAGACTGTAAAGTGTGTCGCAGTTAGTCAGATGGAGACTGTAAGGTGTGAAACAGCTAATCTGACTAACTCCTTCATAATTTACAGTCTCAATCTGACTCTGTGTCACACCTTAAAGTCTCAATCTGACTAGCTCAGTCACACTTTACAGGCTCAATCTGACTAACTGCATCACATCTTACAGTCTCAATCTAATGAGCTGCTTCACACTTTACAGTCTCAATCTGACTAGCTGTGTCACACTTTACAGTCTCAATCTAACGAGCTGCTTCACACCTTACAGTCTCAATCTAACTAACTCCTTCACACCTTACAGTCTCAATCTGACTAACTGCGACACACCTTACAGTCTCAATTACAGCAGCTGCATCACAATTTACAGTCTCAATCTGAGTAGCTGCATCACACCTTACAGTCTCAATCTGACTGTGTGTTTCACACCTTACAGTCTCAATCTGACTAACTCCTTCACACCTTACAGTCTCAATCTGATGAACTGTGACACACCTTACAGTCTCAATCTGACTAACTCCTTCACACTTTACAGTCTCAATCTGACTGTGTGTTTCACACCTTACAGTCTCAATCTAACAAGCTGCTTCACACCTTACAGTCACAATAGAACATAGATAGAACAATACAGCACAGAACAGGCCCTTCGGCCCACGATGTTGTGCCGAACATTTGTCCTAGCTTAAGCACCCATCCATGTACCTATCCAATTGCCGCTTAAAGGTCACCAATGATTCTGACTCTATCACTCC
>NC_057710.1:28627545-28630907 GCF_004010195.1 Chiloscyllium plagiosum | reverse complement strand
TCTGCACCCTCTCCACAGCTTCCACATCTTTCCTAAAGTGAGGCGACCAGAACTGCACACAATATTCCAAATGTGGCCTAACCAAAGTCCTGTACAGCTGTAACATCACTTCACGACTCTTGAATTCAGTCCCTCTGCTAATGAACGCTAATACACCATAGGCCTTCTTACAAGCTCTATCCACCTGAGTGGCAACTTTCAAAGAGCTATGAACATAGACCCCAAGATCCCTCTGCACCTCCACCTTACTAAGAACCCTACCGTTAACCGTGTATTCCGCATTCTTATTTGTCCTTCCAAAATAGACAACTCACACTTGACCAGGGTTGAACTTCATCTGCCACTCCTCAGCCCAGCTCTGTATCATATCTAAGTCCCTTTGCAGCTGACAACAGCCCTCCTCACTATCCACAACTCCACCGAACTTTGTATCATCTGCAAATTTACTGACCCAATCTGACTGGCTGTGTCATACCTTACACTCTCAATCTGACTAGCCGCTTTACACGTTACAGTCTCAATCTGACTAGATGTGTCACACCTTACAGTCACAATCTGACTAACTGTGTCACACCTCACATCACAATCTGACTAACAGCGTCACACCTTACAGTCTCAATCTGACAAACTCCTGCACACCTTAGTCACAATCTGACTAACTGCATCACACCTTGCAGTCTCAATCTGACTAGCTGCATCACAAAATACAGTCTCAATCTGACTAACTGAATCACACCTTACAGTCTCAGTCTGACTACCTGCGTCACAATTTACAGTCTCAATCTGACTAACTGCTTCACATCTTGCAGTCTCAATCTGACTAGCTGCTTCACACCTTACAGTCTCAATCTGACTAACTGTGACACACCTTAAAGTGTCAATCTGACTAACTCCTTTACACCTTACAGTCTCAATCTGACTAACTGTGTCACAGTTTACAGTCTCAATCTGACTAACTACAGCACACCTTACAGTCTCAATCTGACTAGCTGCATCACACCTTAGAGTCTCAATCTGTCTAACTGCTACACACCTTAGAGTCTCAATCTGACTAGCTGCATCACACCGTACAGTCGCAATCTGACTAACTGAGTCACACCTTACAGTCTCAGTCTGACTACCTGTGTCACACCTTACAGTCTCAATCTGACTAAATGCTTCACATCTTGCAGTCTCAATCTGACTAACTGCTTCACATCTTACAGTCTCAATCTGACTAACTGCGTCACACATTACACTCTCAATCTGACTAATTCCTTCACACTTTACAGTCTCAATCTGACTAGCTGCCTCACACCTTGCAGTCTCAATCTGACTTGTTGCTTCACACCTTACAGTCTCAATCTGACTAACTCCTTCACACCTTACCGTCTCAATCAGATTAGCAGCTTCACACCTTACCGTCTCAATCAGATTAGCAGCTTCACACCTTACAGTCTCAATCTGACTAACTGCGTCACACTTTACAGTCTCAATCTGACTAACTGTGTCACAGTTTACAGTCTCAATCTGACTAACTACAGCACACCTTACAGTCACAATCCGATTATCTGCTTCCCATCTTACAGTCTCCATCTGACTAATTCCTTCACACTTACAGTCTCAAATCTGACTAACTGCGTCACATCTTACAGTCTCAATCCGACTAGCTGCTTTCCACCTTACAGTCACAATCTGACTATCTGTGTCACACCTTACAGTCTCAATCTGACTAACTGCATCAGATTTTGCAGTCTCAATCTGACTAACTCCTTCACATTTTACAGTCTCAATCTGACTAGCTGCTTCCCACTTTACAGTCTCAATCTGACTAAATGCTTCGCGCCTTACAGTCTCAAATTGACTATCTGTGTCACACCTTACAGTCTCAATCTGACTAACTCCTTCACACCTTACAGTTTCAATCTGACTAACTATGTCATCCTAACAGTCTCCATTTGACTAACTCCTTCACACCTTACTGTCTCAATCAAATTAGCTGCTTCACACCTTACAGTCTCAATCTGACTAATTGTGTCACACCTTACAGTGTCAATCTGACTAGCTGCTTCCCTCTTTACAGTCTCCATCTGACTAACTGCGTCACACCTTACAGTCTCAATCTGACTAACTCCTTCACACCTTACAGTTTCAATCTGACTAACTACATCACTCCTTACAGTCTCCATTTGACTAACTCCCACACATTTTACCATCTCAATCAGATTAGCTGCTTCACACCTTACAGTCTTAATATGACTAACTGCACCATATCTTACAGTCTCAATCTGACTAATTGTGTGTCACCTTACAGTCTGATTCTGACTAGCTGCTTCACATTTTACAGTCTCAATCTGACTAACTCCTTCAGATCTTACAGTCTCAATCTGACTGGCTGCTTCCCACTTTACAGTCTCAATCTGACTAACTGTGTCACACATTCCAGTATCCATCTGACTAACTCCTTCACATCTTACAGTCTCAATCCGACTAGCTGCTTTCCACCTTATAGTCTCAATCTGACTATCTGCATCACATTTTACAGTCTCAATCTGACTAACTCCTTCACATTTTACAGTCTCAATCTGACAAACTGCGTCACACCTTACAGTCTCAATCTGACTAACTCCTTCACACTTTACAGTTTCAATCTGACTAACTACGTCATCCTTACAGTCTCCATTTGACTAACTCCTTCACACTTTACCGTATCAATCAGATTAGCTGCTTCACACTTTACAGTCTCAATCTGACTAGCTGCTTCACACCTTACAGTCTCAATCTGACTAACTCCCTCACACCTGCCAGTCTCAATCTGTTTAGCTGCTTCACATCTTACAGTCACAATCTGACTAACTCTGTCATATTTTACAGTCTCAATCTGACTAATTGTGTCACACCTTACAATATCAATCTGACTAATTGCGCCATATCTTACAGTCTCAATCTGACTAATTGTGTCACACTTTACAATCTCAATCTGACTAGCAGCTTCACACCTTACATTCTCCGTCTGACTAACTCCTTCACATCTTACAGTTTCAATCTGACTAGCTACTTCTCACCTTACAGTCTCAATCTGACTAATTGCGTCACACCTTACAGTCTCCATCTGACTAACTGCTTGACATTTTACAGTGTCAATCTGACTAGCTGCTTTCCACCTTACACTCACAATCTAAATGTGTCACACTTTATAGTCTCAATCTGACTAACTCCTTCACACTTTACAGTTTCAATCTGACTAACTACGTCATCCTTACAGTCTCCATTTGACTAACTCCTTCACACTTTACCGTATCAATCAGATTAGCTGCTTCACACTTTACAGTCTCAATCTGACTAGCTGCTTCACACCTTACAGTCTCAATCTGACTAACTCC
>NC_057710.1:28603113-28627379 GCF_004010195.1 Chiloscyllium plagiosum | reverse complement strand
TTACAGTCTCAATCTGACTAATTGTGTCACACTTTACAGTGTCAATCTGACTAGCTGCTTCCCACTTTACATTCTCAATCTGACTAAATCCTTCACACCTTACAGTCTCAATCTGACTAACTGCTTGACATCTCACAGTGTCAATCTGACTAGCGGCTTCCCACTTTACAGTCTCAATCTAACTAAATCCTTCACACCTTACAGTCTCAATCTGACTAACTGCGTCACACATTCCAGTCTCCATCTGACTAACTCCTTCACACCTTACAGTCTCAATCCGACTAGCTGCTTTCCACCTTACAGTCACAATCTGTGTCACACCTTACAGTCTCAATTTGTGTCACACCTTACAGTCTCAATCTGACTAACTGCGTCACACCTTACAGTCTCAATCTGTGTCACACCTTACAGTCTCAATCTGACTAACTGCGTCACACCTTACAGTCTCAATCTGACTAGCTGCTTCCCATTTTACAGTCTCAATCTGACTACTGTGTCACACATTGCAGTCTCCATCTGACTAACTCCTTTACATCATACAGTCTCAATCTGACTAGCTGCTTTCCACCTTACAGTCACAATCTGACTAACTGCGTCACACTTTACAGTCTCAATCTGACTGAATGCTTCACATCTTACTGTCTCAGCTGAAAATGTGTTGCTGGAAAAGCGCAGCAGGTCAGGCAGCATAGGAACAGGAGAATCGACGTTTCAGGTATAATCTTTTCTTCAGGAACTTCTTATGCCCGCAACGTCGATTCTCCTGTTCCTTGGATGCTGCCTGACCTGCTGCGCTTTTCCAGCAACACATTTTCAGCTCTGATCTCCAGCATCTGCAGTCCTCACTTTCACCTTACAGTCTCAATCTGACTAACTCCTTCACACCTTACAGTCACAATCTGACTAACTATGTTACTAATTACAGTCTCCATTTGACTAACTCCTTCACACCTTACTGTCTCAATCAGATTAGCTGCTTCACACATTACAGTCTCAACCTGACTAACTGCATCACACCTGACAGTCTCAATCTGACTAACTGCGTCATATTTTACAGTCTCAATCTGACTAATTGTGTCACACCTTACACTTTCAATCTGACTATCTGCTTCACACCTTACAGTCTCAACAATCTGACTATCTGCTTCACACCTTACAGTCTCAATCTGACTAACTCCTTCACATTTTACAGTCTCAATCTGACTATCTGCTTCACACCTTACAGTCTCAATCTGACTAACTCCTTCACATTTTACAGTCACAATCTGACTAGCTGCTTCCCACCTTACAGTCTCAATCTGACTAACTCCCTCACACTTTACAGTCTCAATCTGACTAACTCCCTCACACCTGCCAGTCTCAATCTGTTTAGCTGCTTCACACCTTACAGTCACAATCTGACTAACTGCGTCATATTTTACAGTCTCAATCTGACTAATTGTGTCACACCTTATGATCTCAATCTGACTAATTTTGTCACACCTTACCGTCTCAATCCGACGAGCTGCTTCCCACTTTGCAGTCTCAATCTGGCTAAATCCTTCACACTTTATAGTCTCAATCTGACTAACTCCTTCACATTTTACAGTTTCAATCCGACTAGCTGCTTTCCACCTTACAGTCACAATCTAACTGTGTCACACCTTACAGTCTCAATCTGATTAACTGCGTCACACCTTACAGTCTCAATCTGACTAAATCCTTCACACTTTACAGTCTCAATCTGACTAACTGCGTCACACCTTACTGTCTCAATCTGACTAACTCCTTCACATTTTACAGGCTCAATCTGACTACTGCGTCACACATTCCAGTCTCTATCTGACTAACTCCTTCACATTTTGCAGTCTCAATCTGACTAACTGTTTCACATTTTACAGTCTCAATCTGACTAACTGTTTCACATTTTACAGTCTCAATCTGACTAACTCCTTCACATTTTATAGTCTCAATCTGACTAACTCCTTCACATTTTACCGTCTCAATCTGACTAACTGCATCACACTTTACAGTCTCAATCTGACTAACTCCTTCACATTTTACAGTCTCAATCTGACTAACTCCTTCACATTTTACAGTCTCAATCTGACTAAATGCTTCACGCCATACCGTCTCAATCTGACTAACTGCATCACACTTTACAGTCTCAATCTGACTAACTCCTTCACATTTTACAGTCTCAATCTGACCATCTGTTTCCCACTTTACAGTCTCAATCTGACTAATTGTGTCACACTTTGGGGTACTGGGCTAATGGTCGGATACTTGGTAGTGTGGATGAGCAGAAAGATCTTGGTGTCCATGTACACAAATCTTTGAAAGTTGCCACCCAGGTAAATAGTGTGGTGAAGAAGGCATATGGCGTACTGGCTTTTATTGGTAGAGGAATTGAGTTCCGGAGTACTGAGGTAATGTTGCAGTTGTATAAGACTCTGGTGCGGCCGCATCTGGAGTATTGTGTGCAGTTTTGGTCCCCATACTATAGGAAGGATGTGGAGGCACTGGAACGGGTGCAGAGGAGGTTTACCAGGATGTTGCCTTATAGGACAGATGTTAGGGGTAGATTCTTTACTCAGCGAGTCGTGAGTTCATGGAATGCCCTGCCAGTAGCAGTGGTGGACTCTCCTTCATTATGGGCATTTAAACGTGCATTGGATAGGCATATGGAGGATAGTGGGCTAGTGTAGGTTAGGTGGGCTTGGATCGGCGCAACATCGAGGGCCAAAGGGCCTGTACTGCGCTGTATTCTTCTATGTTCTATGTACTTTACAGTCACAATCTGACTAATTGTGTCACACTTTACAGTCACAATCTGACTAACTGCGTCACACTTAACAGTGTCAATCTGACTAACTCCTTCACATTTTACAGTCTCAATCTGACTAACTGCTTCCCACTTTACAGTCTCAATCTCACTAACTGCGTCACACCTTACAGTCTCAATCTGACTAATTGTTTCACACCTTACAGTTTAAATCTGACTAACTCCCTCACACCTTCCAGTCTCAATCTGCATAGCTGCTTCACACCTTACAGTCACAATCTGACTAACTGCTACACTCCTTACAGTCACAATCAGACGAACTGCGTCATACCTTGCAGTCTCAATCTGACTAATTGTGTCACACTTTACAGTCACAATCTGACTAAATCCTTCCCACTTTACAGTCTCAATCTGACTAAATGCTTCATGCTTTACAGTCTCAATCCGACTAACTGCATCACACCTTACAGTCTCAATCTGACTAACTCCTTCACATTTTACAGTCTCAATCTGACTACTGCGTCATATCTTGCAGTCTCAATCTGACTAATTGTGTCACACTTTACAGTGTCAATCTGACTAACTCCTTCACATTTTACAGTCTCAATCTGACTAGCTGCTTCCCACTTTACAGTCTCAATCTGACTAAATGCTTCACGCCTTACAGTCTCAATCCGACTAACTGCATCACACCTTACAGTCTCAATCTGACTAACTCCTTCACACCTTACAGTTTCAATCTGACTAACTACGTCATCCTTACAGTCTCCATTTGACTAACTCTTTCACACCTTACTGTCTCAGTCAGATTAGCTGCTTCACACCTTACAGTCCCAATCTGACTAATTGTTTCACAATTTACAGTCTCATTCTGACTAACTGCTTCACACCTTACAGTCTCAATCTGACTAACTCCCTCACACCTTCCAGTCTCAATCTCCTTAGCTGCTTCACACCTTACAGTCACAATCTGACTAACTGCTACACTCCTTACAGTCTCAATCTGATTATCTGCGTGACACTTTACAATCTTAATCTGATTCACTGCATCACATTTTACAGTCACAATCTGACTAACTGCTTCATGCTTTACAGTCACAATCTGACTAACTGCGTCACACGTTACAGTCACAATCCGATTATCTGCGTCACACATTACAGTCTCCATCTGACTAACACCTTCACATCTTACAGTCACAATTTAACTAGCTGCTTCCCACCTTACTGTCTCAATCTGAATAAATCCTTCACACCTTACAGTCTCAATCTGACTAACTCCTTCACATTTTACAATCTCAATCTGACCAACTCCTTCACATTTTACAGTTTCAATCTGACTAGCTGCTTCCCACTTTACAGTCTCACTCTGACTACTGCGTCACACATTCCAGTCTCCATCTGACTAACTCCTTCACATCTTACAGTCACAATCTGACTAGCTGCTTTCCACCTTCCCGTCACAATCTGACTAACTGCTTCACACCGTACAGTCTTAATCTGACTAAATGCTTCGCACCTTACAGTATCAATCTGACTAACTACGTCACTCCTTACAGTCTCCATTTGACTAACTCCTTCACAGCTTACCGTCTCAATCAGATTAGCTGCTTCCCAATTTACAGTCTCAATCTGACTAAATCCTTCACACCTTACAGTCTCAATCTGACTAACTGCGTCACACATTCCAGTCTCCATCTGACTAACTCCTTCACATTTTACAGTCACAATCTGACTAGCTGCTTTCCACCTTACAGTCACAATCTGACTAACTGCGTCACACTTTACAGTCTTAATCTGACTAAATGTTTCACACCTTACACTTTCAATCTGACTAACTACGTCACTCCTTACAGTCTCCATTTGACTTACACCTTACCGTCTCAATCAGATTAGCTGCTTCCCACTTTACAGTCTCAATCTGACTAACTGCGTCACACCCTACAGTCTCAATCTGACTAGCAGCTTCACACCTTACATTCTCCGTCTGACTAACTCATTCACATTTTACAGTCTCAATCTGACTAGCTACTTCCCACCTTACAGTCCCAATCTGACTAACTCCCTCACACATTCCAGTCTCAATCTGCTTAGCTGCTTCACACCTGACAGTCACAATCTGACTAACTGTGTCATATTTGACAGTCTCAATCTGACCAATTGTGTTACACTTTACAATCTCAATCTGACTAACTGTGCCGTATTTTACAGTCTCAATCTGACTAATTGTGTCACACCTTACAATTTCAATCTGACTAGCAGCTTCACACCTTACAGTCCCAATCTGACTAACTCCCTCACACATTCCAGTCTCAATCTGTTTAGCTGTTTCACACCTGACAGTCACAATCGGACTAACTGTGCCGTATTTTACAGTCTCAATCTGACTAATTGTGTCACACTTTACAATCTCAATCTGACTACCAGCTTCACACCTTACATTCTCCGTCTGACTAACTCATTCACATTTTACAGTCTCAATCTGACTAGCTACTTCCCAACTTACAGTCTCAATCTGACTAATTGCGTCACACCTTACAGTCTCATCTGACTAACTGCTTCACACCTTATAGTCTCAATCAGACTAGCCCTTTACACCTTACAGTCTCAATCTGGTTTCTGCTGCGACGACATCCAATTGCCTTCAAAATTTGTTTTTGAAGGCAGCTTCAATGTTTGTTTTCAATCATTTATTCAATGACCTTTCAAATGAAAATATTCTGCATAATTTTGGTCCCTGTCCTCAATTTATGATGATAGTAGTAAACGACTAGATGAACCTAGTAATTATACAACATTATTAAAGCAGAATATTCAAAATCTTTGAACTTTGAAGTCATTTAGCAATATTACAAAATTCCTCTCTAGTGATTTCATTTAAAAAAACAAGTTACTGCATTACCTGAGAGTCTTACGTCAAACTATTCATGTAAGTAATTGATGAAGTACCTGGGCACTGTGGATCTGCAAGTACATCATTAAATAGCTCATCCAAAAACTGAATCCAAACATTTTTGTGAGTCAACGCATGGATTAGGATGTTGGATCTAGTAGTCCAAAAATCCATCATCGCTTAGAATTTTAAAGGCTTCAGAAGATCAAAGAAGTAGGACCAGGAGTAGACAATTCAGCCACTTGAGTCTGCTCTGCCATTCACATGGTTCACACTGATCTCCAATTTCTCATGTCCATTTTCCTGCATTTTCCCCATAACCCTTGATTCCCCTACTGATCAATAATCCATTTATCTCAGCCTTTAATATATACAGGGGGTTTTCCTCACAGCTCTCTATGGAAAGGAGTTCCAAAGATTAACAACCCTCAGAGGGAATCCTTGGGGTGGTACGGTGGGTCAGTGGTCAGCACTGCTGCTTCACAGCACCAGGGACACAGGTTAAAGTCCCACCTTGGATGGCTGTCTGTGTGGAGTTTGCTCATTCTCCCCGTGTCTGTGTGGTTTCCTCCAGGTGCTCTGGTTTCCTCCCACAATCCAACGATGCACAGGTCAGGTGAATTGGCCATGCTAAGTTGTCTCATAGCATTTGGTGCATTAATCAGGGTAAGGAGTGGGTCTGGGTGGATTATTCTTTAGATGGTTGGTGTGGACTTGTTGGGCTCAAGGGCCTGTTTCCATGCTGTAGGGAATCTAATCTAAAAGAGAAGAAATTCCTCCTCATCGCAGTCTTAAATTAGTACCCTTTTATTCTGAGGCTATGTCCTCTGGTCCGAGACTCTGTCAAGCCCCTTAAAAAATGCTATATGTTTTAATGAGATCATCTCTCATTCTTTTAAACTCCAGCGAGTAGAGTCCAAACTGTAGGGATTGTAACAAGGTAAGCAAAGTGGACCTCATAGAATATGAGTTCCTGATTGGGGCTGTTAATCTGGTCCTATCAGAGCGCCTTGACTGATAGACATTATCAGGAGTGTCAGGGGTTCTGCTCATTCTAGGTGCCAAATTTGAAGTAGCTGGGTCAGTGTGATGTACTTGTAAACAAAGGGTGACTTGGTGACAGGATACTGGTTTCTGTGGAATCATTTCACCAACCTTTAGACTTTCTTCATAAGATAATCCCTCCATACCAGGAACCTTCTCTGAACTGCCTCCAATGAATTAGCCTCAATAATAAATAATGTGGACCTCTTTATCATAGAATATAGAACATTGAACAGCACAGCACAGCACAGTACAGACCCTTCAGCCCTTGATGTTGTGCCAACCTTTTATCCTACTATAAGATCAAACTACATACCATTCATTTTACTATCGTCCATCTGATTATCCAAGAGTTGCTAAAATGTCCCTAATGTCTCTGACTCTACTACCACTGCTGGCAGTGCATTCCACACACCCATCACTCTCTATGTAAGGAACCTATCTCTGATATTTCCCCTAAACATTCCTCCAATCGCCTTAAAATTGTGCCCCCTCATGACAGACATTTCTGCCCTGGGAAAAAGTTTCTCATTTTATTACTCTGTCTATGCCTCTCATCATCTTGTACATCTCTATCAAGTCATCTCTCATCCTTCTTCACTCCAGTGAAAAAAGCCTTAGCTCACTCATCCTTTCTTCATAAGACGTGCCCTCCAGTCCAGGCAGCATCCTAATAAATCTCTTCCACACGCTGTTTAAACCTTCCACATCCTTCCTATAATGACGTGACTAGAACTGAACATAATATTCCAAATGTGATCTAACCAGGGCTCCATAGAGGTGCAGCATAACCTTGCGGCTCTTAAATTCAACCCCCCGTTAATGAAAGCCAATGCACCATATCCTCGCTGGTCTATGCACTGACATTTCATATTGCTGCTGCCTAGCGTTTACCTGTGTCAGCATTGAATGATTACCTAGACCAGTTTCAGAGTGATATGACCTCAGTATGGAGCAGTGCATTCCAACAGCTTAAAGAGCACAATGATTGCTCTTTATTTCCACATTCATGCATGGTATTACTGCTGTTAATTGGTCTTCAACATAACCAGGGCAGATACAATATATTCCAGATGGTAGCAAGAGACATTTAAAGCTGTACAGCTCTAAGTACCTGTGGAAAAGAAAGAGGAGGTGTGGTATGCTGTCAGTAAAGTGGAACTGGTCACAATTCCGGATACAGTCACTTATATTTCCAACTCATCAAACCTGGTAGTTGAATGTTCTTTGTTAAACACTTTGTAACTTGAGCTGTAAAATTCAAACTAACCCAGAAAAGCTCTCTACTCTCCTTCAGCTTCTAATTGGTTCAAATATGGCCCACATCTTTCCAAGGCAAACTACAAACAGAGCTCAGTCTATGTGCGGTAGCAGAGAAAATCTGCTTTATGTGTATGTGTAAACCCGTTACATATTTCTGCATTTTATTTTAACCTGGAATTGATTGGAAAAGACATTTAAGTAATTATAAACCGACTTACTGGCTGTGGATAGTCTATCAACCAAATCATTTTTAGATTTGCATAAATTGTCAAATTACTTTGTGGCATTATGGATAATTTGCTCAATTTTATAGCACTTCTACAATTTAACCATCTCCAGTTTTCCACTTAAAGCACTTGAGGGAACATTTTCCTTCTTTTCCAGTCTGTGTTTGTATTTTTCACTTACCCCTTCTCCTCTAAAATAGCATTCATTTATAATCTCTTCCAAGTGTGAGGCAGGTTCCACGTTAGGGAATTAACCTTGAAGTTTCCTCCTCAGATACTGTCCGATCAGGCAACTTAATGTTTCTAAATCTTTTTGTTTCAGTAGGTTATGCTATTTATTTCTTGTTTTCAAATTCCTCCCCTCCCCCCCCTTGACTCTCTCCTCCCAACCTCATTCTCTGACTCTCTGAGGTACCTGCCTTACTTCTGTTCTGGCCTCTTGAACATCCCCAATATCAATTGCTCTTCCATTGACAAATATAAAAATCACACAACACCAGGTTATAGTCCAACAGTTTTATTTGGAAATACAAGCTATTGGAGCCCTGCTGTTTCATCAGGTTCTGAAAGCTTGTCCTTCCAAATAAACTTATTGGACTATAACCTGGTGTTGTGTGAGTTTTAACTTTACCCACCCCAGTCCAACACCAGCACCTCCACATCATTGACAAATATGCCATCACCTGCCTCTGGAATCCCCTCTTGAAAACACTGTGCTTCTCTTTTAAGATTGTCTTTAAAACCTACCATTTTCCCAATCATTTAACATCTCTCTATGTGGCTCAGTGTCACATTTTGTTTGCTAATGCCCCACAAAGTGTTTTGGGGGCATTTTATTACATTTAGCATGCTATATAAATGAAGTGGAAGTGTCGGTATTGGACTGGGGCTTCACCTGATGAAGGGGCAGTGCTCCGAAAGCCTTGTGATTTCAAATAAACCCGTTGGACTATAACCTGATGTTGTGTGACTTCCGATTTTATAAATGAAACTTGTTGTGTATTGGTCCAGTCTGCCTATAATGTGCAGAATAGGTTTTACCTAACAATAAATAACGATATCTCAATGCTGTTAGTGCAGATTGATTAATTGAATTTAAATTATACAGCTACTGTGATGGGATTTGAACCATAGTCCCAGAGGAATGAGCTTATCCTCAGGCACATTACACCAAAGCATATTATCACTGCACTACCATCTCTCCACCTGCTCTGTAGAGACAAACAGGCAAAATACATCCTGGCTTCTGAATTCTTGTAGCTTCCTGATGTGTTGGAGGTTTGGCAGAAACCCTGCCTATGTGTGTAAATTCAGTTTCCACCTCAGTCCTGATAAAGTGGCACATAGCTGGAGGTTCATGAAAATTCAAGGCTTATTTAATTCTATGTGGTTGTCATGCCAACTGGGTTTGGCTGCAGGGCATCAGGCCCCCATTTCCCATGAAAATTGCAATTAAATATATTGAGCTTTAAGTTTGCATTTCTTTATCAAACCCACACCACGCTATTATGCACTCCTCCTAATAGCAAAGACAGACTGCAAAATCAGAAGATGTAGGAGCCAGAAGGAAGCCATTCAGCCCATCAAGTCAACTGGCCATTCAAATATGATGCAATCTCACATGAAATGATGTAATTGAAAACATAGAGTGCAATATTGGTAATAGACATTATCATGCTTGTATAAAATTCCTCTTCTTGCTAATGAACGTCATAGTCAGTTTAGTTTAAATGGTTAATGGTAAGAATGTTCATACACTTTAAGAAAGATTTATACAGAGGATTTTCACACAAGCGCGTTATAGGCAGTCCCCCAGGGTGTGAACAGGTTCTGATCTTGAATCTGTTCACATGGCGATTTGTGTGTAAATTGGAACGTAATACATTTGGCCTTTTGTGAGTACAGGGACTGTTTGTAAGTCAGACATTGAAAATGCCACCCCTCCCGATATGAGATTGTGCTCATAAAGGTGAGCATTCATAGACTCATACAGTCATAGAAATGTACAGCACGGAAACAGACCCTTCAGTCTAACTCATCCATGCTGACCAGATATGCTAACCTAATCTAGTCCCATTTTCCAGCACCCGGCCCATATCCCTCCAAACTCTTTCTATTCATATATCCATCCAGATGCCTTTTAAATGTTGCAATTGTACCAGCTTCCACCACTTCCTCTGGCAGCTCATTCCGTACTCGCACCACCCTGTATGAAAAAGTTGCCCCTTAGGTCTCTTTTATATCTTTCCCCTCTCACACTAAACCTATGCCCTCTTGTTCTGGACTCCCCCACCCCAGGGAAACTACTGGGACATTCTCAAATTGGGAACCCGATGTAGTATGGCCATGACTAATAATTCAATGTGTCCTTGCAAGTTTTCATATTCATTTTGAACGTTAGAAAACATTGCAGGCTGAACCAATTGTTCTATCTTGTCAACTTGCAGCATCCCCAACTTCAATAAAATCTTTGATGCAGTTAGACAGGCAATAGCCTTATGCATCTTGAAATGTAATCGGTCATTCAATATTTCACTGGCCTATGAACCTGATCCCTGAAGACCAAATCCATCTTCTCAGACAACTTTAACCTTAAAGGAAAGGTGATCTTATCCAGGATAAAATAGAATCAAACATAATAAGCCTGGACAAGTTATTAAACAAAAAAAAAGCAAAGAGATTATTATCTCATAATGTCTGGAGGCCCTCAACTATGTTAATTATTGCCTTAATTAAAGGCTCATGTCCACACAACTGCTCTATTATATAGTCTAGCCACAACCAGGCTTAATACACAATTTCCTTCATCATAGGACCTCACGTTGCAACTGTTCCAATCTGTCTCCAGTTGCTTTAGAGCCCGAGGTTGACAGTAATGTTTTTGCAAAGGAGGCGTGTTGCATTTAATTTTGAGTTTACATGTTGCAGCATTGACTCCCTCATTTTGTGTTTTGTAACTGCTATCAATTCTTACCATCCACATTCCACACTAGTGGTATGAAATGCTGAATCAACCTAAAAGGCCCATTACCACCTCAGAAGATGCTTTGTCCGGTTGCAAGTGGGAGTTACACCAATGATATTCTCCAGAATATACATCTGCCCCAAATACATTTACGTACAGAATAAATTAAGAGGAGCAGGATTGAGTCATTCAGCCTGCTCGGCCATATGATAAGATCATGGCTGATGTTGACTGTGATCGGGACATTGGCATCTACTGTCCTGTCTATCCCATTCCCTTTGCCTGTCTTGTCAATCAAGAATCTAATTCAGCCTTAAAAATATTCAATGTCACTGCCTCCATTACATTTTATGCAGGAAATATGAATTTCTCAGGTCTCACTATAATAATTAGGAATTTTCACAGAGTTGGTCTGATCTTCTATGACATCAAAAAGAAAGAATATCCAAGTATACAGCACCTTTCATGAGCTAAGAATATTTCTAATTGTTTTACAACCAATTCACGTTTTGAATGTCATGAGCATTGTAGTACAGGAAATATGGCATCCAATTTACACACAGTGAGGTTCCATGATGTTTCACATTCTAGAATGTGAGAATGAACTGATACTCCATTTGAGTGATGCTGTTTAAGGGCAAAATGCTGGGCAGAACACTTCAGGGAACTCCATTGTTTTCCTTTGAAATACTGTCACACATACTTTAAGTTCTCACATTTTAACATTTCATCTGAAGGATAAGAATTCCAACAGTGTAGAGGTCCCTCAGTACCAAATGCAGTTTTGTGTTCAAGTAGAAATTGAAACTACAAAGTTCCAATTCCAAGCTGAGAGATGTCATATGGAATCAAAGCTGACTCTATATCAGAGGAAACTATTGGGGAGAGAGTTCTGGCTGGCTTTAGCCATTTGTGCCAATCCTCAGAAAAGCTAAGCTTTTCCAACCACAGATTATTGCTCAGTTACCTCACTTCCAGTAAAATGGCAGTGGAGTAGGGCTTCTGAGCCCAGGATCTGTCCACTCCATCTGCTTTTCTTCATGTTTCTTTTCTTTCTCTCTCTTTTCTTTTTTATCCTCCTTTTTTCTTGTTGAAGAGCTCAGTTGTGGCAATGGAATCAGTGAGTGGGCCCAGCAGTGCTGATTCAAGTGGGCCTAGCATGGATTCCAGTGGGCCCAGCAGTGCAGAGTCATGACGGTGGTGTCGGAGATGCGTATGTGTTCTCGGCGGTGTCTGTGTCGCAGTGCAGATTCATGGAGGAGGCGGTGAAGGTGGGTTTGGGCCCAGTACAAGACCTGGTAGCATCAGCAGTGGCCGCATTGGTGAGGTAGGCCTGAAACAGACTTATGGCAGCGGCGGAGTCATGTTTGGGTCAGTGCGGCATCCAGCAGTATCAGCAGTGTTTGCTTTGGTGAGGATCAACGAGGACTCAGTGGCGAGGGCTTCAGTGGAGGTAAGATGGCATTGAAAAGTGGCGACTTTCATTCCAGCAGCGGCCTGGCAAAGGGGACTTGAACCTGGCCACCAGTCCCATGGCCCATGGCGGAGCACTTAACAAGAAGGACTGTGAAGTTGAACACATTTCCTTTATTTTTGTACTTTTCTACCTGTATATACTATGTTTTTTTTTGTGTTTTAAGATGGCAGAAGAGTAGTGAAACTTTGCAACCATATTTTGTAACAAAGTACACATGACAATAAACAAATGAAATCAAATCACTACATCTGAGTCCAACAATTAGACCAGCAGAACTTGCATAGAAACCTCAGGCATATTTGATTTCCTAATTTGTTGTAAAGTTAAGCCATGATTCTAGTTTCTTTCTCATCAGTTTTATTTGCTTTCCATTCTTGTTCTGAAGGTCCTGAAGGAATACAAACTTCTTACAACTTCAAGTCGGCACATGTGAAGCCATCCTGTTTGACTCTCCTCAGAATTCATGTGTTCCAGGTCCAGCTCCATTAGCATTCCTGTCTGATTCTCTGGCTGAACCAAGTGGTACATAACCCTAGCATTAAGTTTAACTCTGAGCTATAGGTTGTAATTGGTCCATTGGCAAGACTGCTCTCCTTGATGTCTAACATCGTCTCCCACATTAATACCCCAACCAGTCTGAAAACGCCATTCCTACTTTGTGGAGTGCTGGCCTTGCTGGCTTTGTACTTTCTCTGAGCTAATTCAGTAGCCTCTAATTGTTCAATAACACCTATAATCACTGAACTCCACAGGATGCCCAAGTCCTAATAAATTACTTTCAAAATTCTCTTTGCCCTTTCCAAATCTCTTGCCAAAATTCATAGATTCACCAAAATAAGTGTTTCATTCTGTTAATGACAGATTCATGCTCGTCATCTATCTGCTTCACTCCATCATCAGAGGCTGATCTGTCAATCAACAGCTATCATCAAAACTGATGGACAACTAAACAAGTCAGATCCTAGAAAGAAAATTGGCTTAATACATCATATGTTTTTTTTAAAGAAATTATTTAATAATGTGGCTATTCACTGAAAAATCATTACATGAAGTTACAGAATTTTTTTAACAACAGAAATTTGCTATGCAAAATACAAAAACATGCCATCCAGATATAGCACACAGTTAGAGAAATCTTAAAATCTTCAAACTATTCCCCAACATCATCACTTTACGATGTCACAAATCCAGAGAAATTACACCTCTCCATCAAGTCTATATGTTTAACATAGGTTTCTCCCCAAGTTCTGCCCTATAAACTGTGTAGCCTTTTTGCATGAATATTCACAAAACTGAGAAATTGGACTTTCTTAGCTTTTGACAGCCTGCAGATTTATAACTATAAACATCCCAGTCTTATGAAATCTAATTGTTTTCTCCTGAAATAATTTGATCCCTTAACTGTTATGAATTTTTTTTTTACAGTCATAGATGTCTACAGCACGGAAACAGGTAGTTTGGCCCAACTTGCCGACATTGCCCAGTTTCCAAAATGAAACCAGTCCCATTTGCCTGCATTTGGTCCATATCCCTCCATACCTATCCCATCTACATATCTGTCTAAGTGACAAAATTATACTCACTTCCATCACTAGCTACAGCAGCCCATTCCAGACATTCACCACCATTTGCGTGAAAAAATTATCCTTCTGAGCCCTTTTATTTCTCTCCCCTCTCACCCTAAACCAATGCCCTTTAGTTTTAGATTCCCCTACCATGGGGAAAAACTGTCATCTGTCTACCTTATCTATGCCCCTCATGATTTTATAGATTTCTATGAGGTCACCCCTCTATCTCCTACACTCCAGGACAAGTCTCAGCCTATACACCCTCTCCTTATAACTCAAACCTTCCAGTCCAGGTCACATCCTAGTAAATCTTTTCTGTACTCTTTCTAGTTTACTATTATCCTTTCTATAGTAGGCTGACCTTTCTCAGAGACGGTCCATATTTGCTTCAGGTGCCTGTTAAATTTCCTCTAAATTAATGTAAAAACCTTCAATCTCTGGGTTTTTAAAGCTAAGATCATTCCAATTGTCTGGAATCAAAACTAATAGACTCAAAGATTCATAGAGATGTACAGCACAAAAAGGCCCTTTAGCCCATTGCATCTGCGCTGGTCAGAAATAACCACCTAACTATCCTAGTCTCATTGCCCAAAACTTGGCCTTGTATGCTTTGGTATCTCAAAAGCACAACTAAATACTTTTTAAGTATTACGAGGGTTTCGACCTTTACCACCCTGACAGGCAGTGAGTTCCAGATTCCCACCATCCTCTTGGTGAAAACTCTTTTCACTCTCACATCTCCTCTAAACCTTCTGCCCTTTACCTTAAATCTATGGGGAGAAAGTGAGGTCTGCAGATGCTGGAGATCAAAGTTGAAACTTTATTGCTGGAACAGCACAGCAGGTCAGGCAGCATCCAGGGAACAGGAGATTCGACGTTTCGGGCACAGGCCCTTCTTCAGGATTCCTGAAGAAGGGCCTGTGCCCGAAACGTCGAATCTCCTGTTCCCTGGATGCTGCCTGACCTGCTGTGCTGTTCCAGCAATAAAGTTTCAACTTAAATCTATGGGCCCTGGTCATTGATCCCTTCAACAAGAGAAAAATAATTCTTCCTATCCACCCTATCTATTCTATTCTAATGTTATTCATCTCAGTCATGTCGCCTCTCAATCTCCACTACTCTAAGGAAAACAGCCCCAGTCTGTCCAATCGCTCTTCATAACTGAAATTATCTAACCCTGGCGACATGAAGGTAAATCTCCTCTGCATCCTTTCCAGGGCGATCACATCTTTGTTAATAATACGGTTTCCAAAGCTGCACACAATATCAGCTGTGGCCTAGCCAACATTTGATACAGTTCTAGCGTAACCTAAATAAAACCGAAAGGACTATGGATGCTGTAAATCAGAAGCAAAACCAGAAATTGCTGTAAAAGCTCAGTAGGTCTGGCAGCATCTGTGGAGAGAAATCAGAGTTAACATTTTGTGACTCTTTCTCAGACCCTTCCTTCCTCATGGGACCCGAACTCTGATTTCTCTCCACAGATGCTGCCAGACCTACTGAGCTTTTACAGCAATTTCTGGTTTTGCTTCTAGCATAACTTACCTGCCTTTAAAATCTATGTCTTTACTAATAATGGCAAGTATACCATAAGCCTTCTTAGCCACTTTATCCTCCTGTCCTGATACCTTAAGGGACTGGTGTACATGCACACTAAGGTCCTTCTGATCTTTAGTGCTTCCTCGGGTTCTACTTTTCATCTTCTATTCCCTTGCCTTGAGCATCAGCTCACATTCATCTGATTGAATTCTATTTACCACCAATCAGCTTATCTGACCAGCCCATTGATATCTTCTTGTAGTCTGAGGCTACTGTCCTCACTACCACCCCACCAATTTTTGTATCGTCTGTGAACTTATCGATCAACCCTACATTAAAGTTTATTGCACTTGTCATAAACTGTCCAAATAGAAATAACTTTACACTTACACTTCAAGTGGTCCCTGCTTTCGAACATACACTGGATTATGTCACTGTTTTGGAAAGACAATGGAGATATGTAGGGAGGTAGAGTTGAGGTTAAAATCAGCTCAGCAGTGACCTTATGTAATGGTGGAACAGGCTCAAAGGGATGAGTGGCCTCCTCTTATATGTATGTTCAACTATCTGACCAAGTTTTTGTTAAAATCTCTTTGCAAAGGTAATCAATACCCATACGTCACTATTTTAAAATCCAAAATCGAGCCTGCAAGCCAGCAGTGGTTCAAGAAGGTAGCTCCCCAGCACGTTCTCAAGGGAAATTAGGGATGGGCAATAAATGCTGCCCAGCCAGTGTTGCTCACATTCCACAAGTGAATAAAAAAATCACTCACCTTCATCAAATGTTACACTGCTGATCTATAGAATTATTTCTCAAATTTGTTTGGATTTGCTACTTTTCTTGTCAAGATCTCAAAGGCTCCAAGAAGTCATCAAGAAGGCAATTTGGGATTTAATTGAAGCATCTTAACAACTTGTCAACCACTTAACACTGGGATTGCTGAATTCAACTTTGGGAGATATGTTGTTCCATAACTTGGGAGATGGGAGTCAATTAGAATTTCCTTTCTGGTGCTGTGTTTAAATCATACCAGTATCAAACTGCAGTAAGTCTAGGGATTGGGAATATTTTAGTGAAGAGTCAGCTATAAGTAATAAAAGGGAGAAAAAAGGGTTAGAGAGTACACGAGTCAGGAATGTAATGGTAGATGTGCAGCTTTTACAAGGACCTAAAAAACAAAAGGATAGCTAAAATAAACATTGGTCCCTTAAAAGCATAGACAAGAGAAAGTAACATGGTGAACGAGGAAATGGTAGAGGCATTGAACAGGTATTTTGTGTGTGTCTTCACAGTGGAAGACAGAAGACGCCAGACATAAAGAGTAATGAAGAGTGAGGAAATCAACATGAATAATAAGATCAGAGAAGAAGAACTGGAAAAACTCAAGGAACAAAAATCCAACAAATCCTCCAGAACCTGATGCCTAGGCCCTCGGATTCTCAAAGAAATAATGGATGCACTGACTATGATTTTCCATAATTTCCTAGATTCTGGAATGCTCCCAGAATATTGCAAGTTAACAAGTATGACACTGCTGTTTAAGAAAGGAAAGAGAGAGGAAGCTGAAAACTTACGGCTAGTTAGCCTAACATTAGTCAGTGGGAAAATGTTAGAATCTGTTACTAAGGCAGCCATAACAGACACTTAGGAAAGCATAGTACAATTACAACAATGTAGTTTCATGAAAGGGAATAGTTGAGATACAAAATAAGGGCTCATGGAGCTAGGGTTGCTATCTTAACATGATTAGATGATTGCTTAATAGATAGGATGAATGAATTAGGGATAAATTGGGCATTTTTAACTTGATACACACTGTGACTTGTTGAATGTCACACAGACCAGTGCTAGGGCCTCCAAACTATATTAATCACTTAAACAAAGAGTCAAAGAGTAATGTATCTAAGTTTTCTAATGAAACAAACTTAGGTGGGAACATCAGCTCTGAGGATACTAAAAGGTTGCAAAGGGATATAGACGGCTTAAATGAGAGGTCATCAGGCAGCAGATAGAGTATAAAGTGAGAAAGTGTGAGGTTGCTCACTTTGATCAAAGAAAGGCAGGCTAGCAGAATCGGACAGGGTGAGAACAGAACCCAAGAAATCAAAAAGGCCAAAACCAGGCCAGTAGAAATAGAACAGGATAAGGAAGGGCATGTTAAGATTAAAAACAATTAAAAATAACAAAACAGGAGAGTCAGAAAACTGGTAAGCAGACAGTTGCAAATCAGATTGAAACGGGGAAAGGGAGATTCTCAAACAGGCTGGAAGTAAGTAAGGTTGATGAATCACTTAGTTGAAGGGAAATACATCAGGAACTGAGTATCCACCTTAAACAGTAAGGTCCAGGGAATATGGAAATGAAAAGAGAAAGGGAACCAAGGCTCTAAAAACCTCTGAAACAGATTAAAATGAGACATCTCCAGACAGTTTCCTTGTAGAGTTTCATATTTACCATTGTTTGAATTATGTTTTAACAGAGTAAATAGTGAGGAACACTGAGATGGCTAAATCAATACTTTGCCTCAGTTTTCATGGTGGAGGACAATGGCACGATTCCTATTGGAATAGACAAATCAAAGACTATAAAAAGGGTAGAACTTAGAACAATCAACATCGCTAGCAAAAAGGTACTTAGCAAACCACTAGGATTGAGGGCAGACAAGTCCTTTGGGCCTGATGGCCAACAAGGTTATTAAGGGAAGTGGCAGCAGAGATAGTGGATCCATTGGTTACAATATTCCAAAAATCCCTGGACATGGGAAAGGCTTTAGTGGATTGGAAAAATGCTAATGTAATGCCCTTAGTCAAAAAGGAAAGGAGGCAAAATGTGGGAAATTATAGACCAGTTAGTTTAACGTCTGTTGTTGGGAAAGTGTGAGAATCAATTATCAAGGAAGCAACATCAGGACATTTGGAAAGTCAAAACGCTATCCATCAGAGTCAGCATGGTTGTATGAAGGGCAAATCATGTTTGACTAATTTTCTAGAGTTCTTCAAAGATGTAACAAGCAAAGTAGGTAATGGGGATGCTGTAGATGTAATATATCTGGACTTCTGGAAGGCATTTGATAAGGTGCCATACAAAAGGTTAATTCACAAGGTTGGATCATATGGGATTAGGGGTAACCTATTAGCTTGGATAGGTGACTGGCTGATGACAGAAATCAAGAGTTGGGATATGTGTTTTTTTTTCTGGATGGCAAGATGTAACTAGTGGGATGCCACAGAGTTCGGTCCTTGGAACCCATGTTTTTACAATCTACATTAACAGGGATAGAAGGATCTATGGCCAGATTTCCAAATGATACAAAAATATACTGGACAGAAAATTGCAATGAGGAAATAAGAACCTTTCAAATGGATATAGACAGGTTAGGAGAATGGACCAAAAGGTGGCAGATGGAGTTTAACATGGATAAGTGTGAGGTGAGCAGACAATAAAGAAAGCAAATGGAATGTTGGCTTTTATAGCTAAAAGAATAGAATATAAGATAAAGAAGTCATATTGCAAGTATACAAGTATACAAGTGAGACCCACCTGGAATATTGTGCACGGTTTTGGTCCCCTTATTTGAGGAAGGATGTAGTGGCATTGGATGCCATGTAGAGGAGGTTCACGAGATTCATCCCAGAGATGAGGGGTTTGTTGAATGAAAAGAGATTGAATTTAGAAGACTAAAGGGAGATCAAATTGAGGTATTCAAAATGATAAAAAGGTATGGGTAAAATAGACATGGAGTGGATGGTTCCTCTTGTGGGACATTCTAGGGCGAGAGGTCATAATCTTAGGATAAGGAGTAGCAAATTTAAAACAGAGTTGAGAAGAAACTACTTCTCCCAAAAGCTTGGGAATCTGTGGAATTCGCTACTGCAAAGTGCGGTGGATGCTGGGACAGTGAGTAAATTTAAGGAGAAGTTAGACAGATTTTTAATTGGTAATGGGTTGAAGGGATATGGAGAGAAGGCAGGAAAATGGGGGTGAGGGGCATATCAGCCATGATCGAATGGCGGAGCAGACTTGATGGGCCGAACAACCTAATTCTGCTCCTATATCTTATGAACTTATGGACCTTTGTGGACAATGACCAATAACCACCCAATTCAGAGAAACTGGCAGAGGCAAAGGAAACTTTTGTAATGTGCAAAAGGATGCCGATATCATCTGTTACAATGACATCTTGATAGCTTTGACAATAGGAGATCAAAACTCATCAAAACATGGATTGTGTACCAATAGCCAGCTAGCACCCAGGCCTTGACTCCGCCTTCTGTAACTGGATCCCTGGCTTCCAGCCCACAGACCGCAATCAGTGAAAATAGACAACTGCACCTCCTCCATAATAGCACTCAACACTGGACACCCCAGGGATGCATCCGCAGCCCCCTATTGTACTCCCTCTACACTCATGACTGTGTGGTGAAATTTTGTTTGATCTCTATCCACAAGTTTGCTGACGACATCACCGTTGTAGGCCAGATATCAAACAATGACAATTCAGAATCACAAAGGAGATAGAATGCTTCGTGTTGTGGTGCAACGATAACAACCTTTCCTTCAATGTCAGCAAAACTAAAGAACTGACCTGACCACTGACTTCAGGAGGAAAGGAAGAGGACAAGCCCCTCTCTACATCAGTGGAGCTGAGTTGGAGAAGGTAGAGAGTGTCAGATTTCTGGGAGTGATGATCACCAACAATCTGACCTAGACCACCCACATAGATGCGATGGTCAAGAAGGCACAACATTGCCTCTTCTTCCTCAGGAGGCATAGGAAATTTGGCATGTCCGTAAGGACCCTCGCTAACTTCTACAGATGCACCATAGAAAGCATTCTACCCACTTTCATAATGGCTTGGTGTAGCAACTGCTCTGCTCGGGACCATACAAAACTACAGAAAGTTGTGTGCACAGCCCAGACCTTCATGCAAGCCAAGCTCCCCATCCACGTACATCATCTATACTTCTCATTGTCGTGGAAACACTGCCAACAGCAAAGACCCCTCCCACCTGGTAATACTCTCTTCCGATATCTTCCATCAGACAGAAGATACTGAAGCTTAAACACATATACCAACAGATTCAAGAACAGCTTCTTCCCTGCTGTTACTAGACTGCTGAATGGATCTCTTCAGCTTCAAATAATGTCGCTCTTGCTAATGGTGATCTTGCATTGTTTTCCTCCTGTGCAGTTGTAACCTGTGTGCCCCACTCTGTCTGAGCACCCTATGATCTGTTTGTCCTTGCTTGTTTTGATCTTCCTTCACTACTCACAAAACAAAACTTTTCACTGAAGATGGTACATGTGACTACAATAAATCAACTTAAATCACATGACTGAAACTTTTCTTTGTGAAAAGCTATGCTTTTAATCTTAATTGCTACAGAGTAGCATAACGTCAAGAAGACCGGCAGTATGGAATAATAACAATTATGCTTTTTCTTCAAGCTCAGACCATATCTTGACTATAAGTTGGAACATATTACAGAGATAGATAATTTAAAAATAAAAAATAATTTTAATTGCCATTGCACATACACTGGAAAAGGATATATTATGGATTAAAAGAAACTATCTCCAGAAGAACAACCATCTTACATTGGCTACAGCATCAGTGAGGTTCAACACCATAAAAGGAACCTTAGGACATATCGTTCTTTTTACCTGATAGATTTTAGCTATTTTCCAATTCCATTTTCCACAAAATGACTTGTTCTTTATGCGACTGTTGTTATGTTGTGAGATTCGGGGCAGGTTTAAATTTTAAACTTGAATGAGTTTACAATTAGTCTAATTATTTTTTGTAAGCTCAAAACTTCTTATTTATTTATATACTTTCACAACTGATCAGGTGCATGCTAGATTGAAAACAAAAACTACAAAAGTGCAATTTGTAAAAATTCAAACTCTGTTATAACCAACCTCAGGGATAATAAAATAAAAAACTGCAGATGCTGGAAATCTGAAACAAAACAGAAAATGATGGAAAAACTCATCAAGTCTGGCAACATCTGTGGGAAGACAGCAGAGTGACTGTTTTGGATTTGATGACTCTTCAACTGAACATATCACCAGCAATATCTGGTTCTGTTTTAGATCTTCAACATCTGCAGCTCTTTGCTTTACTTTCTGATAAAAGAGATTTGTGATAAGGTGCAGACCAATAGGAATTAAATATCAGAAGGGTCATGATGTAACAGCCAAAAGATTAGTAATTGATATAGTGAAGAAACAATAGCTATGTTCAACTGAGGCATTAAAAAAACATTTTACTGCATCAGGTAAATCAATAAAGAAAAGAAAAAGGGCAACCTGCCAAACAAAATGGAAAGAAAATGAAAGGATGTAGATGAAACGGGGAATGCCAGAGGTTATGGTCCAAAGTTGCTTAAGTCAGTACTGGGTCCAGACGTCTCTGGAGTGCTGAGTCAAAAAATGAGCTTTTGTTCCTCAAACAAGCATTGAGCTTCGTTGGAACACTGCAGCCGGTCATGGTAAGAAAAGTCAAAGTAGAAGCAAGGGGGAGGATTGAAAGAATGGGGCTGTGTTTGTGGAGAGGACATAGGTGTTCCACCCAGTCTGCATTACATCCGCTCAATATAGAGACTACACAGTGAGCAGTGAAGGCAGTATATACTAAGTTGAAATAAATACTTACTGGGCAGAAGGAGGCCATTTTTCCAGTCAAGCTAATGCTGGGCATGAGCTCTATAAATACTTTTACCTTCATTGGAAGGACATGAGCAAAATAAGGCCAAACTTTGAAGATCAAAATCTTACAGCCAATGAAAGACACATAATATCAAATGGGGTTGTGCCTTTCAGGTGTCTTTAGTACCTGTTACCCAATTCCAAACTGGCTTCGGATTTCCATGTGTGAGACAGGGTCATCAAGCCAGGAGGGTATTGGAAACGGCTCCAGTCAAATTTCTAGATTGCAATCTTTTGCAATAATCTAATCATGATTTTCCTGCAGAGTCTTCTGAGCCTTATGTATTTGATTTTTGTGTAAATTCTCAGGTGGGAAGAGAAGCCCCACAGAAAGTCCACAACGCTGGGTTGTCACAGTAGAAAGATTGTGATGCTTTATGACTGCACTCACAGTATTTTAAATTAAGACCAGCCGAAGTATTTACTGCTCATGTTTACGAAGGCAGCTGTAATGAATGAGGCATTTTTTGTCTGCTTTTTTTTCTGAAATTCCTGATCAAAATGCTCCTTTAATACCTTTTCCTGTAAACATCAGTCCGTAATTAAAAAAAAGAAGGACTGTGGGGTTACATTGCCCAAAAATCACACTGTAAGAATCAACAACATGGAGAATGATGTGGCCCATGATGAACTTAGATGTTACCTGTTCAGCCTTCTCCTCCACCAAACCAACATAAACCCAGCAGAACGCAGAGCATGAATTTGATGGAGATATTCAAGATCATGAGAGGTATGGATAAAATGCTCCTACTAGTAGAAGTACTGAGTGAGAGAAGGCACAGCCTTATGGTAATTGGCATGAGGAGTTAGGAGGCATGAAGAGAAAAATCTTTAACACAGCGAGTTGTTAAGATCTGGGCTGCTGCTACAACAACAACAGCAACAGCAACTCAATCAAAGAACAGCAGATACTGGAAATCAGAAACAAGATCTGGGATGGGCTGCCTGAGAATGTGTTGGAGCTAAGTTCAACTGAGACATCCGAGAGGGAATTAAATTATCATCCACAAAGGAACAATGCACATGACAAGAAAAGAAAGAATGGGATCCAGAGCATGGCACACACACGCAGTGCCACTGCAGACATGATGGGCTGAATAGCCTTACAGCCTTCTTCTATGTTGCGTGTCAGCACTCCTTGACTTCCCTGCTTTCTTTGTGACACTTATTGTACGGGTACTAAGCTGCTGTGAGTTCTCTATAAGATGTATATCCCCTTTTCCTGGCACATCATTTGATGTTGCACATGGCAGCACAATATGGCTTCCGAGCTCACCCACAAACTCCACTTTTCTTTTTATTTCAACATTTTTCGCTCTTTCTCTTCTCACATTTGCATTTTTCTGTTGTATTTTATTTTACTTACCTCTTGGTGAAGAGCTCAGTCCCCATGACAGCAGTCATAGTAATGAGTGAGCCCAGCAACGTGGACTCACCGCAGTGATGGTGATGAGTGGGCCCAGAAACATGGACTTACCGCAGTGATAGTGAAGAGTGGGCCCAGCAAAGTGGACTCAGTGCAGTGATAGTGATGAGTGGGCCCAGCAACATGGACTCACCGCAGTGATAGTGATGAGTGGGCACAGCAAAATGGACACATCGCAGTGATAATGATGAGTGGGCCCAGCAACGTGGACTCACCACAGTGACGGTGATGAGAGGTCCCAGCAACGTGGACTCACCGCAGTGATAGTGGTGAGTAGGCCCAGCAACGTGGACTCACGGCAGTGATGGTGATGAGTGGGCCAAGCAACGTGGACACACTGCTGTGATAGTGATGAGTGGGCCCAGCAACATGGACACACCGCAGTGATGGT
>NC_057710.1:28542942-28602613 GCF_004010195.1 Chiloscyllium plagiosum | reverse complement strand
CCAGCATGGCTAAGCACTTTTAAAAGACCATAATGTCTGACTTGTAGCTTTATTTCTTTGTACTTCCACTTAACATTAAAAATTACTGTCATGTTTAACTTTTAACTGTGTTCATTCTTTCTACCTTGATCTTATGATTCTGTACCTCGGTACTTGTACCTAAAATGATGCCTTGTGTAGTGACATTATACACTTTTCACTGTACTGCGTCCATATGACAATAAAAAAAGCTAAATGTAAATATAAATCTTTTGAAGCTAGGTATTGGGCTATGTACCACATGTAGGCACATTGTGGACCCGCTAGATCCACTGCGACAATGTTGGAGAAGCAACTTGAAATAAGCATGCAGTGGGGAGTTAGTGTGTGGCGTTTGTCTGCGTTGTGTGTCACAGGCTTACATCAATTCCCCAGAATGATGTCAATAGAACTCCCTTCCTAACAGTCCTGTGAGTGTATCTACTACCCTGCACCCACCCAACAGACACAGAGATACCCCTGACCTCACCCTGCACAATTCAGGCAGGCAGCTCCACCACTTCTTTCTCAAAGATAATTATGGATGGGAAATAAGTGCTGGCCAAGGAAGTGATGTCTACATGCCATGAATGAATGAAATAAAATAGTGTATGGGTCATTCGTGTTGCCTGTCCTGGTGACATTCACATAACACGTGAATTATTTTGCCACAGCAGAATCTTCATGGGAAATTGGTCCTCATTCATGAGCACAAAATGGGCTGGCATGGTCAAATCCTTGAGGAAACTTGAACATATTCAGGTTAGGTGACTATTCAAGCACTGTCAGGAGTTAGACCCATTCCATAGACAAATGATAGACCTATTTCCTGATTCAGGACTGCTCTGACCTGTGGTGAGCAGAACAAGTATGGCACTTAACCCTCTCAGCATTGCTGCCTCTAAATATAAACTATTAAAAACAGCCAAGTCTTTAAAAATGTAAATGATTTTAATGACCTCTCCAGTAGAGAGACAGAAGCCTAGCTTTAGAGTCTTTCATGTGTCTCTGTCAGCCCACACTTTGTCTCTCTTCCTGTTTTCCTTTCTCCCTCAGTAGTCCTTTCTGAAAACAAGTGTAGGGTAATAAGGGGATCAGGGTGGATGGGGGTGAACACAAGAATAATAACCCCCATTTGAATGAGCTCTGTGGAATGGTGCAGGCACCAGCAGCTCTCCACTCCATAACTTTGAAAGCCTCTACCAGATCCCTCTTGACACATTCATAGCAGTCACTGATATTAGGCTTGTGAACTTCTCCTGTTCTTTTTCCATCATTCTCCTATTTTCCTCAATGTTATATATCCACCAGGGGCATTCATCTGATGATTTTTCTGCAACTACCTTTTCATGGAATCCATACAGTGTGGAAGCAGGCCATTCAGCCCATTGAGTCCATACCAACCCTCTGAACAGCATGCCACCCAGACACATACCCCTAACCTATCTCTGTTACACATGCCTGGACACTATGGACAATTTAGCATGGCTAATCCACATAATCTGCACATTTTTGGATTGTGGGAAGAAACCGGAGAACCCAGAATGTGCAAACTCCAGGCAGACTGAAGCTGGAAGCGAACCCAGTTCTCTAACACCATGAGCCACCGTGCTATGATTGTCTCCTAGTTGCCTACTAAAAGCCACCATTTTTCAAATTTTGACAAAATATGGCAAATCAGTGAAACATAATCCATTGTAGAAAGTTTCCCACCACAGTCCATCTTGAACAACCTGCCTGTTGGAATATAACCAAATTAGCCCAGTCCAGACTAGTTGAGATTCTCTTGTCAGGTCTGTTCTTCATCATAATAAATTCAGAGCTAACTTTATAGACACTGCTAATTTTGTTTTTAAAAGTATTGTAAAGAGAAATGAGCATGTTTAAACAAGATTATTTACAGGAATATAAACAGCAATCATATAAAAATAACTTCAAACCAAGTGACAGCTCCTGTCCATACTCACTACTTGGCTCTCTTCCCCGTACAACTAGTTAAGCCTGTAAAACATTTTGTGTAACTTTTCTTTAAGATAGATTTTTATTTTGTCATCTACGAGAGGGAGATGTGAATTGAAATCATTCTTACTGTTCTCCTATTCTGCCCTGAACAGAGGTGTTTGCTCATTTTTCTTTTCTTACTTAGTTTGCTTTTCTAAAAAAAACAGTACCGTGTTTCGTCAAATTCTGGTTTTGAAGTCAAAGAAAAATGACCCAAAGAAAATTCTTTCAGATTAAAACAAAATAGGGTTAATGACAAAACCCGGGAGATCAGAGGCAGTCTGTAATACATGCGCTCATCCAAATTGTAAAGGAAAACAGAGAAGTTATAACTTAAAGTTACTTAAATGCAAAATTATCAAAATTAATCAACATGAATTAGAGAGAACTAGAGTCACTGTCCAGTTGAGGAATTAGTAAGTCAATGTTCTGCACATAGAAGACCCTCTTGGAGGAGCTCAGACATAAGTTAATATCCTGATACAAGTCTAATAGTTGTATGGAGGGAATAAGTACACTTTTTAGATTGATTTCTTTCCAGAAATCAGACTTTGAGAGATATTGAAATCAGAAGCAGGCTTTTGCTCAAGCTGGAGCAGGTTACTCTTCTGATGTTACAAGCAGTATCTGGAACAAAAGTCAAAGCTATATAAGTAAAGGGTAAATCAAACAAACCAACACTTTCAATAGTGTGGCTGGGGCTTTGGGTGGGTTGATGTTTCCCCATCAGAAACTATTGTGTTTTGTAGCAGATAACTGTGGAGGTATTTGCACCAAATCAAGCAATAACGGGTTTTGATGGTTTTCTTTACTCAGAACATGCTGAGATGTGTTGGTTTGATTGGCAATTATTCAGACAATGCAAGAAGTGTTCATACACCAGGAAGTTATGAATTCACTTTAGTCCTGTTGAAATTGTTACATATTTCTGAAAGCAATTTGCGCATTCAGAGCATGAAAATCCGACAAGAGGCATTTTTTAAAAATAATGCATAAGCAAGAATATATAGTGTGTTTCTCTCTTTGTGCCCTCTTGGCATAATAATTTTATCCCTCTAAGTGCCACATCTGGCTTGGTAAATACATTTGTTCATATTTATTCATGCTGCAATTTTGTGGCACATGCATAAGGGATTTGAGGAAAATACTACTGACTCTTGTATTATGTGCGCACGCATTAAATACTGTACTTAAGTTAAAAACATAAAATGCTGGAAATAGCATGTCTATGGAGAGAGGAACAGAATTTCCAGTTACAAGACTACAGGAATATTCGCAGAGGTAGCCTCCTTAATTGTTTGTCTCTGAGGTCACTATTGAAGGAATGGTGGGTAGGCCCCGAAAATCACTTTCTAGTAACAGGGCTGGGAGCTCTGAAACCTCAGCAGCATAAGGGAAAGTATGAAGACATGAGGCACACATTGGCTGAGATAGCTTGGGAAAACACATGAAAATGCATGACAGTACATAGACTTTAAATAACTATTACACGGCTCAGAGCAACTATACATTTCTTCAAGGTGCAAAAACTCAAAAAAAGGTCAGTCAGCCATTACTGACAAAGAAACTTCAGGATTGTATTTTGCCTATAAAGTTACCAGAAATAGCAGCAATTCTAAGGATTAGCAAAGGCGGACCAAAAAAAACGATAAGGAAATAGAGAATAGAATTTTAGTACAAACTAGCAAAAAGCATAAAAATGGACTGTAAAAGTTTCTAAAGGTATGTAAATAGAAAACATTTGGCTAAAACAAATATGGGTTCAATATTGCCATAGACAAAAGAATGTGTGATGAGGAATAGAGAAATGGCAGAGAAGCTAAATCATTGCTTTGTGTCTGTTTTCAGAGGAATATGGAGGAAATCTTCCAGAAGTAGAGACCCAAGGAACTAGGGAGAAAGTGTTGAAGAAAATAAGCATTAGTAAGAAGATTGTACTGGAGAATTTATGGGACAGAAAGTAAAGAAATCTCCAGAACCTGATGGTCTACATTCAGAATGTTGAAGGAGGTAGCTCCAGAGACAGTTGATACATTGCTGATTATCATTCCAAAATTCTATAAACTCTGGAATGATTGCTATGGACTGGAAAGTAGCAAATGTCATCCCACTATTTATGAAGGGAGTGAGAAAAATAGAGGGAACTTCAGACCTGTTAGCCTTATATCAATAGTAATGAAAACGCTAGAATCTATCGTACAGCAGGGGACAAATAGGCACTTGGATGATAACGATCCAATTAGGAATAATCAGAAAGAATTTGCAGGTAGGAAATCACATTTGACGAACTTGGAATTTTTTGAAGATGTAGCTTTTTGCAACATATGAAGATACAATAAAATTGATAAAGGAGAACTGATGGACGTAATACATTTAGATTTTCAGAAGGCTTTTGATAATCCCCTCCACAGGAGGCTGTTTATTAAAAATTAAGCACATGGGATAGAAGGTAATGTACTGACATGGATTAATGATTTGTTAACAGACAGAAAACAAAGAATAGGAATAGATGGGTCATCCTCATGTTGGCAGACTGTGAGTGGTGGGGACTGACAAACATCCACACTTAAAACCCAGCAATACATACCAATGATTTGGAGGTGCAGACTGAATGTCATATTTCCAAAAATGCAAATGGTATAAACTGAGGTGGGATTGTGTTCTGTGAGCAAGATGTAAAGCAGCTTCAGTGGGGTTTGGACAGGCTTTGTGAATGGGAAACAATATGGCAGGTGAAACACAATATGATAAAATGTTATCCAGTTTAGTAGGAGAAACAGATATGCAGAGTATTACTTAAATGGTAATAATTTGAAAAGTATAGATGTAGAAAGGGAACTAGGTGTCCTTGTTGATAAGTCACTGAAGACACATGCAGGTTCGGCAATACATTACAGTCACAGAGTTTGACAGTCATAGAGGTCTACAACATTTAAAAAGGCCCTTTGGATCATCGAGCCTAAGCCAGTCAAAATTAACCCCCTAACTATTGCGCAGCATTTAGCAGCCTTTATTGAAAAGGGTTTGAGTACAGGAGAGGTGAAGCCTTGATTCAATTGTGTCAGAGCTTAGTGAGTGAGACTGCACCTGGAATATTGTGCACAGTTTTAGTCTCCTTATCTCAGGAAATACATCATTTCCATGCAATGGAATTCACGAGCTTTGTTCCTGGGACAACAGGACTGTCCTATGAAGAAACATTGGACAAATTAGGCCTGTAGTTTTTAGCATGTTATTGGCTAGGCCAGACCACTCAAAACATTCTTGTGTAGGAAACCCAGACCATAACTTCGCAATTTGTTTTAGTAGGTGTACAGTGAGAATTATCCGGAATAAGGTGGCTGGGTTGACTACTAAGTTTTAAAACAAACAGAAATTTATTCACAAAATTTCGCAATGAAACATAAAGAACAGAATAAAGGATCTCTACAGAACTCAGTCCATCCAAACTAGACTTAATTATTCTGTTCTGAATATACACAACAGTCCCAATAAGCAAAACCCCTGAAAACACAGTTAGAAATGAAACAGATGTTTACAGGTTGAGATTAGAAGGGCACAAAGAGAGAGATGGAGAGTTTCCATAGAGCTCACTGTTGAATTCCCAACTACTTCTCGACTGAACTGCTCAGCCAGAGATCTGACCACTCCCTTTTCATTGCACAGATCACTTCTAAAACATGACCACTTATTTTCTTACACATAAACAAAAAGGCCTCTCAATACCCTTTAACCTCTGCACTAAACCAGTCTAATCGGAGCCTGGCCCATTTACGACCCTTCCAAAAAAAAATCAAGGACTCAGTATCCTTGAGAAAAGGAACAGCTTTTAGAAAAAAAGGGACCAGCTTAGTGAGAAGAGTTTTGGAAGGTGATGTGTTCTCATTGAAACTTACAAAACACTTAAAGAGCTAGGCAATTTTCCTGCAAATAGGATAGTTCCTTGATTGGGAAGTCTGGAACCGTGGGACACAATTCAAAACTAAGGAAAATGCCACTTGGATCTGAGATGAAGATAAATGTATTTTATCCAAAGTGTTACTCAGAAGCTACCTATGGAATTCTCTACCCCAGAGGACTTTGGAAGTTTAACTTTAAGTATGTTTAAGATAGAGATTCATAGATTTCTGACTACCAGTGGCATACAGAGTTATGGGGATCAGGTATTGAATGGTGGGGCAGGCTCATATTGTCGAATGGTCTAATCTATTCCTATACCCTGATGATCATTTAAAGTGCTCTGGCATACAATGCTACATCCTAAGTGCTGAAAAATGGGAGAATTGAAGCCTAGGGTGGACAGACTTTGGAGGTCAGAAGAGTAGGAAGAGGAAATGATTCATGATTAAAATGAAAATGCAGACAGTTTTAAAAAGTGCAGAAAATTGTGGTGGGGGGCTTGTAGTATGATGGAGTAACACATACTATGGTAATGAGTGGACTAGATTCACAGTGGAGCACATGACATAACATATGGGACTGGGACCTGCTCAAAGATGCCCACTCTTACCCATTCTGTAAATGCAGCTATACTGAATAAACCCGATTGTGGACAGCCATCAACCAACAACATGATGTCCCCTTCCTACAAATCTCACAAAGGTCAGTTAGCAGAGAATGACAGAAGATAGGGGTTGATGACCAGCATAGACACAATAGGCTGAAGGTCTCTTTCCCAACTGTAAGACATTTCAACTCTAACTCCTCATTCATTCTCATCCAGAAAACATTTCTTGTACCACACTGTGCAATTGCATGAATGAATACTTTAGATACTATCACTGAAATACACTAAATCTGATTCTAATACAAAAGACAGTACAGCACCATGAAAAGTTACATTGCTCATTGAATTTCCTTTAAAAATTATTTGTAAATTGCTCCATCATAATTTCCAACTTTTGAGAAAGGTGAATCAGAAGACATAAAAGTACAAAAAACTTATAACATTTGCTACACTCCTGAAGATAATCAATTGGTACAGGTTGTCCCAAACCCTAACCCAACACCACAAGTTACTTGACTTACTCTTGGATATATTCAATCCTTAGATAATATTTCTGTAAGCCCTGGAGAGTTGAAAGAAACTATACATACATTCATTCTGGTGTAGCTTTGTGAATGTCATAGCTTCAGCCTTGGAGTAGCAGGCTGATACTTGGGACAATTCTTCCTTTAGGAACACAGAAATGTCACGTACAACTTCTTGGTGAAACCTTGCTGTTTCCAAATTAGATCCCATGTTTACTCTATATGGGTGATCACATTTTATAAAGTTTCCTGGGAGTTGAATCTTTAAGGTTGTTTAGAGCACTAGAAGTATTTTATGACACAACACAGAAGAAGGCCATTTGTCCATTCTGCTAGTTCCTGCTCCTTGACAGTATTCACCAACTGGGGAGTCCCATGGCTCTTCCCTCATAGACATGCATTTTTCCATGTATTTATTCAATTTGAAAGTTCCATTTGAACTTCTTCACATTCCAGATTGCAACAACTTGCTGCATATAAAACGAAACCTCACAAGTTGCCTCTGGTTCTCTTGTGAATCATCTTAGGTTACTAAGAATATTATTATTGAAGATATTTCTCCTTATTTACGCTGACAAAACTCTTCACGGATTTCAACATGCCTAACAATTCTCCCTTTTCTGCTCTGAGTAGAACAACCCCAGTTTCTCCAGTCTGTCCACAAAATTGAAGTTCCTTATCCATGGGACTATTGTGGGAAATCTCTTCCATGTGCTCTCCAAGGGATTGATATCCTTCCTAAAATGTTGTGCCTGATACTAAACAAAATACTAGCTGCAGAGTAGCCTGTAGTTCATAGAGATGTAGCACAGTGATTGAGGTAATTAGATGCTGTAGAAACTTTGAAACAAATATTTTGGCTTCCATCAAATACTGCTGTGCAATGTATAAGAAACTCATTCTGTCAGTAATGTATTCTGGTCAAAATTTAATAAGTTCAGTGCACTTTATTCACTTCTTTGCTTTCCTGACTATGTTTTGAATGGCCCAATTCATTTTAATGTTATCAGCAGGTTGAAGCAGGTGTGAGATCAGAACAAGAGAATGTTAATCTGTTTGTCAACAACTGCAATGTGACCAGCTCTGAGTCGGCCCATTATATTTTGGATGCCAGGATTGTAACTTCATGCTTTGTTTCCAATTAAGCTAGAATGCCCATCTCCATAGTAAATAGCAGCAGATCCCTGTATCTAGTCCAAATTTTTCATCAGAATGTTATGCTTCTCTGTGTCGAATCGCCTTTAAGTACTTAAAGAGAGAATTCCAAAAATATGTATCATCCATATTCGCTACGCCTGATTCTACACTTGTTGACACATCAGAAGCAACCTTTGGCTTATGGACAACTTGACAGGACCAGAAATCTTCTTACTGCTTTCCCAATATATTTGTTTCCTTCCCTATTTATCTCCTGTACCATTCTCTGAGTGCCAGCAGGTCTGTAGCACTCTTTTTTTTTTTGCCTTTTGGCAACGATAGAAGTGTACCTAACTCCCACATGTCAGGGCATACTCAGGTTCTCAGAACTGGCTCATTAGCATTAATCTCACCCATTCTGGGGTCACAGAATGGAACACAGATTCTGCTTATTGCATGAACCACACTGACCACAGTCCAGGCAATTCAACTGACAACTAACGATAGTGAATTAAACAGCATGGAGCACTGAAGAGTCAAATGTTTGCTTCCATAATGTTTACTCCAAGTATTTGAGCCATATTTTTTCTACACACAAGCCAAATAGCAGCAACATGACTCACCGACTTTATTCCAATTTTTTTTTTCTGTGGAGAAAAGTCTTGTGGTTGTGGAGGTGATGTGTTTGGAGTCAGAAATTTCCCTTAATTAGTCAGTGTGGCAGTGCTATTGTTGAATTCCAAAATGGTTTATAGTCTAAAAGTACACGCTTCTGACATGAATAATGGCACATATTGTTAATGAAGTTAATGTGTACATAATAAATGCTTGCTATAATATACAAAGCAAGCAGAGCATATCCATCAGTGCACAATGGCAACTCAATACCTGTCCTGCCATTTTGGAGCTCAACGCTCCAGCCAACACCTTCTGTGAAGTTTACACAGCTGGACACATGTTAAGCAGCATGAGGAAACTTCCCCACTCTCACCACAAGGTTTAGTTAAGGGGATCATCAACTGTTTATATATTTTTTCTGGCTGTTGCTATAAATTGACATGTTTTTGGTGATTTTGAGTGTTGTAATAAGTCTCAGAGGTTTGTAAAGAGTTCAGGCAGGTGCTCACGCGTTAACACCTGCCCTTCAGGAATGAGTGCAGGAATGAGTGTTAACTTATACAAGGTATTCAGAAAAGGAAAAAGAACTAAGGATGAGTAGCAGCACTAATTAAGAAAAGCATTTCAGTGTTGGAGGAAAAGGATGTCCCAGAGGGTTCAAACACTCAGTCCAGAGTTAAGGATAAAAAAGGGTGCAATAGATTACGCAGTGCAGTCTATAGCCCACCAACTAGTGGGAAGGATCACAGAATGACAACAATATTGAAGACAGCCTTCAGCTGATTGGATGTGAACCACCAAAAATGCACTACTTCTTTCTGCACTAGTCCCACTTTCATGCATAGCCTTGGATGTTATGACATTTCGAGTGCTCACCTGAGTATTTTTTTTAAAGATTGTGAGATTTCACATCTCAAAAACTCTCCCAGGCGGTGCATTCCAAATGTGGAGGATGAAATCTGCAGGGAAATTACAGAGAGGTGCAAACATGATCGAGTCTTTGGGAATTCAATTATTTAAATGTAGACCAGAATATTGGCACTGTCAGGATGTCATGTTGCAGCTTTATAACGGTGGTTAGGCCACACTTAGAGTATTGAGTTCAATTCTGGTTGTCACATTACAGGAAGGATGCGGAGGCTTTGGAGAGTATGCAGAAGATCATTATCAGGATGCTGCCTGGTTAGAGGGTATGAGGAGAGGATAGAAAAACTCAGGTTGTTTTCTCTGGAGTGGCGGAGGCTGAGGAGCGATTTGATGGAGGTCTATAAAATTATGAGATGCACAGATGGAGCTGAAGGTCAGAATCTTTTACCCAGCATTGAAATGTCTAACACTAGGGGGTATGCATTATGGTGAGAAGGGGAAAGTTCAAAGGAGATGTGAGGGGCAAGTTTTTTTACACAGAGAGTGGTCAGAGTCTGGAATGTGCTGCCAGTGGTGGTGGTGGAGGCAGACACAATAGGGGCATTTAAGAAACTTTCAGATAAGCACATGAATGTGCAAGGAATGGAGAGATGTGAACCAAGGGCAGAAGGGATTAGATTCATTTGGTGCCATGTTCGGCACAACATTGTGGGTCAAAGGGCGTGTTCCTATGCTGTACTGTTCGATATCTTCAATATCTGCGTAAGAGAATGATCATTGCATGGTAAGGTTTAGGATGAAGTTGGAGAATGACAATGGTCAATTCAGAAATCACACAACAACAGGTTTATTTGGAAGCATGAGCTTTCAGAGCACTGCTCCTTCATCAGGTAGTTGTTAACTTGATGAATAAACCTGTTTGACTATAACTTGGTGTTGTTTGATTTCTAACTTTGTCCACCTCAGTCCAACATCGGCTCCTCCACGTAATGGTCAATTCAGAGTGAGAAAAATCAAGTAATGGAAAGGGATAAGAGGAGAACTGATGGAATTTTTCCAAACTCTGAGGGGGCTGGATCGGGTAGATGGGGGGATATGTTTCCTGCTTGTAAAAGGATCAAGAACAAGAGGGCAATGAGTGAAAGTGATTTGCAAAAGAAACAAATGCAATGTAAGAATGTGCTTCTTCAGACATGAGTGGTTCAGGTTTGGAAATTACTGCCTGCAGGTGGCGTGGAGGTAGGTTCATCCCAGACATTTCAGAGAGAATGAGATGATTGCTTAAATCAAGATAATGTACAAGGGGATCTGGGGAAGGCAGCAGAATGGCATGAAGTCAAGATGGTCATTTTGAGAAGCATTGCAGATTCGCCTGGCTGAATGACCTTGTCCTGCACCATAACATTTCTGTGATTCCAAGATTCAAGGCTCGTGCACAAGTCATTTGTTCACAGGCAACCATAGACTAAAGGGCCTGGCTCATGGAATACAGTGCAGATGGGAAAATGAATAGAGATCACAAAGAGCAGGCCAGAATGCAGGTAGCGGGAGGGAGGAGTTTGAGAAGGACTCTCAGTAAAAGGCCATATCAACCCAATACTATTCAGGAAGTAATTCTCTGACCTAAACTTCAATGAGAAGCAATGTGTGAGACACTGCACTCTTGTAAAAACATATTGAAATCATAGCATCAGAGGAAGCTACAACTACAACCTCCAACTGCTCTATCCGTGAGTCCAAAGTGACCATGGTGATTTTTTAACCTTTATGTATTTAACTTCTTCCAGGCTGGAGCTAGAGATATTTCAACACTTCAGTGGTTGCAGTGGACTGTGAAAGCGATGTGACTGAGAATCTCTAATCAAAGCAAGATAATTTCATTTCATTCTCTCAAGCACACAGCTTCACAAGGATTATGAACTTCCTCTCTGTGCAGGATTCCAATCATTGCACACTCATGTGCTTCAAGCCGACTCGAACATGTATCTTAAACAACTAAGCTTCCATTCCCTCATCACTCAGCTGGTGTGTGAATATAGGCAGTAAATCATGCACATTAATGTCCAATGCTCTAGCAGAAATCATGATGCTTTGCTGGTTGCATTTCAAACACTACCCAAACATAAGTGCATTGGAAATATAATGAGAGCCATGCTGTTACAGGCAACTTGATACAATGGAGGCCTCTGGCAGCCTGGTCACCTCTGAAGAATCCATGGAATTGTCATCTGAGTGGGACTCAAGATTTGTGGTAGTCTTTTATCCTGGTGCCATGTGCCACCTGATTCTTCCCTGTACATTTTTGTAAATGAGAAAGGATGCACAGATGTCCCTTAAAATCTCAATGTGGAACTTTTTTTAACAAGTAGCCTAACCTTCAGTAACTCATACCCAAATTCCTCCCATGACCCATCCCACCCAACACCCCCTCAACTCACCTAACAGTGAAGCAAGCAAGTCTTTCCTTCAAAGTTGTTGGTATTCCATGGGGCAAGATCCCCTGGGAGAATTGTAAATGTTTCATAAATTGACCCATTTACACAAATGATACTGGGATTTGAGATAAAGCTATAACGCAGAGACAGACCTAGCAGTCTTTTATTTATAGCTGTGCAACAAGTTGTTCAATGAACCTCAGGGATTATAGCTCGAAATTAGTTTAAAGTACAGTCACAACAGAACTTTAAACCTCTATAACCACTTAACCTATCAAGTCCTTAATACTACAATCCTCAACATCAATTTATGTCAAGACTGCCCTATATCATTTACAGCTGCAGTTCACCCTCATCGCCCGTGTTGCAACCTTTTTCCAATGTCCTAATATTTATTTCTTAACTAAAAGCAGATGATCTCATTGTAAGCAGGCTGCTCTCTGTGAGACCTTTCAGTGTATAAATTGGTTGCCACACTTCCTGCACTGCACAGTGACCACAATTCAAAAAGCACTTCCTTGTCTGTAAAGGGCTCTGGGACATCCTGAGGTCAAGAAAGGTGCTATATAAATGCAGGCCTTCCTTTTAATAGAACAATTTATTTGCTCCAGACCTCTGGCCAGCTCCTCCAAACTGAAAGTGCTTGATTGTAACACTGCTCACATTTCCCTGAGTGCTGAGGTTAGGCCACCATGATTAGACATATGCATTGTTCTCCCTGTTGTGGCCCAAGTTTTCAGGATCCCAGAGCTCAATCTGTTTTTCTGGGTGCTATATAAGGATGTGTACTCCACAACTAGATATCTGGAACGTTTTGAAATTTGGAGACCCAGACATGCAAAATATCCATTGTTACAGTTGGATTGTCTAGAACAATTGGATTGTCACTAACAAAAGCCTATTTTCACAGTCAGTGCTCCAGAATGCCACACATTCTTCCAATTCCATCAGCATTTTATTAAAAGAACCGAAAAATACGCTCTTGTCCCTTTTTATTTCAGCCAGAGGAATGCTGAGCCCTGCAGAAAGTTAAAATTTGCCAATTTTACAATAATAAAAAAAATCCATCTTAAATTACACTTGAAAGACATGTGTTCCTTGTTTAGTGTGTAATCCTAAACTTACAGTCAATAATCTTTCCATAAAAGAACTTTAACTTTTTAATTAAGATAATAGATATTGTCTGAAACTCTGGTGTTAACACAAAATCACTTTCATATGCTGGGGAGTAATGACCTCCTTAAGATCTTTTCAGCCGGTTAATATTCTTGTTACATATTCTGCTGTAATATTTCTAATATCACTAATCTTCTTTTGTCCCATCGATGGGTCCTTCTTTCACTTTCACTGTTAATTTTCTTAACTATTATTTCTTTCTATACAAAGGAGCAAAATAATTTGCAAATGTGGATGAGAAAATGCTGCAATCATTTGAACTCTAACCCTGCAGAGGTCCTGAACTCTCACAGAACATTTAAGTAGCCAATACTTACAGTGAGGGTGAGGGGAAAAGGGTTCCTGTAGATCTTGATGGAATGAGTTCACTATTATTTAAATGTTCCGCTCTTATTTTTATTCATACATGAGTATCACGTCAATTTGGCCATTCTTACAGCCCCTTAAGAAGGGGAGCTGCCTTGCTGAACAATTTAGTATCAATAAATCCACAATGTTGTGAGGGCTAGTGTTCACGGATTTGATCTACAGACTGGGAGGGAACACTCATATTGATGATGGGAAGGCAAAAGCCTAGTGGTGTTATCAATAGACTGTTTAATGTGGATATCACAGAAATCTAGGTTCAAATCGAACCATGGCAAAAAGGTGGCAATTGAATTCAATCAAAACCTGGAATTAGGAGGCTAATGATGACAATGAAACCATTATCGATTGTTGACAAACCCTTCTGATACTAAAGTCCTTGAGGGGTGGAAACTGCCAACCTTATCTGATCTGGCCTTTGTGTGTCTCCATGTCCACTGCAATTCTTAATTTTTTCCTGAAAAACCCACATCGCAGCAGAAGGAAAATTTAAATTGTGCTTTCAATTGTGCCACTGGAGTCCAATTTAAATTTAATTAAATGTTCCACCTCTCTACATTGGGATGCCTGGACACTGTGATATCTAATACCAAAAACAAGGCATTAGGAATATCCATAGCAGGTTGAGGCTACACTCTGCATATTGCCTTCATGAATCCCATTCTCTCCCCACCCTCCTTATGCCTCACGACCCTCTGTTGCTCACCATTTGACAGTTCATTTGAGACTGTTTAATGTGGCCTCCACGAAGACGAGACCCTGTGTAGTTTCCTATCAACGTCAACTAGAATTAGATGTAATCACCTAGGGCTTGCACTTTTACAGAGATTCAGCACAGCTTCAGAGAAGCTTCCGGGTGCTCTGGTTTCCTCCCACAATCCAAAGATGTGGGGGTCAGGTGCACTGGTCATGCTAAATTGCCCGAAGTGTTAGGTGCATTAGTCAGGTGTAAATAAAGGGTAGAGGAAAGGATCTGGGTGGCTTACTGTTCGGAGGGTCGGTGTGGACTTGTTGGGCCGAAGGGCCTGTTTCCACACTATAGGGAATCTAATCTAATCTAAAATGCTGGCAATATCCAGCAGGTGAGGCAAACAGTTAATGTTTCATCTCAATGGTCTTTCATCGGTTGTAGATATACGAAGCTCTCAGCTAATATATCAAATTCATTCAATTAGATATATTCTTTAGTCTTTTTTAACTTGAGAGTTGACTTCTGTAGTTTATTTTTAAAGCATTTGCGACGATTTGAGAAAAAAGACCCCAATATCTATCTGTCAGATGAGGCGACTGTTCACATGAAGTTTATTTTAAAAAGTGCTTTATTTGTGAAGGGAGAATAGCTGAGCCACCTTTTTACAGGAGCCCAGGGAGGGCACAAGCACCACCCTGAGAGTGGACAAGGCTCTCCCATGACCCAATCAATCCCTACAGGAATGTGACAGGCCTGAGTTTTAAGTTCTGATCATAACAGGTTTGTTCCTCCGTTTGATAGGAAACAGTATCCCCCTGTGGGCCATTAAAGACCTTGTCTTCACTGTTATAACACCCAACATGCAGAGCTTGATAATGTCCGGGAAGCACAGGAATAAATGCAGCATGTGGCTTTTGAACCTAGCCACCACCTCACTGTACTAAAAACATCCTTTTTTGGCCTAAGGGCTTGGGCAGGAGTGATAACGACCTGCATGAGTCTATTTCAAATTCACTATTTAAAGGGAAATTGCAAACGTGGTACATAATGGACTCTGGAGCAAATTAAATGAACTGAATGGTGTGTGGTTGCTCAAAGGCTCCTAATGCAGGAACTCCTTCTCTGAAGAATATGCTCTAAGCTGCATCTTATGCAATTATATTCACCAGCTCTGTGGGTGTCACTACACCCCAAGGACCACAGCAATGCAAGAAGGTCACTGCTTTGTTCAGGACAATTCAGGACAGGCAACAAATGCTGCTCCACCCAGCAATGTACACATCCCATCATTTAAAAAAATGATAGGTTGAGTGGGCAAACATTTGGAAGATAGTGTGTAACGTGGAAAGTTTGACCCTTGAATAAGGTAAAATAAAAACACAGCATATTATTTAAATGTAGAAAGATTAAAACACTTCATGGTACAGTCTGACATCCTGTCTACTGTCCTAGAACATGAATCATAGAAAGTTAACATGGAGGAACAGCAAGTAATTAGGAGGGCAAGTGGAAAATTGTCATTTATCTCAAGAGAAATCTAACAGTAGGGGAGTGTTGTTAAAGCTATACAGGGCTTAGTGAGACCCCAGTTGGAGTACTGTGTAGATGTTTAGTCTTCCTTACCTAAGAAAATATAAAATTGTATAAGATGCAGTTTGGAGGATATTTGTTTGGCTAAATTTTGGGATGAAGGAAGGGTAAAAGCAGGTTCAAGCAAGTTTCAAAGAATGAGAAGTCATCCCATCGAACAATTGAACAATCCTGAAGGATAGCAAAGTGGATGTCAAAAGGATGTTACCTCTTGCAGAAATAGTCTAGAATTTAGGGACACAATTTAAAAATTAGGGGTCTCCCATTTAAGAATGCGATGTGGGAAACCTTTATTTCAAAGTAGGCTTGTTAGTGTGTGAGTCAGAAAGTGTGGTGCTGGGAAAACACAGCTGGTCAGGCAGCATCTGAGGAGCAGGAGAGTCAATGTTTTGAGCATAAGCTCTTCTATCTTATTCCCAGTTACCTTCCCCCCAGTCCCACCCCCTCCCATTTATCTCTCAGCCCTCTTGTGCCCCCTTTCCCTCAAATTCCTGATGAAGAACTTGTGCTCGAAATCCTGCTCCTCGGATGCTGCCTGATCGACTGTACTTTTCCAGCAGCACACTATTTGACTCTGATCCCCAGCATCTGCAGTCCTCACCTTCTCCTAGTTAGTTTGTGAGATTCTCTTTCTCAGACAGCAGTGGAGGCTGAGTTTGATAGACTTTTGATTGATAGGGGAGTCAAGACATGAGGGAGTCGGAGTACAGGAGAGGGGTTTAAAGCTATAATTAGATCAGCCACAATTGTATTGAATGACAGAGCAGGCTCAAGGATCCAAACAGACTTCTCCCACTCCTCTTTGACTTGCATTAGTCAGGTCAGAGTGGTTTCCACACAATTTTCCTCATCTTAATTTGTGGTAATGCCATTCACCAACTGTGAAAGTGCTAGGAACCATGAGGAAATTTGGCTCTCCTGTTCCAAATCCTTCCAAACAAGGTTCCAGTACCTGTCTCCACTTGTTTCAGGGTCACAATTTAAGAGAATTAAGGCACTGCTACTGATTTGGTATGAAAACAGAAAGTGCTGGAGAAACTCAGCAGGTCTGGCAACATCTGGAGATGTGGAGAGAAACAGAGTTGCAACATTTCAAATCCAGTGGCTCCTATTCCGAACTGATTAATTTCAGATTTCCAGCGCCCGCAGTAGTTTGCTTTTATTTCAGTGCCTTTTCCATATTCTGTTCCTAGACATAAGTTCGTCTTGAAGTCAAGCTCTCATACAGCTGCTCCATAACCCTGTTGATATTACCGCTCATAAATACAGAAACCACAATCTAAAATATAAATATACACTCATGCAAGTGGAGCCCAGTAAGACTCACAGAATGCAGTATGCAGTGAACTTTGTCTGTTAATATCTATTAGTGGTCCTCTTTGCACAGATTACTGAACCCTGAGAACAGGTAGTTCCGAACAAAATCCCTGTGCTCGACATTGAATTACTAGATCTACCGTCCAATGAGCATCATTAATTCCATTGATCAACAACCACCACTCACAATACAAACCAAATACCACAAACCACAGTTTTGTGCCATTATCAAACATCTCTTCACACCTGTGGTTCCTCTTGGCAATGGATAAATATTAGAAGCTATAAAAGTGACCTGACAGGATGATCACTTCTATAATTGTGAAACCTGATGCAACACCCGACGCCTGGAGGAAGAACACCTCATCTTCCGCCTCGGAACACTTCAACCCCAGGGCATCAATGTGGACTTCACCAGTTTCCTCATTTCCCCTTCCCCCACCTCTTATCTCTCCACTCTGCAGGCACCCTGCCCCTACTCCTGATGAAGGGCTTTTGCCCAAAACGTCGATTATCCTGCCCCTCGGATGTTGCCCGACCTGCTGTGCTTTTCCACCACCACTCTAATTGAGACTCTGGTTTCCAGCATCTGCAGTCCTTGTTTTTACCTAATAATAATAAAATACTGTTCCTTCCCCTCAGAAACCTGCCCATGATATAATTCTTGAGTGTTTCTGGCTATGTGATCAATAATACTAGAAATAAAGTATTTTAGTATTATTGATCATATTTTCAAAATCTCTTAAATTTATTTTGCATTGAAAATAGAGCCAATATTCTAAGCGAATATTGAAACTGCAATCACCTTCCAACTACTGACTGTGTTAAAATTGCTGGGTAAAGATTATTCTAATGTATACTAACCTTTGGTTGACAAATTTTTGAAAATGTGTTCAAAGTATTTCAGTATTATGGATCATCTTTTCAAAAATCCTAACAAATTTGAAAATGTGATCACTAATACTAAAACACTTACTTTTGTTTCTTAGTAACCTTCCCATCTCAAGTGGTTAGGATTATGTGGTGAGGGCTTTTCAGTTTTTAACAAGTCAGTTGGATCTGAGCGAGCTCTGAGCCGATCTACGTGTGCCCTATCACGTTGGAGCTATTTAGAAGGTAAGTGAATAAGACTGCAGTTTTAGTCGGTGCATGAAACAAATCCACAGTGTTCCAGTGTCTCAAGGAAAACCTGTCCATGACCTCATTTATTTCCAGCGCACCGAGTCTGTCAGTTGTTTTCTTTTAAATTATGTTGTCACTAATATCTTTTTTTCTCTACAAATCCTTTTCAGTACTTTGCACCCCCCCCCAAAAAAACATAATGTGAATGCTTGAATGGTTGTTATCAAAGAGCTTGCTTCTCCTGAATTGATATTGCGACTGTAAAGCCTGTGCAATAATACAATTAAAACAGAGTCTCATTGTTGTGTGCCTGTCTAAGAGCAAGACAAACGACACATTAAAGATGAAAAGCAATTAATCGCAACTGAGCGCTTGTACAGTAATTTCCCTCCCTCTGCAGTGCTGACAGGCCACTATGAAGCCATTCAAACTGACAGCAAAGGCTGAGTGCCTTGTGGCAATTCTTGGCTTCCTCGAATAATAGCTGTTTGGTATCTGAGCCACAGGAGCCAACTGGTGTTTACATTTTTTGTTTTGTGGGAAGAATGGAGCCCATACAGATATGATCTGTCGTTTACCACTCCCCCCCCCACCCCCTCCCCAGATGTTAAAGTTTCAGCACAGGAGCTGCAGCTGTCAGTCTTGGCAAAGTGACTAGCCCAGCTTTAGACTCTGACAGCCAGAGGGGCCTGTCAGATCAAACCAGTTACAACTTGGGCTGCATCCAAACCCTGAGTTTCTTGGCTCAGTCTTGTAGCTTACAGCTAGATACACTCTCCAGAGCACATGTCCAAATAACAATCAGCCACATTATTTCGTATTGAAAATACAGCCAATGTTTTAATTGACAACTGAAATTGCAATCACCTTCTAGCTAACGTCTTTTAAAATTGCTGGGTACAGATTATTCTAATGTATATCCATCTTTGGTTGACTAACAGCAGCAGGTTGGACATGGATCAATAGCCCCATAAGCACAAGCAAGAATTCATTTCTTTGCAATAACAACTGGTACGTAGGAGCTTCTTTCTTCAATTGGATTGTACCATATTTTTTTTAAACTCAGTCAATGAAAACATTTTATTATAAAAGCCGAGTCAGGCACTTGTGAGAGAATAGTTGCAGCACTGGGAAAAGATGGCATTTTCAAATTTCTGAAAACAATCTTCAAAGGTATTGAAAAACACACGAGACAATAACATGTTAAACAGACAAATATGGCTAAAAATGCTGAGGACTAGGCACATAATATCAAGGATAAAGGGTGTTCTGAAAATATAACAAAGGTAAAAAGGAAGGCAAGGAAAATTGTGGTGTTGAAACAGAAGTGACAAGGACAGAATCAAGTTAAATAGAGTGGGTAGAAAAAAGTATATGATCACGTTACTGAGGAATTAATCCTAATGGTCAAAAGATAGCGAAAGAGTGACAGAGGAACAAATCAGCATTGGAATCATGGGGATATACAAGAATTTAAAAGTGGTGGTATTGGTGGACTGATTGTCATTTGGTAATATGGAATTTGAATATTGCTAAAATAAGACACACATTTTGAAACTTTTCATCTTGCACACCAGGTCAATTTGTGAGAATACCAACTCAAGGGGAAAACCAACATTATAAGGCACATGAGGAGAATGCCAAATGGTTAGCAAATAGACTCTGCTAGGTAGAGGAGAACGCACTCACAAGTGATGATTGGCAGTTAACAGTCAGACTTGGCTAAAATGTTAAACCAGGGCAGGTTGATACTGTCCTGAGAAAGGAACCAGGCTGCCACCTATTTACTAGATTAAAACATATGCCGTGTGTGTACAAGTGCTTCCTCTCTGCAAAAAAAAGGGCCCTTTGTACTGATCTCGTCCAGTTTGGAGGATCACTGACCCGAAACATTAACTTTAATTTCTCTCCACAGTTGCAGCCAGATCTGCTGAGCTTTTCCAGTAATTTCTGTTCTTGTTTCTGATTAACAGCAGTTCTTTTAGTTTTCAACTCTTAAATGGGGCCTGGGCACATTTGTTCAATGTGCCACCCTGGTGCTGAAACAGGGAACACCTGAGTCCTGCTGCAAGTTAATGACTATCCTGATCAGATCATCTCTCAGTGTATATTGTGCATACTCCAATAATTTTCCGACCATGGATATAATTTCCTGGTTTTCCTCTTTCACCTTTCTTAAAAAGAGGAGGGACGTGTGCAATTTTCCAATACAGAGAGACAGCTCCTGTATCTGGGAACTCTGAACAATTATAGTTAGGGCACCTACAATATGCTTCCCAATTTCCTTTAACATCCTTGGATGGAAACCATCATAATTTGGAGATTTGTCACTCTTTAATTCCACAATTTCCTCATTACCAATGTTTTGCTTGCATTAATTTTATTCAACCCCTGTCCCCAATCCACTATCAATTTGCTTGGGACTTCTGGCAAGCTATCCTCCTTTTCAACAGGTGAAGGAAGATGTATAAATAGTAAGTGGGGAGAGAGACTTGGGGAGAGAGGTGGAGGAAAGGGTAAACTGTACATTAAGTCTAACAATAGCTACTGAGCGTGTGCATAAGATGTTATGCCTGATGATGCCCGCTAACACGAGATTGGGACTTGAGTGTGTAGAGATCCAGAGATGTCCTCCCTGATGTATATAGTGTTTGGATATTTTCTCATCTCTGATGGTATTATACACCTCAGGGACTCCTAAGGAGTATATAATTTATATAGTGGACGATTTGGATGAAAGGTTAAATGTACTGTAGCCTAGTTTGCAGATGGCACAAAAATAGACAGGAAGGCAAATGGTAAGAATGACACCAAGAGGTTGCAGAGGGATGTAGACATATAGACATAGGGATATAGGTGAGTGGGTAAAAACATAGCAGGTGAAATAGAATGTAGAGAATGTCAGCCTTCACACTTTGGAGGAAGAACAGAGAGGCTGAATATTATTTGAACGGAGAAAGATTGCAGAAAGCTACCAGGCAGAGGTATTCATCCATGAATCACAAAAACAACTTGCACCCATCTTCAATGGGTAATAAGGAAAGTAAATGGAATGTTGGCCTTTGCAGAATCACTGAAGGAAGCCATTCGGCCTATCGTACTTGCACTAGCTGTATTTTTTAGTCAGGTTTTAATGCCTAGGACTAATGTCCTGCCTTTTCCCTAAATCCCTGCACACCACTACTATCCAAAACAAATCTGAAGCCTTCTTGAATGCTTCGATTGAACCTGCCTCCACCCCATTCCCAGGAAGTGTATTCCATATCCTACCAACTCACTGTGTGAAAATTCCTTTCCCTTCTCATTCAAGGGAATGGAATATAAAAGTTGGGAGGTTTTGCTAAAACAATACAAGGCACAAATCAGAATAGCTGGAATACTGTCAACAGTTTTTGGTCTTTATCTAAGGAGAGGTACACTGGCAATGGAGACCAGAAAAGGTTCACAAGGCTGCTACCGGGTAGGTAGGTATTGTCATATGAAAAGAGATTGAGTACATTGGCCTGTATTTGTTTGGATAAGGAAGAGTGAGGCCACCTTATTGAAAAGTACCAGATTTTTGTTCATATGGAAAGACTGTTTCCTCTTATGGATGATTCCAGGAACAGAAGGCATAATCTCAGAATAAGGGGTTGCACATTAAAGTGGAATGCCTTCTCTCAGAGGGTAATGAATCTGCAGAATTGTTTACCACAGATAGCTGCTCAGGCTGGATCATTGACTATTTTCAAGGCTGAGATAGAAAGCTTATTAGTCTGTAAGAGAATCAAGAGCTATGGGGAAAATGCAGAAAAGTGGAGTTGAGGATGATCTGATCAGCCCATGATCTCATTGCATATTGCAGCAGACTCAATGGGCTGAATGGCCTCCTTCTGCTCCTACACCATATAGTCCTCTGAGATTCACAAACATGGGTGTGGATTGCATTGTAACAGTTCAGATATGATCCCATTCCATTTTCGGGTATATATCAAAACACTTACTGAAAGCTACCATTTTTGCTACACTTTCAGTACATTCCTGATCAAAAACACTAGTAGCAGAATGAACCTCCTCATCATGCCTCTAGCTATTTTTCCAATTATCTTTAATTGTCAATTAAAACAATTTGTCCACGCTTACTCGATTATAACATTCCATAAGTTGTAACCCTCTATTAAAGTTCCCCTTAACCTTAAATATGCTTCAAGTGATTAAATGTCAGGTAATCCTACCAAATCACCTTACAAAATGATATTTTCACAAAATTATACTCAATTTAGATTCTCTTCCCTTTTCTATCATTCAAGAGTTTCACGAACTGATTAAATGCCAGGAATCAGAATCCCTACAGTGTGGAAACAGACCCTTCAGCCCAACAAGTCCACACTGACCCTCTAAAGAGTAATCCACCCAGACCCATTCCCGTTCACTATTTTCCTGCATTTACCCCTGACTAATGCACCTAACCTACATATCCCTGAACACTATGGGCAATTTAACAAGGCTAATTTACCTAACCTGTACATCTTTGGACTGTGGGGGGAAACTAAAGGAAACCCATGCAGACACGAGGAGAACATACAAACACCACACAGACAGTCACCCGAAGGTGGAATCGAACCCAGATCCTTGGTGCTGACAGGCAGCAGTGTGCCTCCATGACACCCATGAAACAACATTTATTTATCCTTAAAATTAATGTTTAAAGAATGACTTTAGATGTGATTTACATTTGAGAGGTTATAAAACAAAATCTTTGACAGTTAATATCAGGTTGCTCAAAGGAAGCCAAAAAAAAGTTAGATCTAGATTGTTAGTACTCATATATTTTTTCTATCCACCTGCCTCACTCAAGGTTAATTGTGTTATCGAGCAGTGGTTTAGAAATTGACTCCAATCCTGCAGCCAAAAACCATGTACTTAATGGATCTGAATTAATATGGAGGCAGTTTGCTAAGGAATTGATTTTGAACTCACTACTCAGCTTTGTTTTTAATCAATTACCCAAGTTGTGGTGTTTAAAACATAAGTTTGCAGATGACTAAATTCAGAACAAAGATTAAGTAGAGGACTTCAATCAATGCAGAGATTTAGCATGGACTAAAAATTAGGGTCATACCATTCAAAAGAGATATTAGGAATCACCTCTATACCCCAAAGGATGGTAAAGGTTTGGAACTCAATTCGAGAGAGGGCAATTGATGCGAGAGCAGTTGTTAATTTTAAACATAAGATAGATCATTTTTTGTTAAGCAATGGTATTAAGGGGTATGGACCAAAGACATTGATATGAAGTTAGGCCACAGATCAGCCATGATCTCATTGATTGGCAGAACAGGCGGACAGCCTGAATGGCTTCTACTGCCCCTATGTTCCCATTTCAATGAACTAGGGTGATGGACCAGACCATGACAACTGTCGTCTGACTAATGTCACAGCAATGCCTTGCATGTTAGTCAGACAAATGCAATAGTTTTGATGAAGGGTCATAGAGCTGGTGAGCTTGGACGTAGAAAGGTGATTTAATAAGGTATGATAGTGTCAAGGGGGTGTATGTCTCTACCTTCCTGTCCGTGCCAAAATCATGATCTGGGCAGGTGGCCTCATGATTAATCTTCCTGTCTCATACTTACTGAGGGGTGCTACAGTGGCTCAGTGGTTAGCCCTGCTGCCTCACAGCGCTAGGGACCCACATTTGATTCTACCCTCAGGTGACTGTCTGTGTAGAGATTATACATTCTCCCCATGTCTGCGTGGGTTTCCTCCTGATGCTCCTGTTTCCTCCCACAGTCCAAAGATGTGCAGGTCAGATGAATTAGCCAGGGGAGAGGCAGAATTACAGGAATAGGGTAGATTGGTGGATCTGGAAGGACAATGTGAACTCAATGGGTCAGACTGCCTGCTTCCACACTGTAGGGATTTATGATTTTAATGGCTGATTAAGGACCAATTAAGAACCTTCCCTACTATTACAACCAGACCCTGGTGATATTCCCAAGTTATTCCAATTCCAGATGGGATAACATAGAACCATCAAACATAGTTGCAGGAAGAAGCTATTTCGAGCCTACTCCACCATTCATCACAATCATGGCTAATCATCCAATCCAATAGCCTAATCCTGTTTTCTCCCCACATCTTTTGATCCCATTTGCCCCAAGTGCTATATTTGGCTGCCTTTTGAATACATTGAATGTTTTGGCATCAACTACTTTCTGTGGTAATGAATTCCACAGGCTCACCACTCTTTGGGTGAAGAAATGTCTCCTCGTCCCCATCCTAAATGGTCTACCTGAATCCTCAGACTGTAACCCCTGGTTCTGGATGCACCCAACAACTTCTCCCTGCATCTACCCTGTCTAGTCCTGTTAGAATTTTATAAGTCTCTAGGTCTGAACTGCAGCAAAAACCAGCCTAACCTAGTCAATCTCTTCTCATGCATCAGGCCCGCCTTCCCCGGAATCAGCCTGGTAAACTTTCACGCATTCCCTTGAGAGCAAGAGCATCCTTCCTCAGAAAAGGAGACCAAAACTGCACACAATCTTCCAGGTGTGGCCTCACCAAGGCCCTGTATAACTGTAATAATATATCCCTGCTCCTGTACTTAAAACCTCTCACAATGAAGGCCATCATACCATTTGCCTTCTTTACTGCCTGCTGCTGACCTTCAGCGACTAGTGCACAAGGATACCAGATCCCATTGCACAGTCCCCTCTCCCAATTTATAGCCATTCAGGTAGTAATCTGCCGCCTTGTTTTCGCTTCCAAAGTGAATAACCTCACATTTATCCAAAGTATACTGCATCTACCATTGAGTTGCCCATTCACCAAACCTGTCCAGATCATGCTGAAGGATCTCTGTATCCTCATTACTGTTGTGGTAAGGAGGAATGCACTGGCTCCCTTCTTTATTCACCCCCCCTCCTCAGTTGATCACAACCAGGTTCATTTACAAAGATATCTTTCTCCCAGATCCAATATTTTCAAAGGAACCAATTTGTTCACATTTTTTTGAACTAACTAAAAAGTGAGTTCCTAAATGTAGGAAGAATTAATAATGCAATACACACAGATTAGAAATGAAAAGCAAGTCTAGAAATAAGATACAACTTAAAACATGCATAGGTCAGTCACTACATCATTCACGATAAGCAGGTAGTGGAACATTGATAGTCAAACAGTCAATGTTGGGATTCTTGCCTTGCCAGGTTAATTGAGATGCTTCTGTCCTGTTTCCTTTTAACTGGCTTGCTGGCTAGTTGCTTTCCAGTAATAACAAGAGATCTTTGAATATGAAACACAATGGTGACTAATGGGTACTTATATGAGTCGCAGAGGGTGGTACGTGTATGGAATGAGCTAGCAGAGGATGTGGTGGAGGCTGGTACAATTGCAACATTTAAGGGGCATTTGGATCGGTATATAGGAAGGGTTTAGAGGGATATGGGCCGGGTGCTGGCTGGTGGGACTAGATTGGGTTGGGATATCTGGTCGGCATGGACGGGTTGGACCGAAGGGTCTGTTTCCATTCTGTATGTCTTTATGACTCTATGACTGTGACCTTCACCACAGAGAGACACTCAAATCCAATAAGTACCTCAACTCACACACAGACTAGGGTTCAACTGACTTAACCGCTGCTCTGTGTATTCTTGAAAGGGGAAGACACAAAAACATGTCTTTTAACTAAGCTTTTGCTTTTTCTTTCATTATGGTCACAGTCTGAGATAACACCCAGGAGATTATGTTCAGTTTGGTTTGCATTTCTCTCATTTTCAATCCATCGTTTTGAAGCTTCCTTGACACCTCATCACCCAGTGTGACATTTCAGGATCTCACAGTCGCCAGACAGCCACCGAATTGACATCTGCAGTCATTTTTGGGCAGTATGCCCTTTTTTATTCGAAAGAAACAACTCAAAGTTCAATATGAATAAAAGTGATCATATGTTATGATTGATTGTCATGATGTGCACCCATCTATAGGTTGAGCCTGTTTCCATGTGGAGTTCATGACAGCTGACACTAAGGGCAGCATCCTCACCTCAGGGATGGAGGGTATGTCTTTTGATTGAAGGTGATTAGTGCTCAATCATGGGACATGCTCAATCAGGCTGAGACTCACCCGCTGGGACATACACATCCCTACCCTACTTTAGAAACTCTGTGGCCTCTCTTTCCCTGTCACTCCAACATGAGGAACCCTCACCCCTTTTCAGTAACATTTATCCTGAAGCTTCCTTGAGCCTGGAACACTCCCAGCAACCACAACCTTCTCTTTAGTTTGATGATTGCAAGGCCTCTGATTGGCAGGCAGTTCTCTCTACCCATGGGGTTTTGATTCCATGGGAAGGCCCTTCTCTGACCTCACTATCCTTCCCTGGAAAAGACATCCCAGTCTCACACTCATTCGCCACTTGGTTGACATCTGAATGCCTCAACAAGCTTTGACTCGTTATTTCTCTTTCCACAAGTGGTCCCTGACTGGCTCAGCTTTTTCAGCATTTTCTGTTGTCATTCAGTATTTTGTTTCTCTGTTAGTTGAAGTAGACACAACTGGATTGAGGTCTGTAATTAAAGGACTGAACAATATGCCGTTGGTACATTAGTCGAGAATGTGGTGCTGGAAAAGCACAGCAAGTCAGGCAACATCCGAGGAGCAGGAGAGTCAACGTTTCGGGCATAAGCCGTTCATGAGGAATAAGGCTTGTGGGCTGGGGGACTGAGAGATAAATGGGAGGGGAGTAGGATTGGGGGAAGGTAGCTGAGAATGAGATAGGTGGATGAAGGTGGGGATAACAATGATAGGTCGGAGAGGAGGGTGGAGCGGATAGATGGGAAAGGCAATGGACAGGTTCAGAGGGTGGTGCCGAGTTGGAGGCTTGGGACTGGGATAATGTAGGAGGAGGGGAAAGGAGAAAACTGGCGAAATACACATTGATCCTAGGTGGTTGCAGGGTCCCAAGGCAGATCATGAAGCGTTCTTCCTCCAGGCGTCAGGTGGTGAGGGTGTTAGGATGGAGGAGGCCCAGGACCTGCCTGTCCTTGGTGGAGTGGGAGGGGGAGTTGAAGGGTTCAGCCACGGGGCGATGGGATTGGATGGTGCGGTTGTCCCAGAGATGTTCTCTGAAACGATCTGCAAGTTGGTTTCCTGTCTTCCCAATGTAGAGGAGACCACATCGGGTGCAACAGATATATTGGCGGAGGTACAGGTAAATTCCTGTTGGATATGGAAGGATCCTTTGGGGCCTTGGACGCAGGTGAAGGGGGTGGTGTGGGTGCAGGTTTTGCACTTCCTGCGGTGGCAGGGCAAGGTGCCAAGAGTGGGGTGTGGGCTGGTGGGTGGGGGCGTGGAGCTGACAAGGGAGTCGCGGAGAGAATGGTCTCTCCAGAACGCTGATAAGGGTGGGGAGGGAAATATATCTCTGGTAGTGGGGTCTGTTTTTTCCAGCACCACACTCTCGACTCTGACCTCCAGCATCTGCAATCCTCACTTTCTCCCACTGGTACAAAAATGGAGCAGATGTGAGGCTGTTCATCTTTTCCCAGAGTATAGTGAGTGCTGACTGAACACGAGTCTCTTGAATCATAGAGTCATAGAGATGTACAGCATGGAAACAGACCCTTTGGTCCAACTCGTCCATGCTGAACAGATATCCCAAACCAATCTAGTCCCATTTGCCAGCACTTAGCCCACAACCATCTATACTCTTCTTTTCATATACCCATCCAGATGCCTTTTAAATGTTGCAATTGTACCAGCCTCCACCACTTCCTCCAGCAGCTCATTCCATACAAGTACCACCCTCTGTGTGAAAAAGTTGCCTCTTAGGTCCCTTTTATACCTTTCCCCCCTCACCCTAAACCTGTGCCCCCTAGTTCTGGACTCTCCCACCCCATGAAAAGACCTTGTCTACTTATTCTATCCATGTTCCTCATGATTTTATAAATCTCTATAAAGTCACCACTCAGCCTCCGATGCTCCAGGGAAAACAGCCCTAGCCTATTCAGCCACTCCCTATAGCTCAAATCCTCCAACCCTGGTAACATCTGACCCTTTCAAGTTTCACAACATCCTTCCAATAGGAAGGAGACCAGAATTGCACACAATATTTCAAAAGCAAACTGGATAAGTTTCTGACTGTGCAGGTATTGGAATATTTAATAGATGTGAATAGATCTTGGACTAGATTTGCCCACCTGATCATTGTCAGAGAGAGTTTTCCAGGGTAGATTTTTTTTATTCTGGGTGTGCAACTGTTCCTTTGCTATTCCTGTGAGAGGACATGACTGTGTTGGGAGACAGCAGTATGAATTTTCTGCTTATTAGTCATGATGCTGCAGCTGTCATAAGTGTTGATGGATCAGTCTTTCTGCAGTCTTTTTCAGATGATCATTACTTGAACCCAAATTCTGTGTAGAGGAAGAAGGTGTCTTTAGAGAAAAATAATAGATGAGATTTGGAAAGGTAGAATGCTCCAAATTCAGGTGTTTCGAGTACAGAGGCAGATAAGACATTTTCAAATAGTCGCTACACCTCTGACTCAAAGATGTTTTCGCGATGCTAAATATCAATAAGTCAGAGAGCCATAACTGTCCAGAAGGAGGGCACATAAGCCATCAGTCCATGTTGACTCGATGGAGAACTTCTTTTCCCTTGATCCATCCTCATATTGCTGTAAGTTTTTCACCTTCAAGTGCCAGTCAGATTTCCCTTTGGAACCAAGTTTACTTTCTTGTATACCAATCCTGATGAACGCAAGATGAAAACTTCAATTCCAGGACTCCATTTAGGAATGGGAACAGCTCATGAGCTCTGTGTCTCTGATTGAAGGTACATTGACCTGCGCTATAGAACTTCTTTTGTTATGCTTGTTCATGATCCTGCACCATGACGCTTCATGTTACTGTGTGGGAAAGGGAGGTAAATTGTTCTTGTCAACTGTTGACCATCAATAGTTGACACGGGGAAAAGCCACGATACTGGTGCAGAGCAGTTGTTGAGTTTCACAAAATGAAAATCTCCACTAGTTTGCAGGAGCTTCCTTTATGGCCCATAGTTTTCTCTCAGCTTCACATTGGGTTGAAGGTACTTTGATGAATTTGTAACATGGGAAAATCTACATTAGGCCATAAAAGATGGAGACCACCCTGTGATGAATTGTGGCTCATTGATTGACATGACTGCATCAAAGATTCAATGTAAGGAAAATGTCTCCTTGTATGAAGTTATAATACTTTCTGACGTTTGTCCTTCTGTATCATTATCCATCAGGAATAATGCACCAATCATGTACACTAATTCAATGTCAGACATTTGCCCAGCCTATCTGAAAAGGAAGAGGAGAGAGGAGGATTTTTCTGCTTTTGTTTGTGAATGGCCAAACTGGTGCAATTTAGCGACCCTGTCCACAGGAAAATATGGCTGCCAGGCAGATTGCTGTGCCCTGCCTTGGCTCTTCGAGATGCCAAGATGTCCCTGCTGGGTCTTCTACAGGATATCCAGACAGAGAGCTCATGGGACCAGCAACCTCTCATCAAAGGTCATTGGCAATAATGATGTAGCATTGTTGTGCAAAGTACTGCTATGGGACAGGGTTACTGGGGCACTCTCTTGGCCATCCAGCAAGGCAGGACGCGCAAAACTACAGGCATTGATCCTCATGAAATTCATGAAACCTCTCCATTGTTGCTGGTGACTGGTGGTTTAGGCCATGAAAGTCTTACTTTCTTGGATTATCTATTTTTATCTTCCTTCCTTGGGCAGTTAATGGAGTGTTATTGATGGAGTATCTTTGATGGAATGTCAGTTATAGCATGACATTGCCTCTGCACATGCTCCATAATGGTGTCATGTCACATCAATCACAACTGAAATCTCCGAAATCTTGTGTGGCACCTCTATGATTGACTTTGAATGAATGAGAGCTATCAGTAATTTGTGCTTAGTTTAATTCTTAGCTAATAACCCAAAGACATTATCAGGTGAATTTCTTGCATGCCCAAGTCACTGAAATTGCTTCTTTTTACCATGTTGCATATCAATGTTGTATGTCAGTAAGAGGTATCAAAGTCTCATAGACAAGTCGTCTGATCCTATCACACTGAATCTGAAATAAGATTGCTCCCAATTTTTTGTTGATGCATCTGCTTCTATGATAATTGAAAGTTTGGATCTTCACAGAACATTACAGTGCATTACAGGCCCTTTGGCCCTGGATGTTGTGCTGACCTGTGAAACCAATCTGAAGCCCATCCAACTTAAACTATTTCAGTATGATCCAAATGTTTATCCAACGACCACTTAAATGCCCATAAAGTTGGTGAGTCTACTACTGTTGCAGGCAGGGCTACTCTATTATTCTTCATATTTACTGATATCCAAGCACAACCATTTAAGTATCTTTGTCCTGTGTTTAAAAGTCAGCACTACATTGACAACGATGGCTTAATAAGATCCAAACTAAATCTGTGCCTAGCTACTCGAGAGAAAGGAAAATAGCACAACTAACAAGACCTCTTCCGGAGTACTGTGTGCAGTTCTGGTCTTGTTGTTATGGGAAAGATGTTATTAAACTGGAGAGGGTTCAGAAAACATCTAGCAGGATGCCATCAGGAATGGAGAGTTTGAGATATAAAAATAGACTGGAAACGCTGGGATGTTTTTCACTGGAGCATAGGAGGTTGAGGGGTGACCTTTATGAAGGTTTATAAAGGTATAAGGGGCATAGATAAGGGTTTCTCCAGAGGATGGGGAGTTCAAGACTAGTGGGGCATATTATTAAGGTGAGAGGAGAAAGATTTACAAAGGACATATGGGATAGCCTTAGTTTTTTTTTTACGCAGAGTGGTTAGTGTGTGTAATCTTAATGAATATATTCATGATTCAGTCAAATGATTTATCTTCGTGGTTAGCCTAACACCATGCCTGATTCTGTTTCAAAAGTTGACTGGTTCAGTCTCTGAGATATTGTGAATAGCACTAAATGTCTTAGAGCTGCTTATGTCTAGAATATCACTAGAAAAGCTACAAAATGAATTCAAGTGGTGGGGGGAATGGGTTCCACTTCTTAGTTCAATTAATATAAAATAAATAAAGCTAGCAATCTTCAAGGCTTTTTTGCCTAAATCAGTGAATTGTATTCTCATTAGTGACAGACATACATATGGAGTTCCTGCATGTTTTATTAACAGTTAGCTTTCCCACTTTGAAGATAGCAATGTTGAGTTACTCATCTCCATAGGTGAGATAAAGTACTGCTGTGTTCTGCTTTTATTGGTTGTTGATGTCTTTCCACTATGTTCTTTCCATTTGTATTTAATGTGATAATTCCTGAATCCCATTGAGGAACAAGTCCACCAGTGATGAAGCAATACAAGCTTGATTGATCCCAATGCGCCTCTACTCATGATATCTCTTCATCCTTTGCACAGAACTCTGCCTAATTGTCTCTTGAACAGATTTCTCCTGCAATGGTTGTCTCCGGAAATTTATTCCACAACTTTACCCTTGGAACAAAAAACATTCTGATTAATTTCTCTTTCAAGTGCTAACTGTATATTACTTTTGACTTGTGTCCCTCGTGTTTCAACCTCTCACCAGACAGGGCAGTAATCGGCTTGTTTGTGAGCTGTGATATCTGCAAGCTTCAACTCAATTAAGTGCTCCTTGGGTGAAGTTTGAAGTGAGAAAGAGCAATGTTAAATTAATGCCATGCCTTTGTGCATCCTCTGAGCTGTCACAAATCGCCTTACAGCCAATTAATGACTTCCAAAGAGTTTCTAAATTAGAACAGAGTAAAGGAGAGAGCTGCCACTGGAGGTGTGAGCGGGAGTAGCAGCTCAATACAATGATTAAAATGAGGCCACATTTGGGGGCACCTTTTAATTCTGGCTTACTGAATCTGTTGGGCCCAGGCCATTGGGAGTAGATCATTGAAGTCCCTAAATAGAACTATAAGAAAACTGGAGTGAAGTATTAACTACCAAATTAATGGAGAAAGATTAAAATAGGTAATAGTGTAGACACATAATTAATCTGGGCGGTAAACTCTATTGTTTACCAAGGGAGAAGGACCTATTCCGATTTGGCCATGATTTAAACTCAAGTGCTAACAACAGTTTAAAAATGCCTCTATTCAGCTCCTAAATGAAATCAAGCACTTCAGTAATGGCCAATTCATAGAAATGGAAGAATTAGAAAAAGAATTGTTTTTATTTTCCAAATCATTTGTTCATTACAAACTAATTATTTCAAAATGTCTTGTTATCAGTGAGATGGAATACAGTTCATCTGTAAATACGAAACAAAGGAAACATTAACATGCCTGGGTAACTTAGAGAATTTAGGGAAATCAACTCTTCTGAGTTAAAAATGTACATAGGGATAATTAATTTAATTTTAAAATGTAAATGTACTTAAAGCCATTGTCATAGTTTATCTCACTCCAGATGGGGGTCATGGAGTGAGTGATGATACTTTGACCACATTCCACTGTGGGTTACAGCAGAGCTCAGCAATGCAGGGTTTGATTTAGCTATGAATGTGGACAGGCAGCTGTGGTTGTGGTTAAAGGGAAAAAAAATCCCATCGTGAAAAGTGATTACAACAGACTCGATTATAGCACTGGCTCTCCATGTAAAAAGTCTTCAGAGTCTTGATTACTGTGAGTCAAATCCAAGCTGCAGGTCAAGAGCAACCATGCATCATAGACAGCTTGAGAACATAGCAGGCAAAAAATGAGAAGGAGCTTCAGGCATCGCAAGATTTTTTTTTCTCCCTCTGTTAATAAGGCTCCATGTTGTACACGTATGTGTTATGAATTTTCTTCCATGTCAATATTTTGCATTAGTCCCACGTTACTTTATCATTTTACTCAATTACATTCCAACTCTTCATTTTTTTATGGTTGTCTAGGGTCTTATATCACATCTTTGACTGCAATACAGGAACAGGTAACTTCTGCCTGGTAGCTGAAGTAGTGGATTAATGTAGTCAGTAAGGAGAAGCCACTGAGTGCTTGTTTCCTGTCTTGTGAACTGTGCTGTGAATTTGACAGACAGACTATATGAGGTTCTGAGATTTTCCCATTTCCCAAAGTCGAGATCTGTGCATGTTGGCAAGAAAGCCACAATACAATTTTTTTTCAAACTTAAAAATATGTCTCCAGGACAAAAAAATTGCATAAAGTATATGCTTTTGATCTTTTATAAGTTTGACAAATAGTATTCAGCTAAACATGACATATACTTTCATTTAAAATGAAGGTTTGGTGTCGAAGGTAATGATTGGAAACCACTGCTCTTCGGTCCTGCTGAAAAATTATATGAAGTCTCTATTATTTAATACTTTTGCTTAGTATAACTTGAGATAAGCAACAAATGTTTCTTTATCCTTCTGATCTCCTTCACACTGACAACCTTCTGAGATCTCTGCGTTCTGAAAATCCAGACCATTAGCACATCCCTGTTTGATTGAACATGCAATGCATATCCCAGGGGAAGATTTGCATTGCATTCAACAGAGAGGTGAGCATTCAGGCATGATAGCAATATTTATGCGCAATGCTAGCATTCCATTGTGATGGGGGAATTCGAGAGGAAAGAAGGGCCGAAGAAATTAACCTGAATGACAACAAAAAGAATCTAACTAAACCAACTTTGTGTGATGTGAGTGGCACCAGTGATAAACATGCTTGCGTTTTAAGAACTTAACAACAAAAAAATACATTTCCAGTAGACACCGGAACCACTTTTAAAAGGCTTTGTTGATGAACAGTCTCTATAAATGGTAAAGCTCTTAAAATCATTAATTAGAGCTCATCCAGGATACTTTGTCCAATTCTTTGGGATGGCGGCGCAGTGGCTTAGTGGTCAGCACAGCACCAGGGACCCGGGCTCGATTCCAGCCTCGGGCGACTGTCTGTGTGGAGTTTGCACATCCTCCCTGTGTCTGCGTGGGTTTCCTTCGGGTGCTCCGGTTTCCTCCCACAGTCCAAAAATGTGCAGGTTAGGTGTATTGGCCATGCTAAATTGCACATAGTATTAGGTGCATTGTTCAGAGGGAAATGGGTCTGGGTGGGTTACTCTTTGGAGGGTCGGTGTGGACAGGTTGGGCTGAAGGGCCTGATTCCATACTATGTGGAATCTAATCTAGATAACCAAAGCTTTGAGCAGAATGCAGAGCAAATTGGATAGCTCTTTCAAACTGTTGTACAATTGGCTTTCCAAGGGTAATATGTTAATTTTCTATACATAGCAAGTTAAAGTGTATTGGGCATTTTGCATTAAGGATACAGTGAAAATGGCCTGAACAAACCCACTAAAGATGACTTTTATCTATGTTCCTGCACTTTGATCAATCCATGCTGATACCTAATATGCACTGATTGTGAAATAATAAACCTCATTTTATGCCAAGCCTTATAGAAAAGAAATTGACCTGAGGTTGAACCAGTGGCATCATATTCAGGTAAAGCCAAATCTAAAAGGTTGTTCAGGTTCAGAAAGATAAGTGTTGACAGTTGGAATCAAATTCCCTTGGCCATGTGTTAACAGTACATTAAGTTAAACCCCTAACCACCAGATAAATGGTACTGTTACCTCAGGGGAATGTATAATTGAGCACAACTTTGGACCTCCCATGATGGGGAGGAGTTTACTAGGTTTGATTTCGTAAATTGTTCAATAGATAATTTTGTTGGATATTTGTCCAGATGTCCAGCACAGTATCATTTGAACAATATAGCCATTAAAAGATGTGTCTTTTTTGCTTTCAGTGGAATTTGAAGTAATTCTGAATCACCATTACCAGCCCAGCCCCCAACAGTTTAAAAGCTAACTTCCTATTATTGTCCCAAAATAAAGGATCATCAAATTTTACAACATAGACAGAAACCCAAAATGTCATTTTGGGATGTTTAATTGGAAACTGATATAGTAAGCTGTATAGAGACAGTGCAAGTAAGAATTTTATAGCTAATATGAAACGTATGCAGTCCACCAGAGCTTGTTTGAATTAAGATGAATAGTCTTTTTATATGGCTAGTGTAGATTATATGGCCAGAAGCATAAGGAAGACATTTGGAGTGCACAAGGGTGCTAGGCAAATTACAAAATGAATGTTGTCTGAGCGTTAACAGTCAGATAATCTGCCACAGCTGTGTTCAATAAAGAATACAGCTGAAACTCCATGCAATTTTACATGGCTTAGAACTTTTACAAACATCCGAGCATAAAAAGAAGGATTGTAATCCTTCTGGAATTGATTGAATACTTCCTGTTTTCCCATTTTCCCAAGTATTGCAGGTCCGTTGATGATTATGGCCCTCTTAAATGCAGTGTCTCGCTGATGTACATAATAATGATAAATGAGGAGCAGTCCACTCCTATCATAAACAATATTCATTTAGAACTCAGGAGCTCCAAGCAGAGGTGAGAACGGTTATCAGTTTTGATCACGACCTCTACCTTCCCCCCATTGAAACAGAGATTCTTGGATCATTTAACATTAATATCTCAAGGATTATTTTTTTTCACAATCTAAAAGTAATATATCGCTCAGACTTTCATGATGCTGGACACATCTGAAATCCAGAGTAATTTTTTATTGCTTGGTATATTCACCAATAAATCTTTCCTCCCCCCCCCCCCACCCCCCACCCCACCCCATCTCCTTGGAGAACTGTGGAAAGTATTGAAAGGAAATTTCATGGCATTCCTTCCATGGTTAACAAGTCTATGAATGGGGCTTGAAGTCAGAGTCTCTGCCTCAGAGGTATGAGCACCTTGGTCAGCTGACCCATGACCTCCAGGGTTGTGTCAGAAATACTGACATTTTTCCATGAGCACAGATAAAAACTGGAAATGTGGAAATGTGGAAGCCAAGTTTAACCCTAGCCGGACTTTGTAATTTGCTAACTGCAGAGCTGGAACAGACAGTATTCACAGAACCAGGCCTTGGACAATCAACCAACTATAGAAAGTAGTCATCTCATTGGATCTTCCTGCCCTCATTTGATGCTAGTATTGGATGCAGGTCACAGAATCTTTGAGAAGGGAGTGAAGAGGCAGATAAAAGGGATAACTTGGAATCGCAGCTCTCTCTACGTTTTTGCACTGCCTTCAACAGTGTCTCCAGAGAAACTAACATGTGGAGGTGACCAAAGACCAGAACTAGCTTTAGATAAGAGGAGGAACCAAATTGATGACTGCAGATTCCAAAACATCAGTCAACTCTCCAAGAGTGAGGAACAGCGTGTCCCAGCCTTACTGAATGGGTATTAATAGTTCTTTAGGACAAACAGTTCAAATACAGTGGGACGGACCCGTGGATAATGTGTACTGAATCCTCTATAATCTGTGGAATCTGTGGATTGTCTGGGGAAATCTCTGTCACAGAAAGTGATTGAGGCCAACGCGCTGAATATTTTCAAGAAGGATATCTAATTCTTAGGATTGAATAAATCAAAGGGTATGGGGAAAAATCAGGACCGGGGTACTGAGTTGGATGATCAGACTGAATAGTGAAATAAGCTGAAAGGACTGAATGGGCTTGTTCTTATTTTCTCATAAACCCATGAGGATGGGTTTCATACACACGCCACCTTAATTGTCAGATTGATCCAAGAACTGTTCATTTATTTGAACTCACCTTTCTTCACCTAGCTGGAAATGACTAATATCAAGCTTTGTTGTACCATTATGAGACGTGCTTTGTTATTTTCCCTTTCACAAACATTATCCCTCCACATTTCTAATGAGACCCTACATTTTTTTGAAATATTCATCTTTGGTGAAGCCTTACATTTTTTTAACTGAGCACTGTAGAGCATGTTTCAATGCATCATGACATGTAGCCTTGAGTAAATTAAATATCCTCAGATTTAATACCAAAATAGCAAAGTGTGGATGCAGATTTTGTGCAGTGAAATGTTACAATCTGGAAGGCACTGTTTGAAAGAATAGTAGACGTGATGGACCAAATGGTCAGATTGTGTGCATTGATATCCTAGTGCAGTAAAGACTATAGGAATCAGCACTGCACTGACAAGAGAGATGATATTAACTCAGCAAACCAGACCCTGTGATATATATTACGACATGTTTAGTCCATGTCTACAGGGACTTGCTTGAACTTGTTGAGCAGAATTTGCAACAGACAAATATTGAGATTATTAGTAGACAATCAGCATTCAAAGCACTGATTTCGGTGACAGCAGATCTCTGTTGCTATGTGTTGAAATCTGAGGCTGTAAGTGCTCAGTCTCTGTGATGGTGTACACGCCAAAGTGAAGGCTGGCTCCTGCTGAAAGTGGAGCAAGTGTGAGAGATGACAAGATGGACGATGTTTAACAGGATTGAACAAAGAGAGAGATAAGGGCTTGCAGCACAGACTGCAGGTGCATCAGCAAAAGTACAGAGAACAGTTAGAGTCAGCATTACCCATCTGTGTCAAGAGTGTGGTGTTGGAAAAACACAGCAGGTCAGGCAGCATCCAAGGAGCAGGAAAATCAACGTTTCAGGCAAAAATGCTTCATCAGGATGCTGCCTGCCCTGCTATGCTTTTCCATCACCACACTCTCGACTCTTATCTCCAGCATCTGCAGTCCTCATATTCGCCTCATTGATTACCCATCTGTGCTCTGTACAAGCATGTAAAAAACAAATCTGGAACTGAAAACTAGCATTGGGCATGGTGACAACGGACTATTTCTGATTGTGAAAACTCACCTTGATTCATGAATGTCCTTTAGAGAAGGAAATCTGCCATCCTTACCTGATCAGTCCAAGATGTGACACCGAAATGCCCCATATGTGCCCCTGTGAAATGGCTCTAGCAAGTCAAAACATTCAAGGACAACAAATATGGCCTCATCTGTGACGTCCACATGAAAGAATATTTAAGAACAGATGACCTGCATAAGAGCCACCCCTAAAGCATCAAAAGAAAGGAAATTAAGTTGAAGTAAGTGACATATTTCAGAGCCTGAAATATCAAAACACAACAGTCATCTTAGAAGTGCCAAATATTCTTGTCAAAATCAGCACTGTCTTCATTGGTTCCAGCTTTATGTCAACATCTCTGCACAGAACAATCTATTTATCTGCCTGGTAAAGGGTTGGAAATGCTTAGTATTATATTAACTGTCACAAATTTTGTTAAGCCTTACCTTTGCGTTTTGTTGAGCCAACAGTGGCCTTGGGCAGTTCCTGTGCCAGTCCAGCGGCTAATGAACTACTGTTGGCTATCCATCCATCCCCAAGAACTGCTGCCCAGTCAGAGGGTCATGGCTCTGCAATTCCAACAGTGATACCAAGAGCTGTAGCCGCTGCTGGGACTGCACCCCGTGGTGAGAAACAAACATAGGTGCTGCACAAATTGAGGGAGGTCGGGATTGCTGTGGCCAGAAAGATCGTAAAATTAGGGTTTTGGTGTTGGGGTTGGGGTTTAGGGTGGGTTGCAGTTGGTGGTGGATGAAAGCAAAGACAGAGGTTGCTGTGGTGTCACTGTTGACCCACTATTGTGGGTCATAGGATGCCCGGTCATGAGATCGCTTGTGCTCACTAGGTGGATTTCCCGATTAGCGGAGGAGCCACATATTGTAAAAGGTTTTGATGGGGTCAATGTTCACAATAAATTGGCTCCAGCCATTTAAATAATGCCACACACCCATCTGGCTAGGAGTTCTACTCTAACTTTTGGAGGGAGCAGGTGTATTTGTATGAGCTCCCTAAGGTCCTAGCAATTATGATTGACAAAATGTAATTGTAGTCATTGTTATCATGTATGGTAATAAACGTTCATGTTATTTAAGGACAACAATTTTTCTATCAAGGTACGACCTTGAACAGGGAAGAGTAGGTCACTCGGCCCTTTGACCTTGCTCTGCCTTTCAATCGTTGCAGCTGATCTGATTTTGACCTCAACTCTACATTCCTATCTATTTCCAATAATCTTTACCCCTTGGTCATCAAGAGCCTATCTACATCTGCGTTAAAAGTATTTAAAGATTCTGCATCCATTGCTTTTTTGAGGATAAGCATTTCAAAGACTCACAATTGTCTGAGAGAAAGTGATGGTTTAGCCTGAACCACTAATGACTAGATAAGCCCAGGAGAAAGCAGAGACAAAGGAGGGTTGGTGGCAGGGAACTGGGAATGAGGGATGGACAATGAATGCTGGTCTGGACAGCAATGCCCACATCCTGTGAATGACTTTTTTTCTTAAAAAAGACTACCTCAAATCTGGTACCTCAGACTGGTCGAGGTGGCAAATCACCAGCAGTGATTGTCTGAAAATATCACAATACCTTACTTCAGGTAACAACATCCCAATCTAATATAGAAAACTGATCAGGCTGAATGATCTGCCACCCTAATATTAAAAAAAGGACTTAGACAGGACTTTCTCAAGAGTTAGATGTCGTAGCCAGCTAAGCATTCTCTCAAATGATCAGTAATTCAGGGAAAAGACAGAGCAGTCGGACTTGTAGAGTTGCTTTTGAACAGAGTCAGCATGGACGAATGGTCTCATTCAGTGATGTAATAATTTCACAAGTCTCGGAAATATATTTCTAGAATTCCTTAGCGTGGCTTCTGCTCCACTTTTATCTCTCCTAAAATGCTGCAGACTCCCATTTCCAGATGGTAAGTAGAGGCGAACAATACAGTACTCACCAATAAGAATCTCTCAGGTCAATGTGGGTGTTAAGATCGGGCAGTGTTGCAAAATTGCAAAACTTAGAGACTTCAACAGCTTAGAGAAAACATTCCAAATTTCAGCATTTAAAAAGCCTGTGACAAATTATTATTTTGCTTTGCATGGTTTAAATTCATCTTTTATTCAGTGTTACTCACACAATGCTTTGGCTGTGAAATGTCAGCAATGTGCACTCAACAGTTTGAATGGAGGCCAGAAGCTGTGACCCTTCAAATCTGCAGTGCCCATTTTAAAGCACCTGCTGTTTTTAACAATATTACAAGAAGAATGGGATGGAAACAAGGGAGAAGGAGATTTTGTATTTGCAATGAGATTGTAAACTCTTTTTCAGGAACACTTTCAAATTTAGCTACACAAAGCACAGAAGCAATATTTCCATGCTCCCATGCATCTTGCAAAACCTAATGTAGAATTTTGCATTTATATCTTGCAAAGATAGTCTTCCTCAGAGATATAGGTAATTGATTATTAAAACAGTTTGGTCTTCTTTACTGGAGGTTTTTCAGGAACACTGAGTTCTCAAAACCACAAGCGAAGCCCTGCCTAAGGATTCTATTTATACTAACCATTTTGGCTACTGGGCAAATTGTACCGTAGCAAATGCAATCAGTTAGCAATTGCAGTCATGTTGAGATGGGTTAAACATAATATAATTCAAGCTAAGTAGAGGGCTATTCTGGCACAGTTGTAATGTCCCTGCCTCTGAAACAGGAGACCTGGATTTACATCCCACCTGCTCCAGAGGTGTGTGATAAAAATATCCCAAGCCAAGTTGGTAACAAAGAGATATCGATGGGTCAGGACAGCAGCCAACCTTTCAGTATCCAGCCTCTGTAATGTCCTTCACGTCATATCAAACAAAGGCAAAAGATTATTAGCTGAACATGGTAAATAGGATAATGTTTCAGAAGAGTTCAAAAATTCATCCACTTATTGGCCTTTTTGTAAATACCGCCTTGGAAGGATCTAAACTAGCCATGCTCACACCATTTCAGTCAGACAAAAGTCACTTCAAATTTGTCTCATTTCATGTGAATGAATCCAGTGAAGTTGAGGTGATCGTGGTTGTCATGTAAGATACCATCTCTGAAAGGGTTATCACTAGAGACTGTATTAGACTCCATCCAATCTGATGATGTTACACAATCTTACATGGGGCTTGAGGACTTTAGCTCTCAACCCCAATTAGGTCAGACATGTCATCTCTAGCTCTTGATTATCTTAGTATTTATGTCTAACTCGCTAATATAACATATCTATTGCTTTCAGGCAATAATCCAAATCTTGTTGTTAAGACAAGTACCTCTGCTTGTTAAGACTCACACATGTTAACCAGACAGGTCTTTCGACTCAGTAAGAACAGAAGGATGGTGGTAACACTCCACCACAATAACAAGCTGCCGATAGTTAGGTCTGCAATAAGAGAAAAATGCCCATCGTACTAACATTTGACATTGATGGTAGACATCAGCAGGTCTGAATGGCTGTAAGAGAAAAAGAAGTCATTCACATTCACCTCATACTTTATCATGCATACAGAACATTCCAATATATTTCGCAAGTGATGGATTATTTTTTAAAGTATCGTCACTCTTTTTGTATTGGCAATTTGCACAAAACAAGTCCCCACAAACAGTAAATGAATGGCTGACTGTTTTCAAAAAGCAATGTTGAGCCAATTTTGAAGATCCTACTCTTGGAATAATGCCATGAATTGCATGCATTCATTTGAGTGGGCAAGTAGTGGCTCAGGTTAAGGTCCCAAATGAAGGATATGACTAAGTCTAATATAGTTATTAGCTTGTCTATTGATACTGTTACTTTGACTTCTCTGATAAGCCACTAATGTTCTGATCAAGTTGAGGTTCTCCATGTACAGTGTTCACACTGTTGTGAGCACCAGGTGCAGAGCTGCTTCTCTGGTCCCCTGCACCATCAGATGCCTAACTGGGCTTCACTGCTCTGCAAAACCCAATACAAAAACATCAAAATGGTTTTGTAAAGTTTTGAGACGCTCTGCACTCCAGAAGATCTTGCAAACCCCTCAGATATCCTTCTAAATTTATTGAGGACTGATGATGCCAAGGATCGAAGGTTACAGGGAGAAAGCAGGAGAATGGGAGTTGAGAAATATATCAGCCGTGATCAAATTGTGGAGCAGACTCAGTGGGCCGAATGGCCTCATTCTATGCTATATCTATGGTCTTATGGTTCAGAAGACATGCAGTAGCATGCAATCTCCTAAAAAGAAATGAAGTGCATAAGACCATTAGCACTCACGGTCAATATAAAAGCTAAACTGACGCTACAATATCATTTTAGCTGGGTGGCCATGAGTGACAGTCACCAATACTTCTGCACAGAATGTCAAGCAAGTAGAAAATATAAAATATGCAGGCAGACTAGGTTCGTTATGCATTTTTTTATAGAAATGCCTGTCCTTCCCAGATAGATTTGCTTTGTATCTCTTTGAGATATTTTTAATGAGACACTCAACATGTGGAGAAAAAGTGCTTGAGTGAAATCTTGTATCTGGTGTGACCACAGTGATATTTTACCTGAATTTACACTGCGGTACAAGACAAGTTTGAAGTTCTGAATTATTCCAGTCTAATGTTCTGCCTCCAGTGAGATCAGCATGTCTGGGTTTACTGACAAATATAATTAGTGGAAGTTCTCTTCTCCTACCATTTCCGCTCCTATTGCATTAGATGAAGTCCCTCTATATTTCAGCACCTCATACACTGCACTAATGGAGCTGTTTATGGCCTTGGTGGAAATGTTTTTTCCTTTCTGTGATTTATAACAGCAGCTCTTTCTATTATTGCTAACAAAGGCATTGGGAAGAGAGAACAACCTCATAGAATCCCTACAATATAGAAGCAGGCCATTCAGCTCATCAAGTCCCCATCGACCCACCAAAAACTATCCCACCCAGATCCCTGTATTTCCTACCGTATCCCTGTAACCCTGCATTTCCCTTGACTAATCCACTTTGCCTTCACAGCCCCGGAAACTATGTTAAATTTAGCATATCCAACCCACCTAGTCTGCACATCCCTGAACACAATGGGAAATTCAGCACGGCCAATCCCCTTAACCTGCACGTCTTTGGTCTAAGGGAGGAAATCGGAGCACCCAGAGGAAACCCAAGCCGACACAGGGAAAATGTGCAAAGTCCACACCGACAATCACCTGAGGCTGGAATTGAATCTGAGTCCCTGGTGCTGAGAGAAAGCAGTGCTAACCACTAGACCACCGCGTTCCCCGACTTGGGCTGGTGATAGACAGATGGACTCAAACGGAGGGGCTGGAAACAGCTCAATGTCAATTAAAAGGGGGAAATAGGTTGTAATAAAGGAAAAATGAATGGGCAACAGTGAAAGGAGGAATTAGATGAAAGCAAAGAGGACATAAAAGGGGGATAAAGTGAAAGATAGGAGAGAAGTGAGGCCAATAACAAGAAGAATGAGGAGGGAGGATGGAAATTCCAGAAGCCTGCCCATTAACATGTTACAAGGCTGTCACAGCAGGGGGTTAGGGTGAAGACCTAACATTCCAGCTGTTGTCATATTCATGATGGATAATGAAAAAAAATGAGCCAGTATACATTATAAAAATTCTAAGTATTCCTGTGCACTGTACCATCAATTCAGTATTTTCAATACTTGGATTTCATCTAGAAAGTTGCACGCTCTTATTTTACTCCCCTCAACAAATGGAAATATATTAATAGTGGAGGTTCAATACCTATGGATATTATAATTATACAATGAATGGGGGGAAGCTAGGTGATACAGAAGAACAAGTGAGTTTGGGAAGTTCAGGGTCACAGATTTTAAAAGCAGCAGCTCAAGTAGATAATGCCATAAAAAGTTACTCGATGGAGGTTTTTAGATTTTGAAGTGTCTGAAAGTGACCTTCAAATTCAGAGTTGTGTTGCGTGAAGAGTCAGCACTGAGCTCCCTTTTTGATCAGCAGGAATGTCCCAACTGAATAAGATTTCCAGCATCTGCCGAACTTTGCTTCAACCCCAGGGCATCAATGTGGACTTCACCAGTTTCCTCATTTCCCCTCCCACCAGTTCCAACCTTCCAGCTCAGCACCATCCTCATGACCTGTCCCACCTGTCAATCTTCCTTCCCACCTATCCACTCCACCCTTCTCTCTGACCTATCACCTTTACCCCTTCTTCCATCCGGAAGAAAATGAGGACTGCAGATGCTGGAGATCAGAGCTGAAAATGTGTTGCTGGAAAAGCGCAGCAGGTCAGGCAGCATCCAAGGAGCAGGAGAATCGACGTTTCGGGCATGAGCCCTTCTTAAGTTTCTCCATTCCTGAAGAAGGGCTCATGCCCGAAATGTCGATTCTCCTGCTCCTTGGATGCCTGACTTGCTGCGGTTTTCCAGCAACATATTTTCAGCTCTTCTTCCATCCACCTATTGCACTCTCAACTACCTTCTCCCCAGCCCCATCCCCTCCCATTTATTTCTCCACCCATGAGGCTTCCAGCCTCATTCATGATGAAGGGCTCTGGCCCAAAACATCAATTTTCCTGTTCCTCGGATGCTGTGCTTTTCCAGCACCACTCTAATCTAGGTACAGTTTCTGCTGAACGCCAGTAATGTGAAGGAGCAGTTTCAAGTCAAGGCTCATTTGGACAGTGAACAGACACATGAAGCTCTGTGATTAAAGTTTAACTCCCTGGTGGTCAAGGATAAAGCTGTTTAAATGTGGTGCAGTTATAGGGTGCAGAATTTAGAATTAAGCAAGACTATTACAAGTGTTTTTTGCCTTCGCAGGTTAACCCAACAAGGCCAGCTACAGTGAGGGAAATCAAGGGCCATGGACGCAAATGAAAATGAGGCAGTATTGATGCAATAAAGTTTCAATCTGGAAACTTCAACAGTCAGGGTCTCACAGCAGAAGGAAGTTAGGAAGCTATTGAAGCTTCAAAAACAAAGTGGGAGGTCCATTACTTAAATGCTTGGTAAAGGTGGGAAGCATTATTTAAACCACAGAGAGTGAGACCCAATTAGGAAAAGCCATAAAGCAATGAGGATTGTTAACAACACCACAGACAGTGCAAGTCACCTCAGGAAATGGTAAATGGAGCAGGATACAGCTTAAAGAGCTACAAAGAATGGGATTCATTCAGAGAATCTGTTACAAAAATTATAAACATTTATTAAAGATGCATGCAGTGGGATTAATTTTGTAAAGGAGTTAAAGAAATTGTATTGACTATCTGGAGAGATAAGTTCAAATCCCAATATTTAATTACATCAATTCATTAAATAATTGCTTGGCAGTACCGAACTTAAACATTACTGAAAGCAGACAAGAAGTTAAAGTTTTTCATCTTGCGCTCATCAGAACTGGGTGGTAAGAAACAGACTTGAAAAAGGGACACCAGTTTATACAACATGAGAAGAGGGTGCTAATTGGTTGGGTCATTTGGCGTGGTGATTCAGCAAGAATTTTTAACTCTCAATCTTCATTCTCAGACCAAGCAGGTAGATTCTGATTAATCAGAATGCCGTCATGGAGATGGTGCAGAGAATTTGCTGTCTCTTCATTTAGTGAAAAAAGGTGTAATGTCTCATATATCTTATTAGATTGCTCTACCAAAGGCATGATCTGTTGAAATGCCTTCACTCCTGCATAATAAAATAATTCAGGCTACATCAAATACATATGCAAAAGTAATTGTTAGTTAGAGATTGGACGTGACAGGGCAATTTACCTGAGGCAGCAATAGTAATGTCATCCCCTGCTACATAAGAACCCAGATATCATGTTAGCAAGAAGCCAACATTCATTTATGACAGCTAAGTAACATGCTTAACCATTACATTCACAGGTACATCGGTGTCTGGTCTAACATCAAGCTATTAGGTTACAACAAAGAAACTTGCTTTTGGTGGCATGTCATGCTTCAAGTGATCAGGAATATGAGACATTTTTCACTCTCGGATCAGATGATATCACACAGTGATGATATCATGAGAATCTCTCTTAAACGTATACTGACTGGGAGACATAATACAAGTTATTGCAGTTATGAGTCTCTATAGTAAAACTTTACCTACAGTCATACAGTCATAGAGATGTACAGCATGGAAACAGACCCTTCAGTCCAACTCGTCCATGCCGATCAGATATCCCAACCCAATCTAGTCCTATTTGCCAGCACTTGGCCCATATCCCTCTAAACCCTTCCTATTTATATACCATCCAGATATCTTTTAAATGTTGTAATTGTAGCAGTTTCCACCACTTCCTCTGACAGCCCATTCCATATATACACCATCCTCTGTGTAAAAAGGTTGCCCCTTAGCTCCCCTTTAAATTATTCCCCTCTCACCCTAAACCTATGCCCTCTAGTTCTGGACTCCCCGATCCCAGGGAAAAGACTTTGCCTGTTTACCCTATCCATGCTCCTCATGATTTTATAAACTTCTATAAGGTCATCCCTTAGCCTCCGACGTTCCAGGGAAAACAGCTGCAGCCTATTCAGCGTCTCCCTATAGCTCAAATCCTCCAACTCTGGCAACATCCTTGCAAATCTTTTCTGAACCCTTTCAAGTTTCACAACTTCCTTCCTATAGGAAGGAGACCAGAATTGCATGCAGTATTCCAGATATGGCCTAACCAATGTCCTGTACAGGCACAACATGACCTCCCAACTCCTGTACTCAATACTCTGACCAATAAAGGAAAACATACTAAACATTTTTTACTATCCTATCTAGCTGAGACTCTACTTTCAAGGAACTATGAACCTGCGCTCCAAGGTATCTTTGTTCTCTATTCCCATATGGCAAAAATCTGTTACTAAACTGTATTTATTCTGAGCATGACAATATCAAAGCATATGCAGCTGACAATGATGCAAGTTAGATTCACTGTTAGGTTCTACCTGTGTGTGCCAAAGGAACTCCAGTGACCAAACTCAGAAACCCAGATCATGTAACATATACAAATAACAGCAGCGCAATATATAACTACAAGACAGATTGTGTTCAAAGAATGATTACAGTCCAGGAGGTCATTCAGTCCACCTAGTCCATGTTGATCCTCTGCATGAACAATCTACCTAATACTCCTTCCCTGTCCGTTCTAGTTTGCCATGCAAATTGCTCCTTTCTCTTCAGAAATTGCCTCCTCCCTCTCAACACAGCGCATTCCAGAGCCTAACTACATCATGTCACCATTGTTTCTTTTGCTAGTAATCCTTAAATTTGGGTCCTCAGCTCTTTGAACATTCCACAAAGGGAAACAGCTTCACCCTATCCACAAAGTCAGACCCTTAATGATTTTGAATGCCTCTACCAAACTTTCTCTCAGTTTAAGTGTCTAAGGACAGCAGTCTTAGTTCCTCCCATCCACACAACTGAAGTTCCTCATTATTAGATCCATTCTCATGAATCTTTTCTGCACCCTTTCTAAAGTATGGTGCCACAATTGGACACAATACTCTAGCTGATATTAAACCAGTGGTTTATATGAGTTAAATATAATTTCCTTGCGTATTTACATAGCCCAGGATATAGTATGCTTTATTAACCACTGTTTCAAACAGTCCAGCTAACTTCATGATTTATCATGTAAAGCCACAGGTCCCTCTGCTCCTGCATCCTGTTTTGAAATGAACAGTGCATTTTATTACTGTCTTTCTGCATCCTTCCAAATTTCATTTATCGATTTTAGCAAACTATCTCCTTTTGAAGTTCTACACAACTCTCCTCACATTTCACAACACAATACACAAGACATTTTATGTAATCTGCAAATTTTGAAATTGTGCCCCATACTTCAAGTTCCAGGTGATTAACAAATATTATGAAGATTGGGGATATTCAATTATACCACTCGTCTGTGTTTCCTGCCAATTTTGTATCCATGTTTCCACTGGCCTTTTTTATTCAATTAGCTCTAATTTTACTCTCAAAACCACTGCTTGCCTTTGTTATATCCCTTTGGCTGCTCCTTATTCCTCTTCACAACATGCTTATTTTTGTGTCATCAGCAAATTTAGCTACTTTACCTTCATGCCTTCATCCAAATTATTTATACACATTGTAAAGAGTTAAGGCCCCAGCACCATTCCCTGTAGTACACCATTCATTACACCCAGCCACCCTAAAAAAGACCCACTTATTCCTACATTTTGATTGTGTTAGCCAATTAATCTTCTCACCATGCTAATATGTTACCGCAAAAACCATGAGCTTTTATTTCCTGTAATAACCTTTGATGAGGCTCCTTATCAAATGGTTTCTGGAAATCTAAACAGATGCTGGGCATCTGACAATTAGTGCAAGGGATATGAGAGAATAAAGGAATCAGTCAAGAAGGAATGGACAAAACGAAGATTGGTAGATTGAGATATGAAAAAATAACGCTCGAGGAAAATGGAAACATGACAATGAAAATAAAATGAAGTATTTGAAACAGGGTGAAAGTCATTCAGACTAAATTAATGTACCCCTGAAATTACTTATGGACAGATGGAAATATAGCTGTAACTCAGCCCTAATTTCAAATCCCATCTTGAATTGGATTTGTAGTTGTTGGAGGTCTGATTCCAGCAGCTAAATATTTGAGGCTGAAGAAAATGACCAAAATGAATAGAGTCATGTTCTGCAAATTTGTATCCCTGGTAACTGTAGAGTTTAAAAAAAAAGGGTGCAACCTTTCTTTCCTATTAACCATTGTGAGCAGAGCATCCTGCACCTCACTTTGTTCACGGGCTTGTTTCTGTCCTGCGACTCACCTCAGAAGCTTTATTTTCTTCCTCTCCATCTACTCAGTCCCTTTGATGGATGAGAATGCGAGTGATTGCTTTTGCCTCTTCACAGGCACAGGATTATTCCTGTGAAATGCCTTGAGACAGTTCACTACATTAAATGCAAATTGCTATTGGATGTTCCTAATGGCCTGTTTCCATGTTGTGATTACTGTGTGATTGCTGACAACTTCTCAGTCAGCCCTGCTGGTAAGTGTGTGGGTGTAAGGACCAGGCATGAGGAAAGGATCAGCTCCACCTGTGATACACTCCCACGCTCAAACTGAGTGTTGCCTAATCTTCTACATGGGGAACAGCAGCCCTGATGGGAGACTGGATACCTCTGTAAAACAGCAGTGCAAAATGATCAATATCTTCAGAGGAGAAGAGATTGAAACATTCCAAAACCACAGAAATCTTGATGTTAATGTAAAGAATGAGCAATCTTTGCGATAGACTGCCACATTGAACAAGAAAAGTCATGGGCTCATTTTTCTAAACATTGGTTCTGACTATATCTCGCAATAAACTGCAGGCTGCAAAAAAACACATGCTTTTGTTTGTTCACATGGGACCTGAAGGTATGTTGCTAAGGGAATGTTGATGTACTGTATATTTCCGGTTCCAAAGACCTGATAACTTTCTCCAGATGTGCATCATGATGTTCTGCCACATCTGGGACATATAAGCAGATGCCTCTAGTGTTCACTTAGAGTTATATAGGTTTTTGCACCAAATGAGGGGTGGCGATAGAATTGTGATGACAGCCTCGTATTGCTTCTCACACATTAAACAGAACTGTTACAAAAGAAATGTTTCCAATTCGTCAGCAAAAACTATAGAGCCTGAATATTAATAACTGCTGATTTCATTGTTGCTCAATGTTCCCGAATACACAATTACAGCATCGTAATGGTGCAGAGGAGGACTTTCGGTCTATCATGTCCGCACCAGCTGTTATCTGCCTTTTCCCTGCACACTTTTGCCACTAAAATAATCAGCCAATACCCTCTTGAATTCCTGAATTCCTGAATTCCTGAACTAGGGGTCACAGATAGGGATAAATGTTGGCCATTTATGACTGAGATGAGGACACTTCTTCATCCAGGGAGAGGTGAGCCTGTGGAATTCTCTGTCTCAGAAAGTGGTTGAGGTCAAAACATTGAATGTTTTCAAGAAGGAGTTAGGTATAGTTCTTAGGGCTAAAGGGATCAAAGGGTACAAGGTGAAAGCGGGAACTGAATTGGATGATCAGCCACAATCGTATTGAATGACAGAGCAGACTCTATTCCTGTGCTATTTTCTATGTTTCTGACTGAACCTGCCTCCAGCAGAGTTCCAGACAGTGCATTCCATATGCTAACTACTCACTCTGTGAAAAAGGTTTTCTTACAATACCCTTGCTTCATTTGCACGTCACTTTAAACCTGTGTCCTCCTGTTCTTTTCTCTTTTACAAACATGAACAGCTTCAGCCTATTTACTCTGTCCAGCCAATTGTGATTTTGAAAACCACTATCAATTCTCCTCTCAGCCTGCTCCTCCCTAAAGAGAACAGTCCCAATTTATTCAATCAATCCTTCCAACTGCAGTTTTATGGTCCTGGAACCATTCTTGTAAATGGCTTCTGCACCGCATTCACACCTTTCCTATAACGTGATGCTCACAACTAAATTGAATACTAAAGCGGAGGTCTAAAGAAGTGTCTAACACAATAAAATAGTTGATATAAAATTGTCAGTATGTTTAGGATCATATCACAAAGAAAGAAGAACAAGGAACAGTACAGCACAGGAATAGGTCCTTTGGCCCACATCTTTCTAAAGTAAAAATCTTTTGCCTCTATGCGTAATCATTGCTATATATTACAAACAACAGGGGTCCCAGCACTGATTCCTGCAAAACACTACTGGTCACAAATCTCCAGTCAGGAAAATTCCCTTCCACCGCTACTCTCTGTCTTCTATGACCAAGCCAGTTCTGTATCTATCTTACCGGCTCACTGCAGATCCCATATGACTTCACCTTTTGTATCAGCCAGGGATCTTGTCAAAGGCCTTGCTAAAGTCCATGGAGACAACATCCTCCATCCTGTCCTCAATCACCTTTGCAACTTCCTCAAAATAACTCATCAGGTTTGTGAGACAAGGCCTCCTCTGCGCAAAGTCATGCCGCCTATTGCTATTAAGTTTATATTTTTCCAAATGTGAATAAATCCTGTTCCTAAGAACCTATACCAATAATTTCCCTACCACTGACATAAGGCTCACTGGTCTGTAATTTCCTGGATTATCCCTGTTGAAATTAGCTACCTGACGAAGGAGCAGCGCTCTGAAAGCTTGTACTTCTAAATAAACCCGTTGGACTATAATAACCTGGTGTTGTATGATTTTTAACTTCTTAAACAACATTGACTATTCTCCAGTCTTCTGGGACCTCACCTACAATTCCAAAGAAGGGTCAATGAAATGTTAACTCTGCTTTCTCTCCACAGATACTGCCAGATCTGCAGAGTTTCTCCAGCAGTTACTGTTTTTATTAAACTCTCACACTGCTGGACTCCTGTTCCAAAATATGATAGGGCACATGGAATTAAGTTCCAGTTGACAGAGTCTAGGAGACAGAATCATGTCTAGTTATATTAAGTTTAGCCAATCTTTCTGGGTGTCTGAACAGATGGCAAATACCTCTCATATAACTTGTGTGGCCGTTGTCCATTTGCAGTATTTTATTATTTAAATAACATTGCTTTTGATGTCTATAATCAAGTGAGACAGAGAGCAGGAATATTCTCTGGACCAAGACTGTCTTTGGGTTCCAAATCCACAGTCCCAGAGAAAAACAACCCTGTTCTTGAATGTGATGTGGTTTGCCAGCCAATTAATGGCCACAGGGACAGAATGGCAGTGGTACTGTGCAAGTACAGCAAAGTTTAAATAGACAGCATTAGCCAGTAGTTGAAGAGCATTGTACTGAAGACTTTGCCAGGAACTGATAGCAGTGCTATGCCCCTCCAGTCATTATAGTTGTTGAAGTTTCCTTTTTTTTTGTCAGCTTAACAATTGTTTCTCATCTCCTGGATGATATCCACCACAATTCAGATCTTACTGAACTGCCCCATGAGCTATATCGCAATAGCGTTCTTATAGAGAGCAATACAGCATCTTGCACTATTATACATTATATTAACATCTTCAAAGTTTTATACCATGTCTCTAGCTGATGTGTCAAGACCAGAACGGCAGGAGGAGCAACTGAAGCAGAGTAATACTACACATTATCCTTGTTCCTTTTCAAATCAAAAACCAAAAGATCTGTGGTTGCTGGAAATCAGAAACAATAACAGAAATTGCTAGAAAAGCTCAGCAGGTCTGGCAGCATCTGTGGCTAGTAATCAGAGTTAACGGTTCGGGTCTGGTGACCCGTCTTCAAGAAAGAGTTGCTTTTTATGCAGAAGATAGGGTGGGGTGAGGGGTGAAGGAATGAACAAATGATGGAGTTGGAGCCCACAGAGAGAGAAAAACAGTTGGACAGTGGAAGAAGAGGAGGATTCCCAGCCTCTGATTTGCTCTCATGGCCATTGTATTTATATGTTTAGTCCAGTTCACTTCCTGGTCAATGGTAAGCTCCATGATGATGATTGTGCAGGATTCAGTGATGGTAACGTCATTGAATGGCAAGGGCTGATGTTTAGGGTAGCTTTTGTTGGGAGATAGTCATTGGGTGGTGTCTTCTCTGTGGTAGAGGCTGTAGGTTTGGAAGTGGCTGTCACACAAGGCTAGAGAGTTGTTGCAGTACATCTTGTCAATGGAACACAGTGTTACCACTATGTGTTGGTGGTAGAGGGAGTGATTGTTAAAGGTGATGGATGGAGTGCTAATCTCCGAATTTCTGCACAGAAGGAAAGATTTGTCACACAGAAGAAGAGCATTGAGCCTGAGATGGCTCTTTTCTTCCAATATGAAAAGTTTTCAACATTCTGAAGCTGATCCCTAACTTGTGAACTCCAACAGATGGGCACAGGGTTAATCGAAAACAAGTTGGTGCTCAGTCAGCTGCATCTATCACAACGAATCACTGGCTAGGTTTGACTGTGGATCACATCCTTGTCCTGTTAGTCACATAATGTTGAATGAAAGGACCTGAGCTGAACACACAAAGGCACAAAGCCGCCATTGTACTAGAGCTGCACCTGCTCCTGCAGACACCCTTGCTCTGTTTACCCTGAAGGATAGCGACATCATTTCCTCCTGCCATGATCTAGAAACAAAACAAAACGAAAATGACACAGGAGCCTGGCTGTTTCTGAGGAAGCCGGTACAAGGAAAGGACAATGGCTGACACAGGATTTTTTTTTTCCCCAACTGCAGACTATGGGTCTGAACTTGGAGATGGGTTGGGGTAGAAAAAAAAGAGTTGTACAGAAAGCAAATAAAGACGTGGAGCATTTTTCTAAACTGTCAGCTCCACACTCCGCTGTGTGTGGTAGAGATCGCCCAGGCAATTTGCTCATAGATTAGACTTGAGATAATAGTGAATTGTTTTGAAACGAACACTTCCTCGGATTTACTGACCTCTCATCTTGAACCTCAATAGAACAATTAATCTAATGTTTCAAATAAACTGACACTAAATCACACATTACATAACAAAGAATACAACTAATGGATGACACAATAGATTGTAAAAAAGAAACAGGTTCCTTTTAAATAGGAAGTTGGCTTAACTCTACTTTCTGTCAATTAATTAAATGCGAAATATGATGTATTTTGCCATGGATGCATTAAATCAATTTTGCAATTCATTAAAATAAAATCAAGACTTTTCTCAAAATGGTTACTTTCAGATTCTGGTCTGGATATGGAAAAACATTTTTCCTTTCAATTTTCAACTACAGTCACAGAGTCATAGAGATGTACAGCACAGAAATAGACCCTTCGGTCCAACTCGTCCATGCCGACCAGCAATCCGAACCTAACCTAGTCCCATTTGCCAGTACTTGGTCCATAACCCTCCTATTCATGTACCCATCCAGATGCCTTTTAAATGTGGTAATTGTACCAGCCTCCACCACTTCTTCTGGCAGCTCATTGCATACATGCACCACCTTCTGTGTGAAAACATTTCCCCTTAGGTTCCTTTTAAATTTTTCCTCTTTCACCTTAAACCTATGCCCTCTAGTTCTGGACTCTCCCACCCCAGGGAAAAGACCTTGCCTGTTTATCCTATGCATGCCTCTCATGATTTTATAAACCTCTATAAGGTCACCCCTCAGCCTCCGATACTCCAGGGAAAACAGTCCCAACCTATTCAGCCTCACCGTGTAGCTCAAATCCTCCAACCCTGGTAACATCCTCGTAACTCTTTTCTGAACCCTTTCAAGTTTAACAACAATTATTCAAATTTTGTATAAATATTTAGAAAATCCAGTAGTGTTAGCCATTATTTAATGAGATCTTATTTATATTACAATGTGACATCCTACCTTCAGTGTGCAAATGAAAGTTTCTCTGCCAGTCCTCACATTACTTACATCTCAGTCTGTGCCCTAAATTCCCAGAGGAAAGTCTTCACTAGTTTGAGTCATTGATCTTCATGGGAGTGTTAAATGCCAGTTGTGAGAGCCCAATGTCTGTTACACACTCGCAGTATATCTGTCTCGTTTTGCTTGCTTTGTATCAAAATAAGTTTGCAACACAAGAGAATCAATTTTAAACATCTGGCTTTTAGTAACCATCAAAATCATCCATAACATCCTTCAAAACCCTCATCCCATTGGACCATTGCCTAACTAGCCATCTTCTAATACTCTCATCCCATTGGACAATTTTTTACTTCTACATCCTCTTGTACTCTCATCCCATTTGGCCACCTCCAACCTATACATTGGAACATCTTCTACCTGTACGTCCTCTCGTATTCTCAAACAAAAACAGAAATTGCTGGAAAATCTCAGCATGTATGGCAGCATCTGTGGAGAGAAATCAGAGTTAACGTTTCAGCTCCAGTGGCCTTTCAGAACTCTCCTTCTTCTTCTTCTTTTGGTTTTTCTCCGCTACTCTCATCCTATTGGACCATTTCTTACCTAGTCTTTAGTTTCCTTCTTCTTGGAGCTTCTTTGCCTGAATCATTGGATGAGAACAAGGATTACAGGGTGGATGGGCAAATGGTGCATAACATCATGATGCAGGAGCCCATTCAGGTTGGGAGAGTGGTAGTGGAGAGTGACATAGTCCAGTCTACTGAGAGGTATAAGTACTGTTCTGGACAGACACAACCAGGAGTTCTGAAGCATGTGGTGTCTGCCCAGTGCTGAGGTAAAAGTCATCTCCTCATGAAGGAGGCTGGCCAAGGGAATGTGATGGATTCAGTGGTTGTGATACATGTAATAACACAGGTAAAACTAGAACTAGCGTTTGGCTGTGACAGGTTATACGAGTCAAGGGGAACCTGAAAGGTAATAATATTTGAACTGGGACCTGACATGTGCAAGATCTATTGGGATCACTGCCCCCCTGTGGCAGAACTGTTTCATTAGGAGGGACTCCATCAAATCAACACACTAGCAAATCAACTACTCATCAGGACCTAAACACAGGAAGGTGAGATTGGGACAATCCAGGAAAAATAAATCAAAAACAAAGAGGAAAGCAGCACTTGGGCATATTAGAAAAAAGCAACCGAGAACGGCAGAACTGGTTTGAAAGCCCAATTCTCAGGCAATAATAATCAAAGTGACTGCACATTCTTTAATTCAGCTTCCAGCCTTGTAAGGTCAGTTTATGAAGCCAGTGTAATCAAATTGAACTCAATGAGTTTTCTATTGCGTTAAATTCTGACCAGCCTAGTTAAAACTGGATCAAGGTCGATGTGACGCCACTGGATTCCTGGTTTAAATTTGCACAAGGCAGTTGAATTTGAATTTGAACTGAATTGAATTTATTGTCACGTGTACCGAGCCATAGTGAAAAGCTTTGCCTTGCGAGCAATGCAGGCAGACCACAGAGTTAAGTAGCAAAGATAAGTAAATAATAGGTAAACAGCGGCAAAAACCAAAACACAGGTCCAGGCGAATGTTCAGAGTTTGTGAGTCCTCGAGTTTCCTACCTCAGGCAGTGGCAGAAAAAAATGATGGACAAATGTCCTGTGGGCCATTACAGTGACTTGGATATCACAGGGGTAGGAATGGTTTATGGATATTCTAGCACTTAGATGTTTCAAAAGGAGTGGGGGAGGGGAGGTAAAAGAGGTGGAGGAGTAGCATTGCTAATCAGGGATAGTATCACAGCTGCAAAAAGGGAGATCACCGAGGACAGTTTGTCTACAGAATCAGTATGGGTGGAAGTCAGAAATAGGAATGGAGCAGTCACTTTATTAGGAGTTTTCTACAGATCCCCTCAAAAGGAACAGATTGGGAGGCAGATTTTGGAAAAGTGCAGAAGTAATGGGGTCATTGTCATGGGTGACTTTAACTTCCCTAATATTGATTGGAACCTCCTCAGTTCAAATGATTTGGATGGAGCAGTTTTTGTCAGGTGTGTCCAGGAAGGGTTCCTGATGCAATATGTAGATGGGCCGAGTAGAGGGGAGGCCATGTTGGATTAGGTGCTTGACAAACGAACCCACGCCAGGTGTCAGATCTCTCAGTGGGAGAACATTTTGGTGATAGTGATCACAACCGCCTGACCTTTACTATACTCACGGAGAGGGATAGGAGCAGACAGTATGGGAAAGTATTTAATCGGGGGGAGGAGAATTACAATGCTGTTAGGCAGGAACTGGAGCGCCTAAATTGGGAACAGATATTCTCAGGGAAATGCATGACAGAAATATGGAGGTTATTTATGGAGCACTTGCTAATAGAGCTGGATAGGTTTGTTCCACTGAGGCAAGGAAAGGTTGTAGGTTGAAAGAACCTTGGGTGCCAAGGGATGTAGAACATCAAGTCAAGAGGAAGAAAGAAGCTTACTTAAGGTTGAGGAGGCAAGGATCAGACAGGGCTCAACAGAGTTACAAGATAGCTAGGAAGGAACTGAAGAATGGACTTAGGAGAGCTCTTAGGAGAGCTAAAAGAGGGCATGAGAAAGCCTTGGTGGGTAGGATTAAGGAAAACCCTAAGGCACTCTACACTTATTTGAGGAACAAGATGATGGCCAGAGTGAGGGTAGAGCCGATCAGGGATTGTGGAGGGAACTTGTCCCTGGAGTCAGAGGAAGTAGAGGAGGTCCTTAATGAACACATTCCTTCAGTATCCACCACTTAGAGGGACCTTCACGTTTCTGAGCTCAACGTGAAACAGACTGATATGCTAGAACAGGTTGGTGTTAGGAAGGAGGATGTGCTGAAAATTTTGAAAAACATAAGGATAGATAAGTTCCCTGTGCAAGACAGGAAATTCCCTAGATTTCTACAGGAAGAGAGGGGAGATATTGCTGCACCTTTGGCGATGATTTTTGTGTCCCCACTGTCTACTGGAGTAGTACCAGATGATTGGAGGGTGGCGAATGTTATTCCATTGTTGACGAAAGGGAATAGGAATAATCCTGGTAATTACAGACCAGTCAGCCTTACATCAGTGGTGGAGAGCAAAGTATTGGAGAGGATTCTGAGAGACTGGATTTATGATAACTTGGAAAACCATAGTTTGATTAGAGATAGTCAGCATGGCTCTGTGAGGGGCAAGTCATGCCTCACAAACCTTATTTAATTCTTTGAGGATGTGACAAAACACATTGATGAAGGTAGAGCAATGGATGTGATATTCATGGATTTTAGCAAGGTGTTTGATAAGATTTCCCATGGTAGGTTCATTCAGACAGTAAGGAGGCATGGGATGCAGGGAAACCTGTCTGTTTGAATAAACAATTGGCTGGCCCATAGAAGGCAGAGGGTGGTAGTAGATGGAAATTATTCAGCCTGGAGCTCGGTGACCAGTGGTGTTCCACAGGAATCTAATCTGGGACCTCTGCTGTTTGTGATTTTTCTAAATGACTTGGATGAGGAAGTGGAAGGGTGGGTTAGTAAGTTTGCCAGTGTGTTGTGGATAGTGTCAAGGGGTGTTGTAGGCTGCAACGAGACATTGACAGGATGTAGAACTGGGCCAATAAGTGACAAATGGAGTTCAACCTGGAAAAGTGTGAAGTGATTCACTTTGGAATATCTAATTTGACTGCAGAATACAGGGTTAAAGGCAGGATTCGTAACTGTGTAGAGGAACAGAGGGGTCTTGGGGTCCATGTCCATAGATCCCTCAAAGTTGCCACCCAAGTTGATAGGGTTGTTCAGAAGGAGTACGGTATCTTGGCTTTCATTAACAGGGGGATTGAGTTTAAGAGCTGAAAGGTTATGCTGCAGCTCTATTAAGCCCTGGTTAGACCACACTTGGATTATTGTGTTGCTCTGGTTACCTCATTAAGGAAAGATGTGGGGCAGCACGGTGGCTCAGTGGTTAGCACTGCTGCCTCACAGAGTTTGCACATTCTTCCCGTGTATGCATGGGTTTTCTCTGGATGCTCCGGTTTCCTCCCACAAGCCAAGGATGTGCGGGTTAGGTGATTTGGCCATGCTAAATTGTCCATAGTGTTCAGGGATGTGTATTAGGCGCACTACTCAGGGGTAAGTATAGAGTAGGAGAATGGGTCTGCGTGGATTACTGTTCAGAGGGTCAGTGTGGACTTGTTGGGCTGAAGGGCCTGTTTCCACACTGTAGGGATTCTAATTCTAATGTGGAAGCTTTAAAGAGGGTACACCTGAGATTTGCCAGGATGCTGCCTGGACTGGAGGGCACATCTTTATGAAAAGACGTTGAGGGAGCTAGGGTTTTTCTCATTGGAGCGAATAAGGGGACAAGAGATAACTTGATAGAGATGTACAAGATGTTGAGAGGCATGAATAGAATGGATAGCCAGAGACTTTGTCCCATGGCAGAAATGTCTGTCGTGAGGGGGCATAAATTTAAGGTGATTGGAGGAATGTTTAGGGGAGGTGTCAGAGGTAGGTTCTTCATACAGAGAGTGGTGGGTGCTTGGAATGCACTGCCAGCGGTGGTAGTAGAATCAGATATATTGGGGTCCTTTAAGCAACTCTTAGGTAGGCACATGGAAGATAGTACAATGAAGGATATGTAGGTTAGTCTGCTCTTAGAGTAGGATCAAAGGCTGGCACAACATCGAGGGCCAAAGGGTCTCTACTATTCTATGTTCTAACAGAATGATCATTCTAATTTCCTAACTTGTGCCATTCAATTAGTGTCCTCAATCTGAAGGTTGAATTAAAATTATGACCTGAACGTGAGAATGCGTTTACATCCGGCAACAGTTGTGGATAAATGTTTTTGCATATCAATAATTAAATGTTGTTGCAAATACCTGCTTTCCTGCAGTTAACTGGGATACTAGAGCGATTAGAAAAGCTTGATATGTTGTTAGAGTATAGAATGTTAAAGGACTATTTAATAAAGAAAATTAACTTCAGGGAAAGCTGATTGGAGGTAGATGTTCGCAGGTAAAGGGATGGCTGGAAAATTGGAAGCCTTCAGCAATGTGATAACAAGAATCCAGAGAAAGTATATTCCTGTTAGGGTGAAAGGGAAGGCTGGTAGGTGTAGGGAATGCTGGATGACTAAGAAATTGAGGGTTTGGTTAAGAAAAAGAAGGAAGCATCTGTAATGCATAGACAGGATAGATCGAGTGAATCCTTAGAAGAGTATAAAGGCAGTAGGAGTATACTTAAAGAGGGAAATCAGGAGGGCAAAACAGGGACATGAGATAGCTTTGGCAAATAGAATTAAGGAGAATCCAAAGGGTTTTTA
>NC_057710.1:28527841-28542258 GCF_004010195.1 Chiloscyllium plagiosum | reverse complement strand
TGGCAGATGGAGTTTAATTTAGATAAATGTGAGGTGCTGCATTTTGGGAAAGCAAATCTTAGCAGCACTTATACACTTTATGGTAAGGCCCTGGGGAGTGTTGCTGAACAAAGAGACCTTGGCGTGCAGGTTCATAGCTCCTTGAAAGTGGAGCTACAGGTAGATAGGATAGTGAAGAAGGCGTTTGGTATGCTTTCCTTTATTGGTCAGAGTATTGAGTACAGGAGTTGGGAGGTCATGTTGTGGCTGTACAGGACATTGGTTAGGCCACTGTTGGAATATTGCGTGCAATTCTGGTCTCTTTCCTATCGGGAAGATATTGTGAAACCTGAAAGGGTTCAGAAAAGATTTACAAGGATGTTGCCAGGATTGGAGGATTTGAGCTATAGGGAGAGGCTGAACAGGCTGGGGCTATTTTCCCTGGAGCGTCGGAGGCTGAGGGGTGACCTTATAGAGGTTTACCAAATTATGAGGGGCATGGTTAGGATAAATAGGCAAAGTCTTTTCCCTGGGGTTGGGGAGTCCAGAACTAGAGGGCATAGGTTTAGGGTGAAAGGTGAAAGATATGAAAGAGACCTAAGGGGCAACTTTTCACACAGAAGATAGAATGAGCTGCCAGAGGATGTGATGGAGGCTGGTACAATTGCAACATTTAAGAGGCATTTGGATGGGTATATGAATAGGAAGGGTTTGGAGGGATATGGGCCGGGTGCTGGCAGGTGGGACTAGATTGGGTTGGGATATCTGGTCGGCATGGACGGGTTGGACCGAAGGGTCTGTTTCCGTGCTGTACATCTCTCTGACTCTTTGACTCTAGAGTCGACTGAATGGCTTCCTTCTGGACTTCCTTGTGTTTTCTTTCTCTCTCACTGTTTGAAATAAAGTTTGTCTACATTATCCTGGTGAAAATATTGTCAAAATAAACGTTTTGAAATTAATTCTTCCAGTTGTATTTCACATTAGTTTTAAAATAAGATGCATGCTGCTGTAGGCTGAGGAGATGTATTCACAGAATCTTGTTGATGTGTTGTGAAAAATTCAATGCATTTTATTTGTGCGGTCTGTGAGGTCCTCAAATGAAAGCTAGTTAGTAACCCTTCAACACACCAAGGGAAAATTTAAGGCTGACACCGAGTTCGTTTCCTCAGTTATTGAAATATGGCTGATTAAAATAAGATCGTATTAGATATAGGAATCAACAGATGTTTGACTTTTCGAATAAGGTCTGACTGCTATCGTGTTGGGGATCTCCCAGAATGGCCACAAAGTTTGCCATGATCCAATATGGCAGGTGAGGCTGCCAGAAGTAATTTCTGGGATCCTCTCATTTTGAAAATGTTGGGACTCCATCAAGCCTGGAAATGGGAGTGGGACATCCCTTTTACTGGAGTGATACAATCACAGAGGTCTAATGCTGAAGGAAGCCAATCAGCCCCATAGTGTCTGCACTGGCTCTTCAAATAAGCATCATCACCCAGTGCCAACTTTCTGCTTTTTCCCCACAACGTCTCACATTATTTCTATCCAAATAGTCATCCAATGCTCTCTTGAACGAATTTGTGTGCCCTGGTTTTCTCTGATGCCTCAACTATGGGTTGCTGCAGATAAACCAGTCCAAATTATGATAGCAACTTAAAAATGAGAGACACTCACTGAAATAATTCATAAACAAATTCTCTGGATTGGACATTGCAGGCCCTTGAGAAGTATTTTATCCTCTCTCTTGGAATGGAGTGTATCCAGCAGGTCCTCAAACCCAGGTGTTTCAGCTGGTGTTTCCAACCTCGCAAATGCCTCCAGTTTGTCAACAACCTACACATTCATGGGCTCCTTTTGACCTCATGAACTTGATGGGTGTGCCTGTGTCTGAATATTGTCCTGGCTTTTCCTGGATTTGAGACTGATTCAGAATCTGGGGAGTTGTGAATGGTTCTAAACACTAAGCAAACATCCGTGAATATCCCCAGTGTCGACTATATGATGGAGGGTAGGCCATTGATAAAGCATCTGGGCCTAGGATACCAGCCTGAGTAACTCTGGCAGTGATGGCTTGAGATTGAGATTGACCTCCAACAAGCTATCTTCATTTGTGTTGGGTGTGACTCCAACCAGTAGAGTTTCCCCATGATTCCCTTGACTTAATTTTGCTTGGGTCTGCAATCCTTTAGAGTTTGTTTCCATGCTGAAGATACAGAAGTTGTGAACATACCCTGGTGGATACTGGGTAACATTCAGCCAATCACAGTCTCTATGCCCAACAGATGGTCAGTCTTAAGATTTGTCAACAACATAACTAAACTCAAATATAATGAACTGTTACCTATGTCTTTACATACATACTGCTGAGTTCTGAGTTATTGTTGTTTTATGACTATGAAATGTAAGGAAAACACACATACCCATGAAAACACATATGAATTTGAACAGAAGTGGGCCATTTAGCCCCTCTATCCCGCTTGGCCATTTGATATAACCAAGGCTGAGTTGATGATGATCTCACCTTGACTTTCCTGTCTATCACTGATAACCTTGATTTGATTCGGTTTGATTTGATTTATTGTAGTGACATGTACCTAAGTACAGTGAAAAGTTTTGTTCTGTGTACAATCTTTGCAGGTCATAGCAAACAAGGACATTCAGATCATAGAGTGCATCTAACAGCACAAGGCATACAAGGTTATGACTGCACAGGAGATACACAAAGCAAGATCAACAATATTTGAAGTTATTTGAATCTTTTACTCCTTTGTCCATCGAGAGTCTTGTCACTCAGCTTGAAACCTGTTTATTGGTACCTATAGTTCCCCTTGTTTCTGGGAAGGTGAACTCCACAGACTAATGAGTATCTGATAAACAAACATCTGCATTTCTATCTGAAGTGGAAGAACCCTTATTTCTAATACAAATAAAACAGAAAGTACTGGAGAAACTCAGCAGGTCTGGCCACATCTGTGGAAAGAAAAACAAGAGTTAATGTTTTTAGTTCGATATGACTCTTATTTTAAACTCTGTCCCCTCGCTCTAGTCTCTCCCATAAGGAAAATGATCCTGTCAGCATCCACCCCGAAAAGGTTTGATGTCAAAGCTCGGTTAATGTGGAAAAGTACACTCCTGACGGTCCAAGATTACCAGTGAGCCAAGCAAACAGGTTTATTTTCCACATGACAGAAGAAAGGTGAACAGCCTAAATAACTGAGACTATAATGTGTTCTAGACTTCCTCCACAGGAGCCGCAGACCGAGCTCCACATGCCAGAATATCCCATTAGTAGGAGTGAAGGTTTTGTGTGCCCCACTAGTTTTTAAAAAGTTTTTTTTAGAATTTATGTTATGTCATAGTCTCATAGTCAGTCTACCGCTTTATTCATCTCTACAAGAATGTCTGCAAAATAGAAGAGCCATGTCTGGACTGCAATGCTTCATAAAGGTACAGTAACTTCATTGTTTAAATGCCAAATCTTATCTGGTGCTAGGCTTCATCAAAATGTTTATGTGCCGGAGTAAGAAGCAGAGGGACAGTATGCATTCAAGCCCTCTGAACTGGATTTGGTTAAATCATGACTACTCTGTACTTCAGCTTCACTTACCCATCTTTATTCAATATCCATCGATACCCTAACAAAAATCTACCAACACCAATCTTCAACAATGTTGCAATGTCCACTGCTTTTTGGAGATTAACAATTGAGATTTGCATTACCTTTGATTTAAAAAGTACTTCTTGATTTCAGTTCTAAACAAAATTAGCATAAAGCTATTAGAATGAGGTTCACAAATAGCAACTCTGTATCTATGCTGTTAAAACTCTGCAACTGGTCACAACACGAACATCTAGATTCAAGTGAATGTAAACCAAGTTTATCCATTGTAGTTTAATCCTTCAAGTTCCGATACCATTCTATATTGTACTATCATCCCTGAGGTTTGGTGCTTAAGTTTGAGAGCATTGGTCCAGATGGGATCAGATTATGTCTTGACCTGTAAAGCCAAGTCACCACTACATCACATTTAAATTCCCTATTCCTTTGAGAGAAACAATCACCAAAGCTCATTCACATTTACAGACATTAGATGTAGTGCATAATAACATCCAAGAATTCTTTCAAGTTCACCTGGGTGATTAGTATTTGAGACTGTAAATAGACTATTTTGCAACTAAAGAAAACATTCTACATCCATGGCAGGAAAACAAGCCTGAAGGCAGCCAGATTGAAGTGAATGGGAATTATGGGAAAGCTCTCCACTGGTTGGAATCATACCTGGCGCATAGAAAGGTGGTCATGGTTATTGGAGATCAATCATCTCTGTTCCAGGACATCTCTGCAGGAGTTCCTCAATGTAGTGTTCCAGGCCCAACCACCTTCAGCTCTTCATCAATGCCCTTCCCTCCATCATAATGTCAGGAATGGAGATATTTGCTGATGATTGCACAATGTTCAGCATCATTTGTGATTCCTCAGATACTGAAGCAGGCAATGGCCATCTCTAATGAGAGAGTCTCACCCTCCCTCATTGACATTCAGTCGCATCATCATTGCTGAAACTCCTGCCATCAACATCCTGTGAGCAATGTAAGTGGTCCAGCCAGATAAACTGTGGCAGCAAGAGCAGGTCAAAGGCTGGGAATTCTATGGTGAACAGGTCACCTCCCAACACCCTGATACCTGTCCAAAATCTAAAGGTACAAGTTAGGGGCAGCACAGTGGCTCAAGTGCTAGCACTGCTACCTCACAGTGACAGGGACCTTTGTTTGATTCCTCAAGCAACTGTCTGTGTGGAGTTTGTATATTCTCCCTCTGTCTGAGTGGGTTTCCTCTGGATGCTCCAGTTTCCTCCCACAGTCTAAAGCTGTGTAGGCTATGTAGATTAGCCATGGGAAATGTGAGGTTACAGGACTTGGGTAGGATGCTTTTTGGAGGTATGGACTGGATGGGCCAAATGGCCTGCTTCCATGTTGTGGATACTATGATTCTAAACTAAGAGTGTGATTGAAAACTCCCCATTTACCTGAATGGGTTAAGAGTAGATATGGTCCATCAAGCCTGCTCTGTTGTTAGATCTGATCAGCTGGTCACTCCAGCAACACTGAGAAAGCTTAACATAAACCAAGAAAAAATACCACACTTGATCAATAAACAAACAACTGCCTTAAACATTGGTTCCATCAACCAACAGAGACAGTACTATAAGATCCACTGCAGCAACTCACCAAAAATCCTTCAACAGCACCCACCAAATTCGTGACCAATCATCCTGACTTGGAACTATATCATTGCTGCCTCAGTGTCACTGGATCAAATTGCCTGGTCTAACTCCCTAACAGCACAGTGTCTGTACATACATCTCATGGAATAAAGCAGTTCAAAAAGACAGCTCATCACCGCCTCCTATACAGTCATTAGGGATGGGTACTACAAGCTTGTTTTGCCAGCAATGCTCACATCCCATGCATAAAGAAAGAAATATATTTCTCACAACTTCCTAACTGCTATCCAATTATTCAAATATTACAGTCATAGAGTCATAGAGCAAACAGGCCCTTTGGTCCAAACTGGACCACAGCATCGTCAGTTTCGTAACATGCTAAAGTTGGATGATGAGGTATTCAGTGTGGATTTGCTGTATCATTCTAAAGTGCATTGGCTATCGCAGGGACAGGTGTTAGAACAAGTTTTATCTTTGCGAGAAATTTTATGAAGAACAGAGTCAGCAATGCGAATTAGTGAAAGAAGATTTCTATAGAAATGCTGCATTTCTGTGTGATATCATGCCAAAGCAAAATGACTTGAATATTTCTTTGTGAGGCAAAACTAGGTCTATATAAGATATGTGGCAAAAAATCCAAGCATTTCGAAAAAAGCTATCTTTTTTCAAAACTCTTCTTCTTCAAAAGGAAATTTCGGATGAACATTTTCCCCAGTCAGTAAAGGTCATTGATGAACAGGAGGATTCTTGCGAATCATTTGAAGAATACGCAGCTGTTATAGATACAATGAAAGGTTCTCTGACTTTGAGAATCATGACATCACACTCAAATTAGCATTTCAACCTCTCCTAGTTGATGTCTCCAAGACTCCTAAAGAACTACTGATGGAATTGATTGAGCTCTCAGAAGATGACATTTTAAAGTCCTTATTTGATGCTAAGAAAGATCCGATTGAAATATGGAAAAATGCAATAGAATATCCATGCCTTCGGCAACATGCACGAGAAATGCCTTCTTGCTTTTCAACCACTTATTGCTGCGAATCTATATTCTCCTACTTAACCAAAATCAAGACGCCTTTAAGGTCACAAATGACGGATACCCATCTAGAGGATCAGCTAAAACTGCAGACCTCCACGCTGCAACCAAATATTCAAATGCTTTCCTACAAAAAGCAGTCACAACAAAGTCATTAAAAGGTTAGTTAACTTTAGAATTAACATTTTTTTTTCATTTTTTTAGTTAGTTAGTACATAGTAGTTAGACTTTTACAAAATAATGTGAATTATGAAGAATATATAATTGAAGTTTCTTGGATGCGGCCTTATTAGATTACAACTAACAGAATGCGGCCTTCCAACATGAAAACGTTTCCCACCTCTGTTCTAAACCTTACCCATCCATGTACCTGTCCAAATGTTTTTTAAATATTGCTAGTATACCTGCCTCTACCACTTTCTCTGGCATACACGCCTGGTTCTCTGTGAGAAGAAGTTGCCCCTCGGGTCTTTCTTAAATCTTTCCCCTCTTACATTAAACTTACGTCCTCTAGTTTTCAATTTCCCCATCCCTGTGAAAAAGACCTTAGCTATTCACTTATCTACATGCCTCATGATTTTATACACCTCAATAAGGTCACCCCTCATTCTCTCTCATGTTCCAAGGAATAAGTGCTATCCTGGCCAATGTCTCCCTGTAATTCAAGCCTACTAGCTCTGGCAACATCCTCATAAATCTTCTTTATGCTCTTACCAGTTTAATTATGTATTTCCTATAAAACTGTACACAATATTCCAAGTGCAGCCTCAACAATGACTTATACAATTGTAACATAACTTTCCAACTCCTATATTCAATTTCCCGACTGATGAAGGCTAGCATGCTAAATGCCTTCTTCACCACCCTGTCTACCTGTGACACCACTTTCAAAGGACTATCTACTTGTACTCCAAGATCCCTCTGTTCCACAACACGTCTCAGGATCTTTCCATTCACTATATAAGTCTTATCTTGGTTTGACTTTCCAAAGTGAAACACCTCACACTTATCTATATTGAATTGCATTTGCCAATTCTCAGCTCTGTTTCCCATCTGATCAAGATCCCTCTGTAGCTTTTGATAACCTTCTTCGCTATCAATTTTGTATTGTCCATAAACTTACTAATCATGCCTTTTACATTCATATTCAGATCATTTATGTAAATAACAAATAATAATATCCAAGCATCAACCCCTGTGGCACCAATTCCCATTCACACTCATAATGCTGGCAATATTTGGAAAAACAGTAATCAAATGAACTCAAAACAATAAATCAACTCATGACGAGTGAATGCATTTCTTTCTGTTGTTTGGTGAGAGGAACATTAACGTTATCCTCCCATCAAATAATATCTCTCAATCTTTCATATTGACCTGACCCAGACAGAATCTGCATTTGGCAGGTTATCCATAGGAGAGAACTTTTAACAATGTAATTCTCACTGAGTGGTGTGATGTTGAATCAACAACCTTCTAATTCAGAGATGAAAGCCAGACTGAAGCAAAATACGAAATTTAAAAAAACTGGAAGAACTGGGGATGCTGTAAATCAGAGACAAAAATAGATATTGCTGGAAAGACGCGACCCAAAACGTTAACTCTGATTCCTCACCATAGATACTGCCAGACCTGATGAACATTTCCAGCAATTTTGATTTTTGTCTCTGAAGCAAAATACAGCAGATGCTGGAAATCTGAAATATAAACAAAAAGTGCTAGAGAAACTCAGCAGATCTGGCAGCACCTGGGAGAGAGAAAAGAATGAAGGCATTCAGTCCAGTATGACCCACCTTCCGAACTGCTTCAGAAGAATCATGGACTTGAAACATTAACTCGCTCATCTCTCCACTGCTGCTGCCAAATCTGCTGTGATTTTCCAGCACTTTCTGTACTTAAGCCAAACTGACAGTGACTATAGAATGAAGTTTGAGTGAACAGCTGTTTTCGTGCATATAAAGATTGGATAGTAAGTAAGGACAGACTGAAGAACAAAACTAAAACGTGCCTGGAGCAGCTCAGCTGTTTGTGACGTGGTCAGAGCTGAAGAAGGTATAATAAACAAATTTCTTTGAGTTTATTTTAATGCTTGATTTTCAGTGTTTCTGTCTTGTCTCTCTCAGTCTGGCCACCTGATGGTTAATCATGATACAGATCCCATGGCATCATATACACACTCTATCCTCCATCCTTGCAACCAAGTTAGCTGGTCATGTTGGAAGTGGACAAGAAATCAAATTTAAGAATTTAATCAGATTGGTAGATCCAAAATTAAGCTACCATCCCTAGGATGACTCTGCTGTTGCAGTGGAAGAGGATATCCTGACACTAAGCCTTAGCTCTATACTATAACTGCACCCTAACTTTTGCCATGTGATGGTCTGCACTGCTCTCCTGTTTCTTTTGTGCTTGTAATCTTTGGAACAGTCCTATGTAGCAGTCATTCAAAGAGGGAATTATACCTTATTTGAGATTGATACCTTTCATGTAAAGTGTAGTGATTGTAACGAGGTCAACCTGGTGGACCTCATAGAATATGAGTTCCCTGATTGGGGCTGTTAATCTCATCCAACAGAGAGCTCTGGCTGACAGATACGAAAAGCATGTCAGACATCTTGATAACCCTGAGAGTTGGCTCTGAGGCAGCTGGATCTATGTCAAGGACTCTCCATATATAAATGAAGGGTGATTTGGTGATGGGATACTGGCCTCTGTAGAGCAATTTCATAAACTACTTCACAAGACTGACTGATCAGAGTGATTTAAGCCCTCATGTCTCAGTGCATCTGTGTCAAAACAACCATGGCTTGTTGGAATTTGGATATTGTTAGCTAAAAAGAAGAAATAACTTACATTTATTTCTTTCATGCCTGTCATGAATCTCTTTATATCCCAAAGTTCTTTACAATAATTTCATTATTTTTATAGTGCACTTATTGTAATGTAGGAAACATGACAGCTGATTTACACAGAGCAAAATCCCAAATCAGCATTCTGATAAATGACCAGATTGATTCTTTCAGTGACATTAGTTAAGGGATTAAATGTTGGCCAGGGCACCAAGGATATTTCACCTCCTCTTCGAAATCCTACCACAAGATATTTTATACCCACCTGAGGGAGCAGGTGTAGCCATTGTTTACCCTCTCACCCAAAGGCAGTAAGATCTTAAATGAAATGTTTCAGTTACCGTGCCTATTATAGTGATTGTAATCAGGTCAGCCAGCTAGACGTCTTGGATTAAGAGTTCCCTGACTGGGGCTGTTAATCTGTTTCAATCAGGAAGACCTGACTGACATAGAAAGCATGAGTGTCAGAGATACTGATGCACTGGTGCCTGACTCTGAATGGGGCATTACTATAGTCAAGGGCTATTCATTTGTAAATAAAAAGTGACTTGGTAACAGAATACCAGCCTCTGGAGTTATTTCATCTATAATCAATTTGGAATCTTCAGGGACTAATTTGCTCTTAAAATATGTATACTAAGAGGTGGATTAGATGTTTGCACCAAGTCAGATGACCATTACAATTTCTGTATAGACTCAGGAATATTTCAAGTCTCTGGAAAGATGTGATTTAAATAACAATGAGTAGAGTGTCACTCATTTGGATAGATCCCATCTCTGGAATTTGTACCTGGTGGTTTATGAAAAAGATCAAAGATGAAGGCTTCCAGATTACATGTCTCTACATTCAGCTGTCGTGCACAGTTTGTGACATTTGAGCCTGATATGGGGGAGAAGGGGAAATTGACACCCTACAATGCAAACAGGCACCCGAAGGTCATGGTGAATGGGAATAGACAAACATGGGCTATTCTTTTCCACCATGATCAGCAGAACTCAGCACAATATCCGACCCTGCCAGTCTGGGTTAAGGTTTCCTCTGGGGTCATTGTGATCTCAGCTGTCTGAAGGACTGGAGCAATGGAAGAAGGTCAACCACCTTTGCCACTCTGCCAGCATAAGTGCCACCATCTATCTTTTGCTATAAGTGTTCCTTCAACATCTGCTACTGCACCGATCTACTACAAAGGCTCATGCTCTAGCTCTCTCACTATTGCATGCAAAATCTTCTGTCACTCTCTCTCACCTGCTTAATTCTCCCACACCACAAACCCTCAATTCCTTGGAACACCTCAACACCTTCCCGCCAATGTCTGTCCCCGCCTGCCACCAGAACCAGCAGCTGTCCCAGTCAATTTCAATTCCCATAATACCTCAATTTCTCTCATTCCAGGAGAAGACGGTGTGGGCGACATAGTAGCTCAGCGGTTACCACTGCTGCCTCACAGGGTTCAATACCAGCCTGCCTGTGTGGGGTGGCGCATTTCCCCGTGTCTGCATGGGTTTCCTCCAGGCGCTCTGATTTCCTCCTACAGTCCAAAGATGTGCAGACCAAGTGAATTGGCCATGCTAAAATTGCCCATAGTGTGAAGTGCATTAGTCAGAGGGAAATAGGTCTGGGTGGGTTACTCTTTGGAGGGTCGGTGTGGACTTGTTGGGCCAAATTGCCTGTTTCCATACTGTAGGGAATCTAATCTAAAAAGACAGTCATAATAGGGCAGAAAGAGTCAAGACAGACATTAGGTTGCTTGACATTGGGCTCCTCACCCGTTATGGAAGTGGGGATCCTGACAGATACTACCTTTAGAGGTTGACAGACCATATCCGAAGCGATAGACTGCTATTGGAGGCTGCCCTTGATATCCGTGCTGGGACAACCTGACTGAAGTGCCTCTTCTTTAACTTAATGGAGGATTTCTGACAACCACGACAAGATAACACTGTGGTGAGATCGAACTGCTAGAAATGACAGGGCAAGGCCAGGATGCTGTGAGCATCCAGACAGGCTCACAGTAAGTCAGCGTTATGACATTGAGTGACCAAAGCAATAAATGGGCAATAAATGCTGACCCAAGCAGTGATATCCACATTCCATGAATGAATCAAAAAAGAAAATGTTTTGATCTAGAATATCACTCTTTACCTTCCTTCATAAACATGAGAAATGGTGGTATTGATACAACATGAATTAGATTCATTGCACCATCTATCGCCAATGGTGAAATATTAGTCTTTTTGACATAGTCCTGTCATACTCACTTACACCAAATCATATGACCTCACTCAATTCCAGTCGATAATGCCACATGAATGTTGTATAATGTCATGGACCTGCAGGGGTTAATGCAGGGCTCCTGCAATTCGATTGATGTCACACTCAGTCCGTGGATGATCTAAATACATCCCAGTGATAAAGGCCCATTTCAATAACAAACAATGCTTCATATACCGTTTTAATGAAAAAATATTGTACTCGGTTTGAAACCTTATTGAAAAAGTTTTGAGAAATCTCAAAAGAGTAAACTGTATCTAAGGTGCTCGCACATTTTTATTGGTTTCATCCTTTACTCAGCAACACAGAGACTCTTTTTCAAACCAAAGGAGATTTTGAAGTAACTTATTTTGAGAGGAAAATCTCCTACGACTGTATTTTTACTCAATATCAACAGTTTGGCTACACCCATGTTAGCAAATTCAGCTTATTAAGCTGAGATAGAAAATATTGTTTCCATGAAAAGCCGACTTGGTCTGAACCAATGGGTTGGGGGACAAATCGATTGTTGGATAAGTCTTACTAACTACACAATCAATCTTTTCCCCCACCCCCTCATCCCATGACTGTTAGTTCCTCAAGGAGAGCAGGCTCAGTGGATTATTTCCCACAGTGTATATGCACAGTATCCATTGCTGTTTCCATGACGACTGATAGGTCAGCACTGCAAACATGGGGATCAGTAAGACCATGCCAAAATCTTTGAACCATTCATGTATTAATAGAATCTTAGAGTGCAGAATGAGACCATTTGGCCCAATGAGCTTGTGCCAGCTCTTTCAGAGAACAATGCATTTCCTGCTCTTTCCCAATTACTGGATATACACTAATTGAAACTAGGCTTCATAGTGATCATTTTCACTTCAATTACAATGGACTTGCTGGCTCCTCACCAGTTACCACCAAAGAATAACATTGAACACAGTCTGAAAGATGAAAAGTGGTACAAATTTAGATGCCAAGTCTTGAATTGAGTAATTTGCATTAATTTACTAAATTATCATAATTAGCCGAAGTGAGAAAATATTGTTTTGAGGTTAAGCTAATCTTTAGACAGAATAGCGACGTTCATTGATCCAACACGTTGAAAAATCAAGGATACGCCTGTGAACAGTGATGAACAAAATCCCAACCTCATAAATCATGCATTTCAAATGTGTGTAACAGTCATCTACAATTATATATCAGTCTTAATGCATAAAAGCAAGAAGATAATCATGCAGAGGCATAATCAGACAAAAATACATGTAAATCTTGGTCAAAAAGGTGAGTTGTAAAGAGGATCTGAAAGGTGAATTGAATCGAATCGAAGTGAATCGAATCGAATGTCACGTGAACCGAGGCACAGTGAAAAGTTTTGTCTTGCGAGCAATACAGGCAGGTCACAGAGTTAAGTAGCATAGGTAAGTGAATAATAGGTAAACAGCGACAAAAACAAAAACACAGGTACTGGTGAATGCCATGAGTTTGTGAGTCCATTCAGTATTCTGACAGCAGTAGGGTAGAAACTGTTTCGAAACCGGCTGGTGTGTATGTTCAGGCTTCTGTACCTTCTTCTTGATGGTAGAGGTTGTAGAAAAGCATTGCCAGGATGGGATGGATCTTTGAGAATGCTGGCGGCCTTTCCTTGACAGCGGGCCAGGTAGATGGATCCTATAGATGGGAGGTTGGCTTTTGTGATTATCCGGGCCGAGTTCACCACTCTCTGTAACCGTCTCTGATCTTGAATGGTACGTATGTTGCCATACCAGGTAGTGATACATCCAGACAGAATGCTCTCGATGGCGCACCTATAAAAGCTGGCAAGGGTATTCTCATCATGCCAAATTGCCCCAACTGCCTGAGGAAGAGGAGACATTGTTGGGCCTTTGTAACCAGTGTGTCCACATGAAGAGTCCAAGAAAGCTTGTTGTGGATGACCACTCCCAGGAGCTTGACACTCTCCACTCGTTCCACCTCTGTGCTGTTAATGCATAGGGGGACATGAGTAACATCCCGCCGAAAGTCAATAATGAGTTCCTTGGTTTTGCTGGCATTGAGAGCTAGGTTGTTCTCAGTGCACCATTTTTCCAGGTCTTCCACCTCCCGTCTGTAGTATGTTTCGTTCCCATCTGAGATTTTACTGACTATGATGGTGTCATCAGCGAACTTGTAAATGGCATTGGTCTGGTATTTGGTGACGCTGTCATGGGTATACAGTGAGTACAGTAGGGGGCTGAGTACTCACCCCTGGGGGGCTCCAATGTTAAGTGTTAGTGAGGATGAAATATTGTCCCCAATCTTCACTGATTGTGGCCTGTGGGTCAGGAAACTGAGTTGTAGAGAGTGGGGCTTAGTCTGAGATCACTAAGTTTAGTAACCAGTCTCAATGGGATAATAGTGTTGAAGGCTAAATTGTAGTCAATGAGTAGAGGAGTGAAGGGCAAGTGATATGGTATTTGATGTGGACCTGTTGGTCTGATAGGCAAATTGGAGTGGGTCGAGGTAGTGGGGAGGCTGGAGTTGATTAATGCCATGAGCAGCCTTTCAAAGCACTTCATGACTATCGAAGTTCGGGCAAACAGGCAGGACAGTGGCCTGCTGCAGGGAGAGGTTGAAGGTGTCTGAGAAGACCTCTGCCAGTTGATCTGCTCATGCTCTGAGTGCACGGCCTGGTACTCCAACTGGTCCCATCGCTTTCCTTGGATTGACATGAAGTAAAACTGAGCTCACCTCTGATGCAGTGACCGTTGGGATAGGTTTGTAAGGACTTGTTGGGATAGATGTTACCTCTCTGCCGAATGTCTGCTCAAAATGAGCATAGAAGGCGTTGAGACGATCTGGGAGGCATGTGTCATTGTCTGCTATCTTGCATTGTCTCTTTTTAGAACCTGTCATGTCATTCAGTCCTTACCATAGTTGCTGCGTGTCTGTCTGGGTCTCTAGTTTGGATCGGTATTGGTCCTTGGTTGTCTTAATGTCTCTGCGAAGGTCATGCTTGGCTGCCTTATATTTGAGTGGGTGTCCTGATCTGAAGGCCTCACGCCTGGTTTGTAGCAGGTTCTGTACGTCCT
>NC_057710.1:28521226-28527341 GCF_004010195.1 Chiloscyllium plagiosum | reverse complement strand
CTGAGATCTTTCTGCCAAAAGGATCTTTCAGTTATCAGACCCTCTCAGTCGCTCAAATACATGTAGCTAGCATCCTGCAGAAGTAAGAAAAACCTTGGGTTTGTTTCAACTGTAGAAAAAGTCAAACTCCAATGTTTGTTTATTCCCCATGTACACAGAATCGAACTGCTTTCGTAGTTGTATACGTACATATGGAATTTTCTATGAATAAACTGTATATTTTTGCAAAAAAAAACCAAGAGGTGTCAATTTTCTTTCATGGATGAGAAATGTAAAATGAAGGTATTGGGGTTAGAAGCTTAGCAAAGACAGAGACAATAAGCAATTGGAATCTGTTCTGGAATAGGATACAGGCAACAGGCATTAAAATGAGGATGCTATTTGTGCGTTTGTTTCGGGATGGTATGATACTGTGATACAGATTGAAACTTAACAGAGATTCAAACATGGAATTCCACAATGGGTCATAAAGACAGTGAGGCCAAGGGGTCTAGAACGAGTCTAGTTTAACATTGGCAGGAGATCGGTCAGTTCTCCCAGTTCAGGGTTTTCTGGTTTGGTTTAGCTGTGGCAGTCACAAGATGCTAGAGTCTAGAAAAGCTTCCAAACTTCAGCAGATGATTCCTGACTGACTTCCTCTCTGAAATTGTTTTGGAAGTTGTTTCCTCCTGCCTGGAAGAACCTGTGTTTGATTTTACCTTTTTGTAAGCGATGTGTTTACAGGACATTACTGGATTGAAACAGTTCTTTAGCTACATTGCTGTAATGGGTCGATTATACTTTCCAATAGGTGAAAGTGAGGACTGCAGATGCTGGAGATCAGAGTCTAGATTAGAGTGGTGCTGGAACAGCACAGCTGGTCAGGCAGCATCCGAGGAGCAGGAAAATCGACGTTTCAGGCAGGAGCCTTTCATCAGGAATTCCTGATTTTCCTGCTCCTTGGATGCTGCCTGACCTGCTGTGCTTTTCCAGCACCACTCTAATCTTAAATTTGCCAATAGTCAAGTTATTCTACATTCCGTTTCTGTTTGTTCATGTTTTAAATTCTGCTTTGCTTAAAGCCGAGTGGTTTGACCAGCTGCGTTACACCTGGAATATCCACTTCACATCTACCTTTAAAATAAGAAAAAGTTAGGGACTAGGTTACCTTCTTAAAATATTTTGAGGGGGACTGGCCTGGTCCATAACAGAGGATTCAAAAATATCCCCATCCTCAATGATGGAGGAGCCCAGCATATCAGTGTGAAAGATAAGGCTGAAGCTTTCACACCAATCTTCAGTCATAGTGCCAAGTGGATGTTCCATCTCAGCCTCCTCCAGTGGTCCCCAGCATCACAGATACCAATTTCCAGCCAATTTGATTCACTCATGTGACATGAAGAAGCACTGAATACTGCAAAGGCTATGGGTCCCCACAACGTCCCGATAATATGCAAAGAAGACTTGAGCTCCAGCACTTGCCACACCCCTGGCCAAGTTGTTCCAGTACAGCTATCATTCTGGCAATTACCCAGCAATGTGGTAAATTGCCCAGGTATGTCACGTACATAAAAAGCAGGATAAATCCAACCTGGCCAATTACTGCCCCATCAGTCTACTCTCGATCATCAGCAAAGTGATGCAAGGTGTCATCCGTAGTGCTATCAAGGAACACTTGCACAGCAATACCCTCCTCAGTAATGCCCAGTTTGGGTTCTGCCAGGGCCACTACTGAACTCACTACAGAGTAGTGATTCAAAAAAGGACAAAGCAGCTGAACTCCAAAAGGGAGGTGAGAGTGGCTGACCATAAGATCATTCGGCATTGGAGCAGAAGAAAGCCATTCAGCCTATCGAGTCTGTAAATGAGATCATGGCTGAGTTGATAATCATCAAATCCATTTTCCTGCCTTTTCCCCATAATCATTGGTTCTGATACTGATTAGAAATCTGCCTCTCAGACATTGACATCCTGGCCTCATTTTACCAAGTGTGGAACCAAGGGCCTCTAGAAAAACTGAAATTAATGGGAATTGGGATAAGGTTTCCACTGATTAGAATCATAACTGGTACAGAGGAAGATGGTTATTGGAAACCAGTTATCACATCTCTGCAGGAGTTCCTCGGGGTTGGGAGCTAGGCTCAACCATCTTCAACTACTTCATCCACATTTTCTCCATCATACGTTCAGATGTGGAGATGTTCGCTGGTAATTGCACAGTGTTCAGCACTGCTCACAACTCTCAGACACTACATTTCCAAGTTCAATAAATATCTAGGCTAGGGATGACAAATGATCAGTAACATTCTCACAACACATTCCACCCTTGTGGAATACCCAGCAGTGTCGAAAGGAGCTCAGCAATCTTATCCACTCTGCTAAGGTCTGCCACCACTTTCTCTCAGTTCCCTAGCACTCGATTGATTGCTGATACTGCACTCACTTACCTTCAAACCTCAAATTTCACTGCTCTCACTATTGCATGTACCACCTTCCCTCACTCGCTCTCAGCACCCCAGTCCCAACACCCTGCATGACCTCTGCTCTGTCTATCCACCCAATCAAGACACCCTCACCACCTTTCCCTCAGCTGCACCTACGGCTATGCCACCCACTTTTGTCTCCCCCAATCTCTCCTTTTCTCTCATTCTAGGAGAAAACAGCCAGAAAGAGCCAAGGTAGGTGGTAGACTGTTCACCATTCTGCTTCGCATCCCTTGCAAGGAGAGGACTCTGACCCTGACTGCCACATGTGGCTGAGTAATGGTTCTCAAACTCCTGGATTGATATCAGAGGTGGCCCTTGAGTGACTGTACCTGGACCCTCTAAGTAAAAGGTCTGTCCTCTGACTGGACTGAGGACTTTTGACAGCCATGACAAGCTTCCTGGATCTACACCAAATGATAAGGCATTACAACAGTATCGGTAGTTCTGTCTGATGGACATACCACAAAATGTCAGGTCAAAACAGGGACACAGTATGAAGGCTCACAGTGATTGTGTGCTAAGGGAGCAAACACACATCTCTATGATGCAGCCTGGTCCAGTCCATCAGCTGGGTATTGTCCATGAGCACAAAGTGTACTTGCTGCAGCATTACAATGAAAGGTGCCAGTGTGGAAATGTTCTGTACCTGGGTCAGAAATGTGCCATGACATTGTGGGAAGGCAGGCACGTGTCACATGTCTAAGTCAAATTTCGGTGCACATGAAATGTTACTCTGAGATATGGTGCTGTTATTTAAGATGGAGATCAGGTGAAGCAAGTGGCGTCTATGTCAGGAATTGCTCCATACAATAATGATTGCTCTTCAAAGTACTTCATGTGATCAAAGTCCTTTGAGACAATTGGTAGTCATGAAAGACTCTATGAAAATCTACTTTTTTTCTTAGCAGTTCTGGGCACTTTGGAGGTCAGTTATATGGCAGCACATATATACAGGCCAGACTTCCTTTTTATTCATTCACAGGATATGGGTGTTACTGGCCAGGCCAGCATTTATTGCCCATCCCTAATTAGCCACAGGGCTGTTAAAAGTCAATGCAATTAAGAGTTGGCATAACATATACGCCAGTAGTTTCCTTCCTGAATGAGAATCAAACAGATTTTCCCAAAAATCAGCAATGGTTTCATGGTCATCATTTGACTCTTAATTCCAGACTTATATTGGATTCCAATTCTACCATCTCCCATGGTGGAATTCAATCCTGGTATATCTCTTCTGAACCCTCTCCAGCTTAACAATATCCTTCCAATAGCTGGGCAAGCAGAACTGGACACAATATTCCAGAAGACACCTCACCAATGTCCTGTACACCCTCAACATGACTTCCCAACTCCTGTACTCAAAGAACTGAGCAATGAAGACAAGTGTATCAAATATGTTTTTAACCACCCTGCCCATGTATCATGGAAACCGCAATGAATTATGCACCTGAACCCCTAGGTACCTCTATTCTACAACATTACCCAAAGCCCTTCCACTAATTGTATAAGCCCTACCCTTGTTTGTTGAACCAAAATACAATACCTCACATGTATCCATGTTGAACTCCTTCTGCCATTTTTAAACCCATTCACCCAATTGATCAAGATCCCTTTGTAACCTTAGAAAACCTTCCTCATGTCTACTATCCCACCAATTTTGGTGTTGTGGTTTACTTTCACAGAACATAGAACATTACAGCGCAGTACAGGCCCTTCGGCCCTCGATGTTGCACCGACCTGTCATACCAATCTGAAGCCCATCTAACCTACACAATTCCATGTATGTCCATATGCTTGTCCAATGACGACTTAACTGTACTTAAATTGGCGAATCTACTACCATTGCAGGCAAAGCAATCCATACCCTTACTACTCTCTGAGTAAAGAAACTACCTCAGACATCTGTCCTATATCTATCATCCCTCAATTTAAAGCTATGCCCCCTCGTGCTCGCTGTCACCATACTTGGAAAAAGGCTCTCCCTGTCCACCCTATCTAACCCTCTGATTATCTTATATGTCTCTATTAAGTCACCCCTCAACTTTATTCTCTCTAATGAAAACAGCCTCAAGTCCCTCAGCCTTTCCTCATAAGACCTTCCCTCCACACCAGGCAATATCCTCGCAAATCTCCTCTGCACCTTTCCAAAGCTTCCACATCCTTCTTATCATGCGTTGACCAGAACTGTACACAATATTCCAAGTGCGGCCGCACCAGAGTTTTGTACAGCTGTATAATAACCTCATGGTTCTGGAACTCGATCCCTCTGTTAATAAAAGCCTAAACACTGTATACCTTCTTAACAACCCTGTCAACCTGGGTGGCAACTTTCAAGGATCTGTGTACCTGGACACCGAGATCTCTCTGCTCATCTACACTATCAAGAATCTTACAATTTGCCCAGTACTTTGCATTCCAGTTACTCCAACCAAAGTGAATCACCTCACACTTGTCTGCATTAAACCACCGACCTTAGTGTCATCTGCGAATTTACTAACCCACCCTTCTACGCCCTCATCCAGGTCGTTTATAAAAATGACGAACAACAGTGGACCCAACACCAACCCTTGCGGTACACCACTGGTAACTGGACTCCAGGATGAACATTTCCCATCAACCACCACCCTCTGTCTTCTTTCAGCAAGCCAATTACTGATTCATACTGCTATATCTCCCACAATCCCATTCCTCCGCATTTTGTACAATGGCCTACTGTGGGGAACCTTATCGAGCACCTTGCTGAAATCCATATACACCATATCAATCAGTTTACTCTCATCTACCTGTTTCATCACCTTCTCAAAGAACTCAATAAGGTTTGTGAGGCACGACCTACCCTTCACAAAACCCGTGCTGACTATCCCTAATCAAATTATTCTTTTCTAGATGATTATAAATCCTATCTCTTATAATCTTTTCCAACACTTTAACAACAATTGAAGTAAGGCTCACTCGTCTATGATTACCTGGGGTGTCTCTACTCCCCTTCTTGAACAGGGGAACCACATTTGCTATCCTCCAGTCTTCTGGCACTATTCCTGTAGACAATGACGATTTAAAGATCAATGCCAAAGGCTCGGCAATTTCCTCCCTGGCTTCCCAGAGGATCCTAGGATAAATCCCATCCGGACCCATCCAAACTTATCTATTTTCACACTCTGGAGGATTTCTAATACCTCTTCCTTGTGAACCTCAATCCCACCTAATCTAGTAGCTTGTATCTCAGTATTCTCCTCGACAAGAGTGTCGTTTTCTAGAGTGAATACTGTCGAAAATGATTCATTTAGTGCTTCCCCTATCTCCTCTGACTCCACAAACAACTTCCCACGACTATCCTTGATTGGCCCTAATCTTACTCTCGTCATTCTTTTATTCCTTAAATACCTATAGAAAGCCTTAGGGTTTACCCTGCTCCTATCTGCCAACAACTTCTCATGTCTCCTCCTGGCTCTTCTGAGCTCTCTCTTTAGGTCTTTCCTGGCTACCTGTAACCCTCAAGCACCCTAACTGAGCCTTCACATCTCATCCTAACATAAGCCTTCTTCTTCCTCTTGACCAGAGATTCCACTTCCTTCATAAACCACGGCTCCCGCGCTCTACAGCTTCCTCCCTGCCTGACAGGTACATACTTATCTAGGACACACAGGAGC
>NC_057710.1:28512382-28520734 GCF_004010195.1 Chiloscyllium plagiosum | reverse complement strand
GTTGAAGTAGACACACTTCAAACCAACGTCTTGCTTGCCAGTGCCATCTTGTGTCCCTGAAACTTGATTTTGGACCTCCCTACTCTCAACCTTTTCTATACTCGAACTACAATTTTAGTTCCCATCCCCCTGCTGGATTAGTTTAAACCCACCCCAATAGCCTTAGTGAATTTCCCCCCCACCCAGGGTATTGGTACCCCTCTGGTTCAGATGAAGACCATCCTGCTTGTAGAGGTCCCACCGACCCCAGAAAAAGCCCCAATTATCCCAGAATCCAAAACTGTCCCTCCTACACCATCCTGTAGCCACGTGTTCAACTCCTCTCTTTCCCTATTCCTCACCTCACTAGCACGTGGCACGGGCAACAAACCAGAGACGACAACTCTGTTCGTCCTAGCTCTAAGCTTCTGTCCTAGCTCCCTGAATTTCTGCCTTAAATCCCCATTTCTCTTCCTACCTATGTCGTTGGTGCCTATGTGGACCACGACTTGGGCTGCTCCCCCTCCCCCTTAAGGATCCCAAAAACATGATCAGAGAGATCATGAGCCCCGGCACCTGGGAGGCAATACACCAACCGTGAGTCTCTCTCGTCCCCACAGAACCTCCTATCTGTCCCCCGAACTATCGAGTCCCCAGTGACTACTGCTCTGCTCCTCCTCCCCTTTCCCTTCTGAGCAGCAGGGACAGACTCTGTGCCAGAGCCCTGTACCCCACTGCTTTCCCCTGGTAAGTCGTCCCCCCCAACAGGATCCATAACGGTATACTTATTGCTGAGGGGAATGGCCACAGGGGATCCCTGCACTGCCTGCCTGTTCCCTTTCCGTCCCCTGACTGTAACCCATCTGCCTTCTTCTTGTACCTTAGGAGTGACTACCTGCCTGTAACTCCTCTCAATAACCCCCTCTGCCTCACGAATGATCCGAAGTTCACCCAGTTCTAGCTCCAGTTCCCTAACACGGTTTTCGAGGAGCTGGAGTTGGGTGCATTTCCCGCAGATGTATACAGCAGGGATACTAGTGGTGACCCTTACCTCCCACATTCTGCAGGAGGAACATTCGACTGCCCTAACCTCCATTCCCACGATTCTAAATTCCCAAAGAGACTGTTGAAAAAATAAGGTATAAAAAATAAACTTGTTATCTTACCAATCTGGCACACAGGTCCTTTTTTTTTGGTTAGAGGAGGAGGAGGAGGACGGGTGGGAGACACTATCCGAGTAGTGTCTCGGGTAACGCAACCACACAAATATATGTCTTCCCAGAAGTCCTTCGCTCCTCCCTCGCCGCTCTGGCAAAATAGAGGCCCGACTCCTGAGGTAAGTCCCCTTTAATGCAGGAAAACTCACCTTCCTGGCAGCCCTTGCTTCACCATTCCTTCTCTCCTCACTGCTCTTCCTTCTTTCAAACAGTGGACTTTTACAACAATTCAATAAAGTCCTGGTTACTTTTATAAACTGAATACAAATTCAAATAGGCATGTTAGGGTTAATAATCCGGTAACACAATTACCATAGCTAACATAAGTCTGGACTACCATGTGGTTTTGGTGAGGAAAGTGAAACTCGACAATATTTGATGTGCTCACACTAGAACTAGTGATGGTAGCAATGGTGATTCTACCTCAGATATTCAAAGGCATGTGTTCATTGCACTTAATGAGAAAAAATGGTGGCCATACAAGTGGGAGTTAACAGGAATATGCACGGGTAAATGCTTTATTGGAAACAAATGAAGGAAAAACAAATGTGAGGGAATGGTTGAGGATGCAGAAGTGTTGGAAGGGGGTTTAAATCAGGCTCTTGGGTTTAGGAAACAGCAGTCGTAAAGTGATTTGTGGAAAAGTCCTCTAGAAGAGGTTGACATGAAAGGGAATGGCTGTGGTTGGAAGGAAATATTTGTAAGCGGCCTTGTGTGTAACTAAGGCCAGGGTTATAGAATAGGAAGATAGAAAGGTACCTATGAAAACGGCAAGTTTATATGTCTGGAAAGAAGATCAGGGAATTTGGAAGGGTCCCACAACAGGCACTAGCACTTTCCATTCCAAATGTAAGGCTTATATTTGATTTAAATGGCCTCTTGCTACGGCAGAAGAGTTTATTGCCGTTATCCATACGGCATTGTCCAATAAGCATGCGCAGCTTTGATGTGGAACATTGTATTCAAAGGTCATTGCCATATGACTTCACATTCTGCCTGTAATATGTGTCCATTGATGAGTATATGAATTTGACTCTTATCCTGGGCATCAATTAGCTTTTATTAATCCATGTTGTCAAATATACAGTTCAGGGCAGCTAAATGTTGGACAGGCTTTAAACAGATCAACAGGTCAGTTCTGAAGAAAGGTCACTGGACCCAAAATATTAACTCTGATTTCTCTCCACAGATGCTGCCAAACCTAATGCAATTTTCCAACAATTTCTGTTTTGTTTCAGATTTCCAACACTCGCGGTTCTTTCAGTTTTGTTTTTGCTCTTAAGCAGGTTTTTGGCTGAAATATGTATTTGTACAGAGACAGGACCTCACATCTGACTTGGTCCTGGATCCTTCAAGTCTTTCACCCTGTTTTCAACATGATGGGCGGGCACTTCTCATACTCAGTGAGTTCTTCAACTCCTCCAACATTATTAGGGTAAGGCACCTCAAAAACCAGGGCCTGAAAATTGGCCCCACATCATTTAATTTCTGAGCCAAGCTGTTTACAAAATTACCTGAATGCCAAGGCTGTGTTCCAACCATGCAATAGATGATTTAAGGCCACTGTTCCTGTTTTATAATAGTATTGTAAATGTGTTTTACAATTAATTACTGTGCTGGTGTATTGTGAGGAGGCCAAACAGACTGAGTGTCTGCAAAACCTTGTCTCATGGGAAAACTTTTTTACCATAATTACTTCCCCTCTAATATTTCACAAAAAATTAATGGGGACATTGACATTTACTATTTTGATACTAGATACAAGATAATACAGTGCCTGAAGTGTGCTGCAGCAGAATGACACAGGAAGAGTTTTGATCAATTCGTCACCATACTTGTACTGCTTTGTAACATTTTCTGGAGAGGTATTTGCTGTTTATATGTTACATAGGTTAATCCTGCACTTCCAGAGGAGAACTATGCTCACAGGGAGCTCAGATTAAGGATCAAACAGGTTAAATTAAAGCCCTCACACAATGACCCATGGAGAGATGCAACACTGGCTTAGTAAATGTGTACAACATGGTGAGACAGTTAGCAAAACAGCCTAAACAAAACAGAAGATAGAGCAAAGGCTACGCATCCTGTGCCATGCATCATCTGCACTGCTGACACAGTTGCACCTCAAGAGCAAATGATAGAAGTTTGCATCGCAAAGGAACCTATTCGCCCCATGCTGTCTGTGTTGTCTATTCACTGTAGAAACTGAAAACCTTTCCTACCGCCCTGTTTTGTTTCCCCAGTCTTGTATCTTTATTTATCCAATCTCATAACAAGCATTGCTCTCCTTCTCAATGGTACAAAGCAAATCTGTGCTACTGAACCATCTGTGGAAGAAAAAGTCCTCTAATCTGTCCACTCACTTATTTGGTGATCATTTTAGATCTGCCCCACCCTCAACCTTAACCCCAGGAAATAATTATTTTCTATTGTTTTGATGAAAGCCTTTAGGTTTCTCTGTGCAATGGAAGTATGATCAGCCTCATCTCCGGTTTTACGTTCTGGGAACAAAGGATGAAGGGAAGCCAACTTAGAAATGGGCTGGAATGCAGAGAGCATTATATTGAATTCTTACCTTTTTCCACATTTTTTTTTAATTCTCAGGGTGACTGGCAACTGTTTGTGAATTGTAGAATTAGGCAAGAAGTAACACATGAGGTATTATTTTACTGTCTAACACAGGTGAAAGCAAAAGCCTCAGTGCATGATGAAACATTACTTTTATAAGTTTCATGTTAAATGTATTTTTAACTCTTGGTATGAAGAACTCGTTCACAGAGAAACCTTTAAAATAAACCTTCTCAATTTGGCCATGAACACCAATTCATTTACAAGCTCCAAAATCATTCATTCTTGATCAGTCTGGAAGTGTACAATCGCTCCTTGCTTTCTTTATCTCTTGCCGATGAAAGATTGCTCCAGTATGCAAAGTCCAGGCTTCAGTTTCTTTTCTGGTAAAACTAAAACAATTCGGTGAGAGCTCCCCAAGCCCACAGCAAGCACGTGTGAATACTGGAACAGGGCCAATGCACATGCTCTTTAGACTAAGAATCCTTATCTTGGATGCATCTCCCCTATACATCTTCATCTGACAACCCCGCTCTCCTTCACTACATGAAGTCCAATAAAAACAATGAGGAGACTAATAAAACTGAATCAGCCTGCTTGTTTTCTCAAGAGCTTACAGAGGTTTGGTTTGGCTTAGGGACAAAAACTTTAGACAGAATACTTTTAAGCACAGTTACTCTTTCTCACAGGCTGAGAGAAGATAATTAGAAATTCTGCAGAACACTGCAGAAAATGTAAAAATCAAAGCTAATGCTGCGAAATGAATTTAAAACAGAACAATTGTTAACAATATTCCTCTTGAATGTTTTGTTCATAAATAATCAGACTTGCACTTTATGAAAACCAGTTGCTGCTGTACATAAGAATATAGAAAAGTCAATGACAAGAAACTCAGCCACTAGTGTCCCTAATTTTTCAGGTTCCTAACCTAGTGCCTTATGAGTGTTTCACATATCTCCTAACATGTCTGGTACATGCTTGATGGTTATCAACCTTCCTGATGATTATCACTGTTCGCATGAAAGAGGATGGTCGTCTAGTGGTTATGTTACTCAACCAGCCTACCCAGAGTTTGTCAATTATAAACCCATCATAGAAATTGCATTGTAATGTCTGATTATCTATGGAGATATCACTAGAATATAATGGTGGAAGCCATTATTAAAGATTCAATTCACTTTCTATTGCTGTTTAATATCAGGATGCATTTCATCCATGAGGAGCTAATCATAGAATCCCCACAATGTGAAACCAGGCCATTCGACCCATCAAGTTCACACCAACCTTCCAAAAAAATCACACCCAGACTCACTCCCTTTTTCTATCCCTGCATTTCCCATGGCCAATCCACCCAACTTGTACATCGTGGGAGGAGATCAGAGCACCTGCAGGAAACCCATGCAGACACAGGAGAACATGTAAATTCCATACAGACATATGTCTGAGGGTGGAATGGAACCCAGGTTCCTGACACTGTGAGGCAGCAGTGCTAACCACTGAGCCACTGTGAGGAAGGGAACAAGTTTTGCAAATTTGCCTTTCTTTCACTCATTCTTCAGCTGGAAACAAGGTACAATGAAGTCCAACCTTTCTATCTGGAATTATGTCCAGTACCAGCATCATTACTATGAAGAGTCTTAAATGTTTAAATTGACAAACAGGGATTGCAGACTGACTCTTGATTGATGATGGTGCTATGTGGCATCAGGTTGCAGGTTTGCAATTTAACGGAATGGACATGAATAGAACTATAAGATGCAACCCCCAATATGCTGGGGGAGAATTTCAGAATCCCAAATAATAAGAATGAAAAATTTCTTTTACTCAGTCACTGTAGCTCAGTATTTCCAGTCTAACTGTATCCTTCAACGACAACCAATTACAAATAAAATGAGTTAAAATTATGCATCTCCTGATGCTCTCAACAACCTATTCAGCAACATTACCACAACTTTAAAATGACAATCTACACATATTATGGCAGGTGCCTATATGCCTAGACATTCTTTAACCTTATAGAAATTTCTGTGAGAAATAGTAACCAGGTCAGGTAGCATCTTGGGAGAGAAATAGAGTCTGTTTCAGATCGATAAAAATCCTTTATCAATTCTGAGACATCTTTAGGACAAAGTGGTAACATGCTATTTCCATTGAGACCAATAGTAAAGAGTTCACTGTTCATCTATTGGTATCTTATTTGAGTTTTCACACATGATCAATGTTTCAAGTCATAGAACTTATGAAAGTTAATTTTTGAAAGATCAATGGGACTTGTATTCATGTAGCAGCTTTCACAGTTTCAAGTTATCCTGAAGTACTTTATAGTAATAGGTGTTTTTCAAGTGTAGTCACTGTTATAATGAGGAAACTACAGTTACCAAAAGGTCCCACAGTCAGTAGTGAAACAAATTCCAAATCATCTGTTTGCTGAGTGAAACAGGGAGAAACTGTTTTGCTCTTCTTTGAACAGTCTCATGGGTTCTTTGTACTCACCTGAGAGGGACAGACAAGGTCACAGCAAAATGTATGGCACAAAAGTCAGCACCTTTGATAGTGCAGCATTCTGTCACTGAAGTACCAGCCCAGTTAATGCGCACAATCCTCTGGATTGAGATTTTAAGCCATGGTCTGTTAGCTCAGGGTCAAGGGTGAGATCCACTGAGCCACAGCAGGCTCTTGTTTCGCTAGTAAAAGGAGCAGGACAGTCCCAGAATCCAAAGCTGTTGACTAAAAATCACGAAGAAATCCCATTTATTGCTGCTGTGGTTGCTTAGCCTTTTAAATTGGGACTGTTTGAACTGTTTCTGCCTATAACTAAACAGTGACACCTAACGGCTTTGTGGTGTATTACAAGTTGCGATTTGATGGTAATGCAGCAAGCATACTGATACTACAAAGGAATGTTTTAGATACTTCTGAACATATATCGAATTTACTAATAATGTAAAATTAAGGAATAGAATAGAGAAACATCAGCGCTGTTGTCACAATTAGAAGAGGATATTAAACATGGTTACATAACAACATTTTTAGCCTTTTTTTTCTGCCAAAAGCTTAAAGCTGACATAAAATAAATTAGATGATCTCACTGGGCCTTGCGCTTATCTGTAGGATTAATCGGACTGTTTTGGATTCCAGGCCACATCTGTTGAGCCATCAGCTATTCTATTAATGATTCTCTTATTTGCATCACCCGCAACCTGGGGAGTACTCCAGGAGTAGCTGTGGATGTTTCTCTTTTCCTGGCAGCCTCGCATGTAGCAGCATGCAAAGCCATGCTTTTTGTAATATGGTAACCTTTACTACTCTTTGCTGTAACACATCAATAACTTTCACTGATGCGGTGCTGACATTAAACGACTCCACAGAAGAGGGCAATAGGTGAGCTGTAAGTCTAGACCAAAGATACTCTATATGTGTCATTGTAAAATGATCAGACTTTTACGGGCTGTTTTTTGAATACTTGTCATGACAAACCCCAATTTAAATGAAAAGCAGAGCAAAGAGGTGGTCTTGCTGCAGACAGTGCCTTGCCTAATAATTACTTATTGATTAGCCATGTGATTGTTAACATCTTAATCAAATCAATTAATGTGTGCATGTAATTTAGGAGACTGGGCAGCTCAGTGGCCACTGAACTGCTTTCTCCTGACTGGGTCCACGTGTTTGAATGTAATGTGAATGATTTTATCCATTATGCAACTGAGTCAGCAGTCCAAACGCTCCGCATTTCACTCACTCACACACACACACCTCACACAACTTTTAACATCCCCTAATAGTAATTACGTGAGGCAGTGTCGCCCAATAGTAAACATGGCTTTCCCTGAGCCCTGAGGCCAAGTCCTCTCCCCAGGACCTGCTGGCTGAGCAAGGTGCCAAATCACTACCAAACAGATTGAGGATCAACTTGTAAATCCTTCTGACATAACCCAATGGCCAACAGTAAGAGCAGGAGAGATTCAAGATCAACCTTGTGATAAGAAGAAAATTGGAACCTCCACCAACACTACTGATAGCTATAACACACTTGTCAAAGCCATTCCATCTTCTTGGTGCATCAGATTAGTGCCAAGGGTTCAAACTCAGCTCTGGCAAGAACAGGCTCAGGACTTGTCTCCTTCCCCTCCTCTTGATAGAAATCATGGCACTACACTTCAGACCAACCTTCAGGTAGAGACCAGAAGGAGATGACCTAGTACAACATGGGATAAAATATAAAGATGACTGGGTGATAAACAGAAGCCAATTCATAATTGTCTGCAATCTGGAGGGGTTCGCAAGGTGGACCCCTTCGCCCACCTCCAACACACTGTATCCACCTGGACACCCCGCGCTGGCCTATTACCTGCCCTCAACCTCTTCATATCCAACTGCCGCCGGGACATTAACCGCCTCAACCTGTCGACCCCCCCTCCCCACTCCAACCTCTCACCCTCACAACGCGCAGTCCTCCAATCCCTCTGCTCTAATCCCAACCTCACCTTTAAGCCAGCGGATAAAGGGGGCGCAGTGGCAGTCTGGCGCACTGACCTCTATACCGCTGAAGCCAAACGCCAACTCGAGGACACCTCTTCCTCCTGCCCCC
>NC_057710.1:28491195-28510197 GCF_004010195.1 Chiloscyllium plagiosum | reverse complement strand
CTTCAGGCTCTCTGCCTTTATTCCTGATGAAGGGCTTTTGCTCGAAACGTCGATTTTGCTGCTCGTCGGATGCTGCCTGAATTGCTGTGCTCTTCCAGCACCACTGATTCAGAATCTGGTTTCCAGCATCTGCAGTCATTGTTTTTACCACAAGTCATAGAGTCATGAACTCATAGAAATATTACAGTGTGGAAGCAGGCCATTCAGCCCATCTGAGTTACTGGTGGAAACAGTGATCTCAGGCACCATTAAACCAGGTTCATCCAGTCAGAGACAGCCAACATTTCACTGTCAGATGAAAGAAAGCCACACTCTCATCTAGACACTGACAAGGCACCAAAGGAATATAGAACAACACATACTCACACACCACGGAATGATACAGAAATTAGGAAGGTAAATAGAATATTGCTCTTTATTGGAAGTGAACTGGAATAAGCAAGAAGTTTATGTAAATTTTCCAATAACTATGTAGAGCTTGGGAATGCTGTTATTCCAAAGCACTTGTATTGAAACAGCAAAGGGTAATTCCTCGGAGGACGGATTGTCCTATGATCAGAGACTGATCAAGCTGGGCCTTTACTGCCTGCAGTTTAAACAAATGAAAGATGATCTCAGTGAAACATGTAAGATATCAAAGGGAGTTGACAGGGTAAGCATTGTGGGGTTGACTCCCCTTCCTGGGGAATCTAAAAAGTGGGGGCATGTCATCAAGCCCCCGAATAATCTTAAAAATTTAAATAAGGTAACCTCTCATCCCTCTAAACTCCAATGAATACAAACCAAATCTGCTATATCTTGCATCAAAAAAAAGCCCTCTACACCCCAAATCAACCATTGTGAACATTCTCTGGGCTGCCTCCAATGCCAGGGGAATTTGTGCTTCAATAAAAGGACCAAGTATTCCAGTATTCCAACTGGTCTGACTAGTGCCTTGTATAGTTTTAGCAAGATTTCCCTACTTTTATACCTTATTCCCTTTGACATAAAGGCCACTAATTGATTTGTCTTCCCTATTACCTTTTGAACTTGGTTGTGAGTTTATTTCGATTCATGCACAAGGACCCACGATTCCCTCTGTGCTGCAGCTTTCTGCACTCGTTTGCAAATTAAATAGTGTTCAATTCTTCTTTTCTTCCTGCCAAAGTGTATCACCTCACATAACTCCCACATTATATTCTATCTGCCAAGTTTTTGCTCTGATCCTCCTGTAGAATGTTGCCTTCTTCACTTTTGTCTTTCCACTTATTTTTGTGTCTCCCACAAACTTGGTTACAGTACATTCAATTTCCTCAACTGAGTCATTAACATATCGTATAGATTCTAACTGTAGCCCCAGCACGAATCCCCTAGTTACACATTGACATTCGGATAAAATGCCTACTTTATCCCAACTCTCCATCCTCTAATAGCTAACCATCTATGCAAAAAAAAGACCATAACATCAACGCTCTTAGCTTAAATAGCTTTATGTGCAGCACCTGATAGAATGCTTATTGTAAATCCAAATATATTACATCTACAGGTCCCCCTTTATCTATCCTGTTTGCTACCTCCATGTTGAGTTGGGGTGGCATAGTGGGCTCAGTTACTAGCACCACTACCTCACAGCGCCAGGGACCCAGGATCGATTCCAGCCTTGGGTGACTGTCTGTGGTGTTTGCACATTCTCCCTGTGTCTGTGTGGGTTTCTTCCAGGTGCTCTGGTTTCCTCCAATAGTCTAAAGATGTGCAGGTTAGGTGGATTGGCCATGCTAGATTGCCTATAGTGTCCAGAGATATGAGGGTCAAGTGGGAAATACAGTGATAGGGTGGGATGCTTTTCAGAGGGTCAGTGTGAACTTTTCCCATGCTGTAGGGATTCCAGTCATTAGTATGATTTTCCTTTGATGAAGCATGCTGAATCGGTGTGATTTTATTATGCTAAATGCTCTGCTATTACTTCCTTCATAATAGACATTTTCCAAAAAATTAGCATTAACAATCTATTTTGGATTCACTCATGGAGCGGTGATTCACTTCTGCTGCATCCTCCAAATGATGACTGACAATGTCTGGTGTTAAGTACGAAGAGGAATGTGAGTCTGTACTTTTCCTGGTGTCAGTGGATGTGTGGGGGTGTATACAAGCATAAGAAACAGGAGACCATACGGCCTTGAGATTGCTCTGCCATTCAATAGAATCAAAGCTCATCGCTTACTCAGCTTCACTTTTCCACCCATTTCCCAAATCCTTTGATTCACTGAGAGACCAAAACTCTGTCTCAGCCTTAAATATACTCAACAAGAGAGAACTACTAACCTTTAAGCTAGACTGTTCGAAGGTTCATGACAGTGAAGAAATCTCTCCTTATCTCAGCCTTACTCAATTCATCCCTTGTGAAAGAGTCCAGGTCCAGAGGGTATAATCTCAGAATCAGGGGTCACATATTTAAGACCAAGATAAGAAGAAATTTGTGGAATTCTTTACCTGCAGTAAAGGCTGGATTGTTAAATATATTCAAGGTTGAGGTAGACAGGTATTTAATGGGAATCAAGGATTATGAGGAAAATGAAGGAAAGTGAGGTTGAGGATTATTAGATCAGCATGATCTCAAAAAATAGCAATGCAGACTTGATGGGCTGAATGGCCTATTACTGTTCTTATGTCTTATGGTTTTAATTATAGAAGCAAAAGCATAATATTGCTTACTTGCCTTCTGATAAAGGATTAGTCCCATGGATTGGGCCTGAAAACTGAAAAGAACAAAATAAACAGGATTTAAACCAGGAGAAATATTATAAATTAAAATGAAAACTGATGCAGCATTTGATTTATAACTGGAGCCAGGATCTCTCACAAAAATGTTGTTTGATACATTTAGCAAACTCAGATTTAAATCAATAAAAGTTTCATGAAAAGTTTCGAGAAAAGATTCTTCCCATAAGACGTCTCAACTATGCTTCAAGCGTGCACAATGCTTAAGATCAAAGTTCTATCTGAAGTTAAATCTCGTCTGATGTTTTGATAACCTGCTAATTTGGGAAAGCCATCGATCAAACATGTATGAGATTATTTTCCCACGTTTTTTAAACAATTGTAGAACGCTGAATAAATATCTATTGTTCCAAGTATAAGAAATGCAATTCCAGCAATGGAAAACTGAAAGGTGTTTTTCACACTGGACTTTAAGTGATTTTATTGTGTTGTCTAACAAGTTTTGTTAAGGGATGACATGTTTGCCTGAGACCTTACGAAAAGAGGGATGGATGAGGGATGACAACAGTTTTGAAAGTTAAACATGTGTGTTTGAAGTTTAGGCTAACTTATGAGCTAAAATCTATGAGTAAACAGGGGTTGTGTAGCTGACCTCAGTCTGCAAGTCTGGATGAGCCTGGGCCCAACACCAATCGAAACTGTTGGCTATATACCAAGTGCAGTTAGTGAGCAAATTAATTATGGTTAATGCTTGTTAACTATCAATCTATCCCAAACTATAGTTTACAGACTACGATAGAGGAAATTGAATGTTTCTCACAATACTATTTTTCCACTCTCATCATAGCACCTTGCTGATTGTGGAATTGAACTGTGTGGAAGTTGGCTAAAACATTTCCAACATTACAGTAATTGCATTACTTTGTGAAGAATGTTGCTGCTATGTACTTTGAGACAGCCGTGGAAGGCACAATATAAAGTCTTTCCTTCATGCTAATTTTGTAACAAGGGTAAAGAGAAAACCAAGAGAGTATCATTTAAAAATGAATACTGAGAGTGGGGTGCACCCAGAAGTGAAACCCCCAATGAACTGATACATGTTTGGGGGTATTTTGATTCTGAAAACTATTTCAGGGAAACAGCATGGCAGAACTCAATATAGAACTGCCACTCGGAGGCCATGAGTTAACAAAGGCTTCTGGCAGATACTAGCCACTGACTCATTTGCCCAATGTGCAGCTGAACCACTTTTTGCAGTTCTCAGCTGAACCAGCAGATTCATCGCCTTGTGATGGTATACTTCTTGGGGCTAGGTTGGAGAATAAGAGGGGAATCCTTCCTACCTATCCTGGTTGACCTTGAGAGGATGGAGAGGTGTTAAATAACAAAACCAATTGCATTACCTAACTTGAATATAAAAGATTGAAGAGTGATAGCATCAAGGCTTCCAAAATATTATAAGTATCTGATAAGGTCGATGCAGGAAAACTGCTTCCTCTGGTGGGGAAACCAACAAGAAGAGGTGAAATGTTTAAAATACAATTAGGCCGTTTGGGAGAAAAATCAAGAAAATGTTTTTCTTAGAAAAAGGTGATAGAATTTTAGAAACCTCTCTCCAAAAGGTTGTGGTCACAAGGACAATTGGATTATTCAGGACTGATATCTATAGACTTTTTTTCAGTCTGGATATTATGGAATATAGGTCAAGGCAGGAAAATGGAGCTAAGGTGCAGCCCAATCATGATCTAATTGAATGGCAGTGTGGGCGTAATGTTCCAAATGCCCCTGCATATCCCATCAGCTGATTGAAAACAAATTGAGGAAGAACAGACATATTGTTGATCCCCCTGATGAAAGGAAAGACGTTAGATTTAGTGATGTGTTCAAAACTTAAGACAATCACAAGAGCTGTCTTACAGTTCAAGGCAATCAGGAATCAAAAATACTGGTACTGTTGAATGAGAGCACTCTCTAACTGTGCGTGGAGATTAAGTGTGCAAGCTGTGTGGGGAGACAAAGCACCCTTTGTTGTGAAAGTTTTTTTTAATTTAAAGGCAGCATTAAGTTGGTGCATTTGTGTTTACATGTGGATTGCAAGTGCGGACTCGACTAATTTAGTGTTGATAGAAATATGACGATAGGACATGAGCATCTTTTCTTTTCCGCTAATGCAGGAGACTTTTGGAAATGTTGCATAAATTGTCAAGGCCAGCAATCAGTGTAAGCACAACATTTAGTTAGAGCAAAACAAATTTTACATCATGAAATCACCAACTCCATAATTGACATTTTTTTTATATTCTTTTGCATTAACTGTAAATGTTGCCACATTAATACTGCCATATATTGTTTTCTGTGATGGACAGGTGAGTACACTAGGTTATATCATGCAGTAATACTGGATAGTAATTCAGATGAGAGTTCCACCGTGACAAGTTGTGAAATTTAATTTGTAGGTTGGAGCCCAAATTTAATTACGGAAACTTCTGGATTTTCATGAAGAATCCAATTGATTTATAAACCCTCCCTTACCAAGAACAAGACGATGTGACTTTGAGCATTTTATCCCCCTCGTTCTCCTCAATCTCTCTGCATGTTCTTTCTGACGTGACTAAAATTACCATTCTCACTCAACATTTTCCTACCTTTTGCAGCTTGGTTGCTCTGTGCCCATTTTACTTTGCATTGTCCGCAGTTAGTTAGATAACAATAATCTCTATCAATGTCTTCTTTATCTATCCCTACAGCGCAAGAATCTATCCTGAGACTCTGACCCCTCCAAACCCTCATCTTCTCTAACATCTCAGTATTGTTGCTTAGTAAAATCATTGACAGGCATAAGACCAGTTTTAATCCCTATGTTAACACAACCCTGCTTTGTCTGTTCCCCAGATCTCTAAACCTCTCTACAGGCTTCTATGTCGTCCAACTCAATGTCTGATATTAAGCTTTAGATGAGCCACTATTTCCTCCAATTAAGTGGGACGAAAATGAAGCTTTTGTCTTCAGGTCCCACCACAAACATTGCCCTTGGTCTCAATTCCCTGTCCCTCTTTGATAACTGCCTCAAACTAAATGATACCATTGGAAGAGACTCAGCATCCTACACCACCCCAAGCTGAGATCTTGACTCCTGCATATCTCTCCATCTACATAGCATCAGGATCTCCCATATCAGCATTTCTTATCGACTAGTGAAACCATCATCCCCTGGGCCTTGTCTCCTGCAGAGATCTCCTGAGCTGTGATGACTGACCCCCAGCACCATAGCCATCTACCTATGTGGTAGGCATGACTCTAACCAGGATAGAGTTTTCCTCTTGGTTCCAGTTTTTCAAGAGCCATTAGATGCAACACTCAATCAAACTTGGCTTTGATGACATGAGTGAAAAAGTGTGGCACTGGAAAAGCACAGCCGGTCAGGCAGCATCTGAGGAGCAGGACAGTCAAAGTTTCAAACGTAAGATCTTCATCAGGTTGAGCTGTGATGACATGAAGCATCATTCCCAGCTCAACTCTGGAATTCAGTCTTTTGTCTAAATTGCTGTCTTTGACCTTCTATATCAATCTGAAACAGTATTGTCTCTATCCTATGGTGAAAGTTAGGACTGTAGGTGCTGGAGATCAGAGTCGAGAGTGTGGTGCTGGAAAAGTACAGCCGGTCAGGCAGCATCCGAGAAGCAGGAGAGTTGACATTTCAGGCAAAAGGCCTTTATCAGGAATGGCTGTATCCAATGCCCATCACGTCCTGCTTACCCCCTACAGCGGTCCTGCCATTACAGTCAAATTACCTAATAACCCTAATGTAAAATGTCTGATGTTAAAATGTAGAATCATCCATGGTCTTATCCAGATCCTGTTCCCCTAACCTCCTCAGGGCTGCACTATTCTTATTGATTTATTTGTCACTGTGTTCGTAATTCTTAATTTCTTCAGGAACAAAGTAAGAAAGTTTAAAAAGAACTGTCAGGAAACCAAGAGCAAAAGAATTAACTTCCTTTCCTTTCCTGCATTTCAGACACAAGTGTTTGATTTTGTGATGTTCTGCCTCCTTCCAATGTCTAAATAAAGTGCACAGGAGAGACCTGCTTCTCTTAGAGAGTTTAATAATTAGCCGGCATAGATTGAAATGTAACTTATGGAAGGATTAAAGAGAAGCTGAGAAGAACAGATTTCACCCAGAGGGTGGTAGAGATCTGAACCTTACTGCCTGGAAGAAATGTCTTTAAAAACTACTTGGACATGCACATGATAGGCTGTAACCTAAAGAGCTGGAGAATGGAATTCGGCTGAAGAACCCTTTTTCAGTCAGTACACACATGTTGAGACAAATAGCTTCCTCTGTGCCATAAAAGTTCTTGTTTCTAATATCCTGATCCATAAATGCAATTCACTGGGATGGGGGGGTCATAGATACAAACTACTAAAATCATGACTGATGTCAGGGACTATGTCCTCATGTAAATTGTGTCTCATATTAAATTGGTATTTTGGGAAGAATACACCTTGCAAAGGTACTGGAAACATTCAGGAAAAAAATTACATTGCAATGAAGGCTGCATCTGGGATATGTTTTATATCCATCTGTGGAGTAAAGCATTGTCTTTACTCAGCGAGTCGTGAGTTCATGGAATGCCCTGCCAGCAGCAGTGGTGGACTCTCCCTCTTTATGGGCATTTAAACGGGCATTGGATAGGCATATGGAGGATAGTGGGCTAGTGTAGGTTGGGTGGGCTTGGATCGGTGCAACATCGAGGGCCAAAGGGCCTGTACTGCGCTGTATTTTTCTATGTTCTATGTTCTATGTAACAGAATCCGGTTAAAAATATTGTTTGAGAAATAAGCATAACTTTTCAGGTAGGACAAACATAGATGGTAAAAACATTTAAAGACAAAGGTCCATGTAGACATTAATCTTTTAAGGTAACATTGCAGCTAGCAGAAAAAAAACAGAAAGGTCCATTTTGAATTTGAGATATTGAAGAAGGAACATGGTAGTGACACGTATATGCTATCCATTAACTATGCAATAGCGACAACGAAAAGGATATAAAAACAACTTAATCACTGAAGAGAACACCTGGAAAGAGACATGACAACATCCCACTGGAATCATGTTAGTGGATACATTGGTTGTCAATGTGACACATTGAGGCATTAGCCTATCATCTATTTAAGTGTGTTTAACATAGAGGTAGATAGGTTCCTGATAAGTAAAGGTATCAAGAGTTACACAGAGAAGGTGGGAGAATGGGGTTGAGAAACATATCAGCCATGATCGAATGGGGAAGCAGAGTCGATGGGCCAAATGGCCTAATTCTGCTCCTATATCATATGGACTTATGGAGGCACTTCAGAGAACATTCATGAAGATGGTCCCAATATGGAGGGATTGTCTTATGAGCAAAGGTTAAACAGGTTAGGACTTTACTCACTGGTGTTTAGAAGAATGAGAGGGGATCTCATTGAAACATATAGGATTCTTCAGGGTTTTGACAGGGTAGATGCTCAAGGGAGAGTCTAGGACCCGAGGGCATCGTCTCAGATAAAGTGGTGCCATTTAAAATTGAGGGTTGTGAATCTTTGGAAAGCCTTGCCACAGAGAGCTGTGAGGGCAGAGTCCTTGTGTATATCTATGGCTGAGATAGGTAAAGTCTTAATCGATAGGGGAAACGAAAGGTTATGGGGAAAGAGAAGGAAAGTAGTCATGAGGAACGTTGGATCCACCATGATCTTATTGAATGGCGGAGCAGATTGCAGGGGCCAAATGGTCTAATCCTGTTCCTATTCTTTGGTCACACTTAGGCATGAAAATAAGATGTTAATTACAGAATAACTCTGAAACCAAGCAGCTGATAAGAATTGGTAAACATCCTAATGACATGAATACCATAGAAAGCCACAATGAAGCAACACTCATAAATACAAAGAAATGAAACATCTTATTCACTGATACATTTTTAATAAGGGATTCTTTCCAGTTTGAAACAATAAAGGAGAGATGGCATCTTCATTTGAGAGTATAAAATATCCTGAAAAGATTAACTCAATTAAAACTCATAACTTTATCAAGAAATCGTTGAGGAATAATGTTAAATGGTACATCATCACCCGAACGTGGAGTCAGTAAAGATCTAAAAGTAGGAGGGATCTGACCAAAATGAAAAAAAATCTTCCCACTGAAATTTCAGAAGCATTAGGAACTCTCAGGTAATACTTTGCATCTGATATTTTCTCCAACTGTGTGAAGTTAGTTTACTCGCTCAGGGCTTTAAATTAAAACTTTACTCAGAGAGTAGTAAGGGTGTGGAACAGTAGTAGACTTGCCAACTTTAAGGGCATTTAAATGGTCATTGGATAAACATATGGTTGAGAATGGACTGGTGTAGGTTAGATAGGCTTCAGATTGGTTTCACAGGTCGGCCCAACATTGAGGGCCGAAGGGCCTATACTGCGCTGGAATGTTCTATGTTCTGTGTAGTTTAAGAGTTGATGATGGATGTTCTGTTCTTAGATATTGTTAGATATTCTAATCTTAGTAATTCTTACATATCCTATATGTCCTTAGAGATTCATGAATAACATCAAACTAGGTTTTATTGGAGTAAGTATTACATCTTTTGGCATAGCATACTCATCTTCTTCAAGGTTACTTCTTGTTCATAAAATTGTAAAGTTATTACATCATCTCATTTATTGCTTTCTGTGACAACTGAAATTAACTCTACACACTATATACTCCTAAAGTACATATTCTGGAGCAAGAAATGCTTTTACATATCTGGCACATATATAGCATATGAAAATTAAGCAGGCTTTTGGAGGAAGGTAACATTCTTAGACAGCTTGGAAAATCAATGAGATTTTCTCTCGCTCTCACTCCCAGCATCTGGAATCAGGTTGATAGGTGGAGTAAAGGTAAAAGGAGAGTTGTTCTTTGTGAAGAGCAGGAAGCCAGTAATGATCAATGGAGCAGTTGAATGAATATACTGGAGTTTTATCTGAGTAAGATTTAAGGACCAGAGTATATTAATGAAGATTTTCTTCATCAGAAGTATTAAAATGTTGTAGAGTTTATCAGAGGCCAGGGTACACATCGTACATGGAAAGACTAAGTCGGATGAGCCAAGTGTTTTTTTTTATTTTGTTGTTGTACATTGAACCGTAATAATAAATCCAGAAAACACTTCACTCTTTTTCAAATAGTGTCATCCAGGATTTACGATGTCATCCAAATCAGAAGTAAAGCTGTCTGGACAGCATTCTCTCAATGTTGAAAAGTGTGGAGAAATGTTGCGCTGGAAAAGCAGAACAGGTCAGGCAGGAGCTGAGGAGGAGGAGAATCAGCGTTTCAGGCCTAAGCCCTTCATTTGAAATGTGGTGGGAGGGGGAAGTTTGGTGAAGGGGATGAGAGATAAATAGAAGGGGGTGTGGGGCTGGGCGAAGGTAGCTGGGAAAGCAATAGATGGATGTAGGTGTTGGGGTGATAGTGTTAGGTCAGTGGAGAGGGTGGAGCAGATAGGTAGGAAAGAAGATGAACAGGTGGGACAGCTCAAGAGAGCGGTGCCGAGTTGGGGGATTGGATCTGGGATGAGGTGGGGGAAAGGGGAGATGAGGAAACTGGTAGAATCAGCATCGATGCCATGTGGTTGGAGGGTCCCAAGGTGGAAGATGAGGGATTCTTTCTCCAGGCATTGGGTGAATAGGATTCAGTGTTAGAGGAGGCCCAGGACTTGCATGTCCTTGGCTGAGTGGGGGGGGGGGGTTGTTGGAGTGGTCGGCCGCAGGGCAGTTTGGTGCATGTGTCCCAGGTCGGCCGCAGGGCAGTTTGGTGCATGTGTCCCAGAGATGTTCTCTGAAATGTTCTGCTAGTTGGCATCCTGTCTCCCAATGTAGAGTAGACCACATCGAGAGGAACGGACACAGTAAGTGACATATGTGGAGGTGCAGGGAAATCTCTACCAGATGTGAAAGGATCCTTTGGGGCCTCGGATGGAGGTGAGTGGGGAGTTGAGGGCGCAGGATGTACATCTCTTGAGGTGGCAAGGGAAGGTGTTGGGAGTGTAGGGTGAATTGGAGGGGGGGCATAGACCTAACGAGGGAGTCGTGGAGGGAATGGTCTCTGCGGAATGCAGTTAGGGTTGGGGACAGTGTTACACCAAAATTATACTTGTCTATTTGGAGTTGATGGTGAAAATGAGGACTGCAGATTCTGGAGATCAGAGTCAAGATTAGAGTGGTGCTGGAAAAGCACAGCATCTGAGGAGCAGGAAAATCGATGTTCCGGGCAGGAATCCTTCTCTATTTGGAATTGAATCCTGGGCTTCCAGAGGTAAGTGTCCTTCAAGCTAGTTCCTGATTTGCTTCAACTTATCCTACATTTTCCCACATCACTGGTGACCTTCAGAGTGACACTTAGCCTTCACTTAGGTTTCTCAATAAAATCTATGCTTACTTTATTAAAAATGGCATATGGTTCTCGATCAGCGACCAAAAAGAAATCTGAGCCCTGTGGAAGTTTGAAAGCCAACCAAATGAACACGAAAGTATCATTACCCAACTCACAAGACAGCACAAATATCACAAATCTTCCTTCAAAGTCCTCCAACTGGAACAAATTAGCCGCCATTTTACTGACACCTGAGGAGACACTCCTCACTTGGAGATCAACATTACCCTCCCCGTGGACGCAAAATGTAATATTGCTGAAGAGAATAACATCTCATCATCTTGCATTCATCTGGAATGCCAGATTTCCAACCATCGCCACAATTTGTACCACAGGAGGAAAAGAGTGCTGGTTAGCTGACAAATTCGAATCAGATCAACTAAGGCATTGCCCAAGGAAAAAAACAACAGGCTCCTCCTGCTTCCAAGTAATTAAACAGGCATTAGAGTTGGCATAAAAAATATTTCATTTGATTTGTTTTATTTGATTTATTATTGTCGAATGTACCAAGATACACTGAAAAGTATTGTTTTGCGAAATAACCAGACAAATCATACCTTACATAAGTGCATCATGGTAATCGAACAATGCAGAATATAGTATAACAGCTGCAGGAAAGGTTAGAGAAGGATTAACTTTAATGTGTGAGAGGTCTGTTGATAAGCCTGACAACAGCAGGAAAGAAGCTGTTTTAAATCTTGTGGTATTTGTTTTCAAACTTTTGCATCTTCTGCCTGATGGAAGATGGTGGAAGAGATTATAACCAGGGTGGGAGGGAGTGTTTGATTATGTTGGCACTGACAAGGTAGCGGGAAGTGGAGACCATAAGACCATAAGACATAGGAGTAGAAGTAAGACCATTCGGCCCATTCAGTCCACTCTGCCATTCAATCATGGCTGACACCGAGTCAACAGGGGAAGGCTGGTTTGTGCGATGGATTGGGCTGCTTTCATAACTGTCTGCAATTTCTTGTGGTTTTGGGCAGAGCAGTTTCCATACCAAGTTATGATGCATCCAGAACAGATGCTTTCTGTGGTGTATCAGTAAGAAAATCGGTAAGAGTTATTGTGGACATGTCGAATTTCCTTAACCTTCTTGGTGTGCTTTCTTGAGTGTCATGTCAACATGGATGGATCAAAATTGATGATCTTTACTCGTGAGAACTTGAAACTCTGAACCACCTTCATCTCAGCACCACTGATACAGACAGCCCCTTCATTTTTGCTGATGTTGAGGATGAGATTGAGGTTGAGGTTGTTGTCTTTACACAATGTCACTAAGCTCTTTCCTGAAATGTTTTGTCATTGTTTGAGATCCAACCCTTTCCAGTGGTGTCATCAGCAAATTTGTAAATGGAGTTAGAGCTGAACTTGGACACACGGGCAGGAGTATAGGAAGGAGCTGGGTTTGCAGCCTTGTGGGATGTCAGTGTTCTGGAATATTGTGGAGGAGGTGTTGTTGCCTGTCCTTACTGATTGTACGTCTGTGGGTCAGGAAGTCGAGGATCCAGTTGCAGATGGGGAAGCAGAGACCTGGATCTTGGATTTTGGAGATGAGTTTTGTTGGAATTATGGTGTAGAAGGCAGAACTAAACTCAGTAAGTAGGAATCTGGCGTTAGTGTCCTTGTTATCCAGATGTTCCAGGGATGAGTGTAGGTCTAGGGAGATGGTATCTGCAGTGGGCCTATGGTGATGTTAGGCGAATTGTAACAGAACAGGGCAATCTGAGAAACTGGAGTTGATGTGTGCCACTCCGAACCTCTTAAAGCTCTTCATAACAATGGAACTCATAATTTCCTTCAATTTCAGAGAAGAAGATAACCTTAAATTTACTGTTAATGTAGAACTCAGGATTACTCAGCAAATGGTGTTCAGTTGCAAAATTAGATCTAAGAGTAGACATTTTGATTTGGGTTTTGACACTGCAAGCTGCTTGATTTCAGCTGCTTATTACGAATATCAGCCAATTGTAATGTCTCAATACTGTCACCTTTTTTAAGCAAAAAGCATCCTCTCTTGCAAAAGCTTAAAATCGCCTCTGATAAGCAATTTTTCCTCCATTTAAGTCCATAAAGCATTGGTTGGATATGATTTACAGTAGTATCCCAAGGCATGGAGTATTTCTGTCACAATGTTATCGTCTGGATTGATATGCACTTGCGTTTTTAAAAGAATCTACAAATATTGAACAACATTAGCCATGGAAAAGATTGTGATTTATGCTGTTTTTATCACTGAGGCATCAGTGATAAATGTTTGATGTGCTTGAAACAAGCTGAATCAGCAAATTTCGGACAGTAATTGGATGATTCAAATAATAGTTGCTAGCCTGGATTTGTGCCATACTGCAAAAGCTAAGCCAGTGAAAATGCTTTGTAAATAAACATCTCATAGTTTCATTGCAAATATTTTAGTCTTCTCGCAGACTGGTTAAATTTCATTTCATTGTTCAGCTTCTCACACTCACAGAACACATGCACACACTCCCATAACACGCACACACTCACATAACACATATGTAAAGCATTAACCTTCCTTGTAAATTTATACTGAAGCTGCATGGTGAGATAGTAAGCCAAAAGCCAATCATTTATCTAATTGTAGGTTTATTTACAGAATGCAACAGTAGAAATGCCTGCCTCCTCCTTAACCAATACCAGGTATTTCAAATAACTGTCCACCCACCACCAAAAGTACCCAATTTAAATAACTAAAATAAGCAACAAATTACAATCACTTCCCACTACAGGCAGTACAACAGCAACTACCTTTCCTTCTCACTTGTTAAAACAGGAGGTGTACATTGAAAATGGTGTTGGAGGAGGAGATAATACACCCTAGCATCCACAGTGCCCACTCTCCTCGCCTGTCCAGGTTGCTCTGCAATCTCTCGACCTCCTCAACACTCCCTCTCCTTCCTCCTATCTTTGTGTCATCTGCTAACTGATCAATGGCCTCAGTTCCTTCATACAGATCATTAATGTATAATGTGAACACTTGTGGTCCCAACGCTGACTCCTGCGGAACTCCACTAGTCACAAGCTGCTATCATGAAAAAAGACCCTTTTATCCCCACTCTTTGCTCTCTGTCAGTCAGCCAATCCTCTATCCATTGTCAGTGCCTTGCCCCTAACACCCCTTGCTCCTATCTTAGTCAGCAGCCTCCTGTGTGGCACCTTGTCAAAGATCTTCTGAAAATCCAAATAGAGCACTGGCTGTCTTTTGTAACTTGCTCATGACTTCCTCAAAGAATTCCATCAAATTTGCCAGGTGTGGACTCCTTTTGACAAAGCCATGTTGATCATGCAATCTCATCCTTAATAATGAACCTTAAAATGTTACTCATGACCAAGGTCAGGATAACTGGCCTATAGTTTCTGTCTTCGTTTTTGTTTCCTTCTTAAACATGAGCCACTTTCCAGTCCTCTGGGACTCTCCCTGGCACCAGTTATTCCTGAAACATCACCACCAATGCCTCCACAATCTCCTCAGATAAACCTAAGGAGTGGCACGGTGGCTTAATGGTTAGTACTGCTGCCTCACAGCGCCAGCGACCGGGGTTCTATTCCCACCTTGGACAACTGTCTGTGTGGAGTTTGCACATTCTCCCTGTGTCTGTGTGGGTTTCCTTCCACAGTCCAAAGATGTGCAGGTCAGGTGAATTGGCAAAGCTAAATTGCCTGTAGTGTTAGGTGCATTAGTCAGGGGGGTGAGTGCCTTTTGGAGGGTGTGCCTTGTCTATACAAGGTAAAATGTAAATGTTTGCCTCTGTTCCCTACCTAGATATCTATAGCAAAAGATCTTAATGAAATAGTACCCAATAGATTGACTGCAATGAGACATAATGGAATCTTCAGCTATTTCTTACACATGTCACACTTTCAGAAATCTCTTTGATGAGAGATTTACATGCTCATCATCCATCAGGCCCGCAGACTTTAGTCTGATTTTTTTACCTGTGACAAAATGGATGAGCAAATTGCCTGTGCAGTTTTAAAACAATTTGCTTGCTTTTCTCTCAAGTTGTTATTGCCTGATATCATTAACACTTCTTTAACGTTGTGAACAGAAATGTCAGGTTTTGTTAAGAGGAAACAATAATGTCCTCATTGAACAAACTAACTGTGCAAAAGTAATTACATTGCTAAGTTCCATATCCAGTTTCATTTCTGCCTTTTCTAATGGAAGACTGGCTCAGAAGCGAGGGGATTTCATTAGAGACTATACCAGCACTAATAAACTGGCTTAAATCAAGTTATTTCACATGTGTGACAATATTATGGCTTTCATGGTTATGTCCTGGGTTTGTTTTGAAGATAGATTTTAAGAAAGAGGTGACGAGTTGTGTCTTCCAAGCCAATAAAGTAAACAGCTTGTGAGGACCTTGAGATTTTTTTTTAAAGCTTGAACAATAGATGCAGTATGAATGCGTGGAGTCAGGTTCCCACAAAACCAGGGCTTTAGTTTCATTTTCAATTTTGAAGTTGCTTGTGGAAACTGCAATACATTTCCCTTTGCTAAAATTTTCTCTTGGTGTTTTTTTTCTCCTGGACTGGAGAAGCGTCACATGTCAGACAATCCACTTTACTAGCTTTGCCTTTGTGAAGGCTGTGTTAATGGGATGTTCCAATATTGGATCAGTTACAGTTTATTAGTTAAATAATCTATTATTCTGTTAAGTTTTTAAAGTTCTATCAGTCCTTCTTTCTTTTTGTCTCTATTTTAACGATAAGGTAAGAATGAAGTGTGTGGAAGGGTCACTGGACCTGAAACGTTAATTGACTTCTTTCCACAAATGCTACTAGACCTGATGAGCTTTTTCAGCAATTTCTGTTTTTGTTTCTGATTTTCAGCATCTGCAATTCTTTAGGTTTTTAAGAATAAAATGTGTTTTGCATAAAGCTGAACAGCATGATCCAATCTAATTATATCTGGAACACAGCACCTTACAATTGCCTTTAAATAAGGTAAAAGTCAGGATCTACGGCCACCTCCTTGATATATTTGAAGAAGGTTTGGTCTGGTCTATAATACATGGAATCACCATTCTTTTCAGTAACCTTTATATGTTGTCATCCTGAACCTGATAAACAGTATGTGTGCTACGCACAACATAAGCAGGTCAATGGTTGTTGATAAATTGTGATTGGGGTCATAGCAAACCTAGGAACAGAGATGTAAGGAGAAAATGGATCTCTAAACTAGTAGAGTCAATTCCAAGTAGCTAGTATTTCTGCTTGTGTGTGTTCCTTTCCTAAACTGAAGATAAACTGAACTCCTTAACTGAAAGCAACTTGGTCTATCCAACCCCCATGTAAATTCACTCAAGCTGCTGCATGTCCTTTAGCTGGAAGGTTGCTAACCAGGCAATGCGAAGGGATCCTGATTTAAAATGTTCAAGCTGCAACAGAGTTACTGCTCGCTTTGATGTCCTGCCAAAACCTTGGCATTTTACTGACATGTGAAGTGGTGGAAAAATCTCAGGCACAAGGAATGACCTTCAGTCACACAGTATTAATCCACTTCCTCACACTTCAGCTCACTGAAGTATTTCAAGAAAGACAGCAGGCACATGGGAACCCTATACTTGCAAATTCCCCTCTAGTTGCACCTCATCCTGAGCTGGAACTTTATCTCCACGCCCTCCTCATCTCAAAGTCTTTAACCTCTCTCCTTAACAACACTGTGGGAGTACTTGGACTGCAGCTGTTCATGAAGGCAGCTCACCAGCACCTCCTCAATAGTAATTGGGAATGTCAAGAGGGGATGCCCATATCCCATAAACTGAAAAAGCAAAGAAGTCCCAGGCCTCATTCTCACAAATCTCCTGTGCCAACTCTCCAGATCCTTGAATTGATCCTTTATTGTGGTGCACGTAGTTTTTCTGTAACACAATGGTTGTGTTCTTCTGCAAACCCGTGTTATGGAAAAATCGTGCTTCAAAACAGCGCTTAGAGTATTGGTGATGTAATCGCGTTACAGCCAACACATGCTTTAAAAATTCACACTTTAGAAACAGTGTCCATAATTCGTCAATCGTGTTACAGTAAATTCACAATTACCAAACACGCATTATAGCAGAATGACATGCACTCAGAATTAGAGACAATTCTCTAGCTGAGCTCTAACGAGCAATTTATAAGTTTACCATTGATTTCTGGCCTTTGTACCTCTACTTATAAAGCTTAGGATGTGTTTTTTTTAAAGTGTTATTGACTTGTCCTGCAGTCTTTGAAGGCTTTTGCATGCAAATCCCATATGTCTGTATTCATCAGTGCCTTTCAAAACGATACCCTGTTTTGTTTATATTTCTGATCTGCAATAACTTGGTACCTGGAATACTTTTGTTACAAAGTCATCGGAAAGCACACATTCTAACACATCTGATAAATAAAGGATTACCTCAGTAACATGTCGTTTCATGTCAATATCTGAGTCCTACTGAATAGCTGGTGAAGTTCTCTCACATTGTCAATGCTGCTTGGAAAATGAAGATCGCTGAATTTATCCAACATTAAGCGTGGGCTGCTGAAGCTAACATTACTTTTTTTTGCAATTGAAAGCATTTATTCTGCTGCTAGTTATTCTGCTGAAAAAGTAGCATTTTTAATACATGCACAAAATGAGTCTGAAATTAAACAGTCACTTCATCTTCTCAGTGTTTCGATAATCATTTGTGGAAGCTTTGCTCTTTGCCTGATTGGAGTTTGCCCGAAGTCAGAGTTTGATTTTTCTCGGATACAGCTGAAGTACAGTCTCTTCCATTTCCTTCTCTTCTTTCCCTTTCTTCCAAATTGACTTGTTTTTTGCTAGCTGTTTTTTTCAACTGCCGTCTTTTTTATATAATTCTTTCACACAATGTGGTTGTCGCTGACTGGGCCAGCATTTATTGTTCATCCCTTATTGCCCTGGGGAAGGTGGGGTGAGCTGCCTGTTGAGTCGCTCCAGTCCATGTGCTGTAGGTAACGCTAACAGCACTGTAAACGAGGTGATTACAAGATTTTCACTGAGTGACAGTGAAGGAACAGCAATAGATTTCCAAGTAAGGATAGTGAGTGGCTGAGAGGGTAATGGTGTTCCCATGAATCTGTTGCCCTTGTCTTTGAGGGTGGATGTGATAAGTTTGAAACTAACTGTCGAAGGAGCCTTGGTGTGTTATTGCAGTGTATATTGTAGGACACAACCACCTGATGAAGGAGCGGCGCTCCGAAAGCTAGTGTGCTTCCAATTAAACCTGGTGGACTATAACCTGGTCATAGAGTCATAGAGATGTACAGCATGGAAACAGATCCTTCGGTCCAACCCGTCCATGCCGACCAGATATCCCAACCCAATCTAGTCCCACCTGCCAGCACCTGGCCCATATCCCTCCAAACCCTTCCTATTCAAATACCCATCCAGATGCCTTTTAAATTTTGCAGTTGTACCAGCCTCCACCACTTCCTCTGGCAGCTCATTCCATACACGTACCACCCTCTGTGTGAAAATGTTGCTCCTTGGGTCTCTTTTATATATTCCCCCTCTCTCCCTAAACCAATGCCCTCTAGTTCTGGACTCCCCAATCCCAGGGAAAAGACTTTGTCTATTTACCCTATCCATGCCCCTCATAATTTTGTAAACCTCTATAAGGTCACCCCTCAGCCTCCGACGTTCCAGGGAAAACAGTTCCAGCCAGTTCAGCCTCTCCTTGTAGCTCAGATCCTCCAACCCTGGCAACATTCTCGTAAATCTTTTCTGAACCCTTTCAACTTTCACAACATCTTTCCGATAGGAAGGAGACCAGAATTGCACGTAATATTCCAACAGTGGCCTGACCAATGTCCTGTACAGCCACAACGTTACCTCCCAACTCCTA
>NC_057710.1:28479274-28487336 GCF_004010195.1 Chiloscyllium plagiosum | reverse complement strand
ATGCTATTTTTTCCCCACCCCCACCCTCCTCTAGCTTATCTCTCCACCCTTTGGGCTCTCTGCCTTTATTCCTGATGAAGGGCTTTTGCCCGAAACGTCGATTTTACTGCTCCTCGGATGCTGTCTGAACTGCTGTGCTCTTCCAGCACCACTAATTCAGAAAAAAAAGTAGAGGACCCAGCACCGATCCTTATGGCACTCCACTGGTCACAGGCCTCCATTCTGAAAAACAACCCTCCACCACCACCCTCTGTCTTCTACCTTTGAGCCAGTTCTGTATCCAAATGGCTAGTTCTCCCTGTATTCTGTGAAATCTAACCTTGCTAATCAGTCTCCCATGGGGAACCTTGTCGAACACCTTACTGAAGTCCATATAGATCACATCTACTTCTCCGCCTTCATCAATCTTTGTTACTTCTTGTTGTGTGATTTTTAACTTTATCTTGTAGGTGGCATGCATTGCTGCTACTGAGCATCTGTGTGGAAGGAATGAATATTGAAGATGATGGATAGGGTGCCATTTAAGCGGGCTGCTTTGTGTCTTGGATGGTCACATGCTTCTTGAGCGATGTTGGACCTTCACTCGCCCTGGCAACTGGAGAGCATTCTATCACACTCCTGACTTAGAATTAGAATTAGAATTAGATTTTATTGTCTTGTGTAACCAAGTACAGGAATACGTGAGTACGTTGAAAAGTGTACAAAGCCGCCATTCTCCAGTGCCATTTGGTTACAAAACCAGAATTGTAAAAAAAATATAATTTTAAAAAAGAGGTCGAAGGTAACAAATCCTCCAAATCTTAAAGTCCAAAGTCTTAAGTTCCATGAAGATGTTTGAAACACTCAGCCACCGATGCAGACACCCGGGCCTAGCCATGGCCTTGAGTCTAGGTCAGCCTGTGAGACCTGCTTCGAATGCCAAAGCTGCTGCACTCTTGTTGCCATTGACAATGTCGCCACCACCTCCAATCATCAGGACTACCAGGATCCTGCCACCATTCCACATGGGTTGAGGGTTGGGTGGTGGGGGGGGATCCAAAAGATGAGTTACTTGCATCTGAATCCACAGGGATGAAGGGCTTTTGCACAAATCGTCAATTCTCCTGCTCCTCAGATGCTGCCTGACCTGCTGTGCTCTTCCAGCACCACACTCTTGACACTAATCACTAGCATCTGCAGTCCTCACTTTTGCCATATCCCTCCAAACACTTCCTATTCATGTACCCATCCAGATGCCTTTTAAATGCTGTAATTGTACCAGCCTCCACCACTTCTTCTGGCAGCTCATTCCATACACATACCACCCTCTGTGTGAAAACGTTGCCCCGTAGGTCTCTTTTATATCTTTCCCCTCTCACCCTAAACCTATGTCCTCTAGTTCTGGACTCCCCTACCGCAGGGAAAAGACTTTGTCTATTTATCCTATCCATGCCCTTCACCCCTCAGCCTCTGATGATCCAGGGAAAACAGTCCCAGCTTGTTCAGCCTTTCCCTATAGCTCAAATCCTCCAACCTTGGCAATATCCTTGTAAATTCTTTCCGAACCCCTTCAGGTTTCACAACATCCTTCCGATAGGAAGGAGACCAGAATTGCACGCGATATTTCAAAAGTGGCCTAACCAGTGTCCTGTACAGCCGCAACATGACCTCCCAACTCCTGTACTCAATACTCTGACCAATAAAGGAAAGCAAACCAAACGCCTTCTTCACTATCCTATCTACCTGCGACTCTGCTTTCAAGGAGCTATGAACCTGCATTCCAAGGTCTCTTTGTCCAGGACCTTACCATTAAGTGTATGAGTCCTGCTCTGATTTGCTGTCAAAATGTAGCACCTCACATTTATCCGAATTAAACTCCTTTTGCCACTCCTTGGCCCATTGGCTCATCTGATCAAGATCCTGTTGTAATCTGAGGTAACCTTCTTTGCTGTCCACGACACCTCCAATTTTGGTGTAATGTGCAAAATTACTAGCTGTAACTCGTATGTTCACATCCTAATCATTTATATAAATGACGCAAAGCAGTGGACCCAGCACCAATCCTTGTGGCACACCACTGGTCACAGGCCTCCAGACTGAAAAACAACCCTACACCTCCAACCTCTGTCTTCTACATTTGAGTCAGTTCTGTATCCAAATGGCTAGTTCTCCCTGTATTCCATGAGATCTAACCTTGCTAACCAGTCTACCATGGGGAACCTTGTTGAACGCCTTACTGAAGTCCATATAGATCACGTCCACCACTCTACCCTCATCAATCCTCTTTGTTACTTCTTCAAAAAACTCAGTTAAGTTTGTGAGACATGATTTCCCATGCACAAAGCCATGTTGACTATCCCTAATCAGTCCTTGCCTTTCCAAATACATGTAAATCCTGTCTCTCAGGATTCCCTCCAACAACTTGCCCACCACCCGATGTCAGACTGATCAGTCTGTATATCCCTGGCTTGTCCTTACCAACCTTCTTAAACAGTGGCACCACGTTCAACAACCTCCTGTCTTCCGGCACCTCACCTGTGACTATCAATGATACAAATATCTCAGCAAGGGGCCCAGCAATCACTTCTCTAGCTTCCCACAGAGTTCTAGAGTACACCTGATCAGGTCTTGGGGATTTATTCATCTTTATGCGTTTCAACACATCCAGCACTTCCTCCTCTGTAATCTGGACATTTTTCTGGAGTGAAAGAATATGCAAGAGGAATCACAGACAGAATTTGTGGAGCTATGCCTTTTGGACATTCTAATCTATAGGCTACCAGTTAATTAGGAGAAAGTGAGGACTGCAGATGCTGACGTTAATTAGAAAATGTAGAAAAATAACAGGCTAGGAAATCATGAAGAGGTGCAAGAATCATAGAGTCCTTGTATATGTTGCTACTTACCTTAAATTTGTTCCTTCTGGTAATCAGTGGAACTATTTCTCCTCATTTACTATAAATACTTTCTAACTAACCTGTTCGGAGATGCTATGATACACCTCTGGAGCAGGTGAGACTTGTACCCTGGATTGCCTGTTCAAAGGTAGGGACACTATCGCCTTACTGTAAGGGCTTGATCCGTTGCACTCGACAAGAAACCTCCAGAATTTTCAACACCTCGACCAATTATCCTCAGGATTTTCATTCACCCGTGGTTACTGCCCTCTGCACCCATATGAAATCTATGATTTCTTTCCCAGAAATACAGCTGCAGCATTGGGTTGAATGCTCCAGCAGGGATGTTTTTCCATTGGTTTATTAAGATTTAACATAACTTACGTAATATTGTCTTTTGTAAAACAAGTTTTAATATGGCTGGATCTGTATGGGATTGGGTATAGGTCTGAGGTTAAATTGACTAAAGGTATAACCTATCAGAAAGCTGGTCTCCAGATGTATCTGAACCGAGACAATGCACAGTGAGCCAGGTTACTCTGCAATGAGAGCATTTTGCACGAGTAAATAAGACTAGAAGTGTCAGTTTTAATCTGCTTTGCGTGATTTCCCCAACCCTTGGGACAGCCACAAGTTTCAGTGAGACCAGGCTGACTTGCAGAGTACCTTTAGTCCTTTTTTTAAATTCATTCATGGAGTGAGGTGTCACTGGCTAGACTCGCATTTCTTACCCATCTCTAATTGGCCAGAGTGCAATCCAGGGTCAACCACACTGCTGAGTCACATGTAGGCCAGACCAGGTAAGGATGATAATTTCTTTCCCTAAAGGACATTAGCGAACCAGATGGTTTTTGCTGGCAATCAGCAATGATTTCATGATCATCATTAGACTCTAAATTCCAGATTTTATCAAATTCAAATTCCGCCATTTGCCATGGTGGGAGTCAAACTGGGTCTTTGGGTTAACAGTCCAGTGATAATGCCACTAGGCTGTCACCTCCCCTTCTCTTCTCCACAGAGCATGAGATTCAGGAGACAAGTCCCTCTCAGATCCTCTGTGATAAAACCCCAAGTCTGTCTCCTTTTCGGCCATGTTTAAAGTTGTATCATTCAATCAATAATACAACCAGAAAGTGCTGGAGAAACTTAGCATGTCTGCCAGCACCTGTGGAGAGAGAAACCAAGTTTTGAGTCTGAGTTTATGACCTCAAGTGAGCCCTTTGTGGGGGAGTGTAGATTCAGCGCAGACCTTGAGTAGCCGTAGTGATGGTGTGTGCTAACGGCTGGGGCCCAGCAGGATCTCAGATGGCGGTAGTGATGAGGCAGCAGTTGGGGCTGAAGCCTGGTGTGCCAGGGTAAGTCTTAGCTCAGCACAGGGAAGAGTGTGCCATCTTGGGGAAGCCCAGCTTGGAGCATTTGCAGGACAATAGCGCAAGAAAGGACTATAATACTTGGCACTTTAACTTTATTTTTTTATTTTTCTACTCTTATGCTAAGAAGACGGTAGTGCTAAACTTTTTAACTTATTTATTTATTTCTCTATTTCTGTAATTAAGATTTTGAACCTAGGTACTTTGTACCCAAGATGGCGGCATGTGGGGTGACATTGTATACTTTTCACTGTACTCAAGCACATGTGGCAATAAAATCTAAATTTAATTCTTCAGTTCTGCAGTGCGTTCTGTTTGTATTTCAGATTCCCAGCATCCATAGTTCTTTGCCTCGATTTCAGTCATTCCTCAACCAAAATTAATTACTTCACACTTCAAATTTCTTCTGGCCAATTCACCAGTTTGGTTTATGCCCCCATGAGGGGATATTCCATCTCAGGACACTGGGACATCTCCTCACCAAATTTGCATTTTTAACTAAAGTCTTCTCACAGATAGTAATTGGTCTCAATTTCCACATTGCAAGAATGGAGCAGTTATGCAGTGGTCACTTTAACAAACTGTGGTATTCAGCTGGAATGAACATGGTAAAAACAATGACTGCAGATGCTGGAAACCAGATTCTGGATTAGTGGTGCTGGAAGAGCACAGCAGTTCAGGCAGCATCTTCAACCATGTCCTGAAACCACCGCCGCTCCCTCACCACCAGACGCCTGGAGGAAGAACACCTCATCTTCTGCCTCGGAACACTTCAACCCCAGGACATCAGTGTGGACTTCAACAGTTTCCTCATTTCCCCTTCCCCCACCTCACCCTAGTTCCAAACTTCTAGCTCAGCACTGTCCTCTTGACTTGTCCTACTCTATGCTACTTTCTCCCCACCCCCATCCTCCTCTAGCTTATCTCTCCACCCTTCAGGCTCACTGCCTTTATTCCTTTTGCCCGAAACGTCGATTTTGCCTGTCTTCGGATGCTGCCTGAACTGCTGTGCTCTTCCAGCACCACTGATCCAGAAGCTGGAATGAACAGTTTCCTTATCCAAAAATTCAGGTTTGCAATAGAAAAAAAAGTGACAGTGGCTTTAACAATGCGTTTCTTTGGCAACTTCCCATTTTGCAACAAAAATTGTTAATTTAAAGGCGCCAGAGTTATTAAAATTCTGCTGTGTGTGTCATTATCAAGGCAGCAGGCAATGTAGAAAATATAGCAGTAGCTCCAACTCAGAAGTACAGAAAGTATAATATTGTTGGAATCGTTTCCACTTGAATTTTTAAAATGAAATCAGCAAGAATTGTAATTTGTTTTGGACCCAACCAGAAGTCACTGATGCATTTTTTCAAATGAAATGGAAAAAGAATCGACTTTCCCTATCGCAATTAATTTTCTTCTAAACTATTGGAAGATTATTTTAGAGGATGTTAGTCAAACTCACCTCTGTGAAAATGTGAGAAAAAATATTTCAGTCAGCAAAATGTTTTAGTGTATTATGGACCCATCCAGTTGCTCAAGCTACCACACATAATGAGAAATAGAAACAGGCAGGGAAGCTCTGAGGCTGCGTACTTTGGTGAGACCGAGCAGACACTACAACAATGGGCAAACGGATGCTGCACAACAATCCCCAGACAGGAGGGTTCCCTCCCAGTCGGGGAACATCAGCGGTCTGGGAAATTCGGCCTCAGACCTTCGGGTGATCATCCTCCAAGGCGAACTTCAGGACAAGCAACAATGCAAAATGGCCGAGCAGAGGCTGATAACCAAGTTTGATACCCATGGAGATGGCCTCAACCGGGAGCATGGGTTCATGTCACATACAAGTGACTCCACTGCACTATACATACGCACATACACAAAAGCACGTGCGCACACGCATGTGCACACACACGCCTGCATACACAAACGCACACACGCACACTCCTACATACTCACACACTCATGCAGACCCTCTCTCTTACACAAGCTCTCTCTCATGCGTACACACATGCACCACCCCCCCCCAATACTCACACCCATGCAAGCACACACTCTCTCAAAGGCTTATGCCCCATCACACTCACACACAGACTTGGACTAAGCTTACATACACATACACACACTCTTTCACATGCACGCACACCCACATGCACACACATACACACATCCACTCTGTCTCTCCTGCATGCGCACACATATAAATTTATGGCATGGATCTGTAGTTGCAGAATTACATTTTTATTTGCTCAAAAACTGCATAAATCCATGTAGGATTCTGAAAGTCCCACTTTAGAAATAAAACTGACTCAATATTGGGACAGACTTTAAGTTCGCACCTTTAATACATTGTCTAAGCTAAGATAACACCTATTGTTAGATAAACTGAAGCCACTTTGAGAATGTAACTTAAAAGGAGTTCTCACATTTACATATTAAAGAGCCTGATCCTAAAAGATGCAAGATTTAATCTAGGTTTGTTTAATATATCATTACAACTCAGTGACACTGTAACCCTTTTGCTATAAATTCTGCGTCTTGCTCCACAAACACCTGATGAAGAGACAGGGCCTCAAAAGCTAGTGCTACCAAATAAACCTGTTGGAATATAACCTAGTGTTGTGTGATTTTTAACTACATAATAGCGGATATACTTGCAATAGAGGGAGGGCAGCGAAGGATCACTAAACAGATAGCAGAGAAGGCCGGACTGTACTGTGAAGACAGATGGGCTCAGATGGGCCTGTATTCAATAGAGTTTAAAAGAATGAGGAAGGATCTGATTGGAATTTATAAAATTCTAATAAAGCTCGACAGTAGATACAGGGAGGATGTCGGGAAGTCTAGAACTGGGGTCACAGTTGATTAGATTGTGATTAGATTAGATTCCCTACAGTGTGGAAACAGGCCCTTCGGCCCAACACAAAGTCTTTTTCTTATTCATTTATGAGATAAGGGCATTGCTGGCCAAGCCTGCATTTATTGCCCATCCCTAATTGCCCAAAGGGCAGATCAAGAGTCAACTACATTGGCTGTGAGTCTGGAGTCATATGTAGGTCAAACCAGTTAATGATGTCAGTTTCCTTCCCTAAAGGACATTAGGGAACCAGATGGTGTTTTCCCACAGTCGATAATGGCTTCACAGTTACCATTAGACTCTTAAGTTCAGAATTTTATTGAATTTAAATTCCACCATCTGCCATCCAGGATTCAAAACCAGGTCCGAGGAGCATTAGACTGGGTCTGTAGACTAACAGTCCTGCAATGACACCACGAGGTCATCACCTCGCCATTTAGAACTGAGATGAGGAACTATTTCCTCATTCAGAGTGTGATCAACTTGTGAAATTTTCTTCCAAAGAAGGCTGTGGAGACTGTATTACTGACTATATTCAAGAAGGAGATTGATAATGTTTTTAGATATTAAGGGCATCAAGAAAATGACATTGAAATGGTAGATCAGCAATGATCATATGGAATGTGGAGTAGGCTTGAAATGCAGAATGGCCTATCCCAGCTCCTAGTTTTGTGTTTACCTGTGGTTAATGAGGTGCGATAAGGCCACAATGACAGTGATAATGAGTTACAAATTCCCATTAATAAGCATTTTGCCACTCACTAGAGAGCATCTTGTTTTAACACCTGTAACTTGGATGGAAAAAGTCTCAACATCAACAAAGGCCTCACTCAGCATCTCACATCTCCCACCCACCGCCTCCAACCTCATAGTCCCACAACCCCGCACCGCCCGTTTCTACCTCCCGCCCAAAATCCACAAACCTGACTGCCCCGGCCGACCCATTGTCTCCGCCTGCTCCTGCCCCA
>NC_057710.1:28474295-28477963 GCF_004010195.1 Chiloscyllium plagiosum | reverse complement strand
CCTCCTTCCACCTATCGCATTTCCAACGCCCCTCCCCGAAGTCCCTCCTCCCTACCTTTTATCTTAGCCCGCTGGACACACTTTCCTCATTCCTGAAGAAGGGCTTATGCCCGAAACGTCAATTCTCCTACTCCTTGGATGCTGCCTAACCTGCTGTGCTTTTCCAGCAACACATTTTCAGATCTCACATAACCTTCCCAATTTTGCCCCAAGGTCCATGTTTCTCAAGTGCTGGGAAGACTCTGCCTATCATCTCTAACCTACACTTGTAGTTATATGGTCAGTCCTGTTCAGTTTCTGCTCAATGGTAAACCCCAAGATGTTGAAGATTCATCAAAGATTATCATATTGAATGACAATGGCAGAAGTTGAATTCACTTGAATTCACAAAACAGAAGCATCTTCCTTTGTGCCAGGTATGTCTTCAAACTGCGAAGAATTTTCCTCCTTATTCTCATGGAATCCAGTTTTGTGAGGTCTCCCTTATGTCACATTTGATCAAATACAGATGGATGTCAAGTGTTCTCAACCTCACTAATCTCCAGAGGTCAGCTCTCGAGTCTGTATTTGAAGGAAGACTGAAATGAGGTCAAAAGCTGAATGGCCCCAGTGGAACCCAAACTGGGCGTCAGTGAGCAGGTTGTTACTGAGAAAGTGCTGCTTGAAAGCACAGTCTACAACTTTTCCATCACTTTAGTTTTGATTGAGAGTTGGCTGGTGGGCCGGTTATTATCTGGCTTTGATTTGTCATGCTTTCTGTAGACAGGACATATCCTGGGCACTTTTCCACATTGCTGGGTAGATGCCAGTGTTGTAACTGTACTAGAACAGGTTGGCTAGGAGTGCGGCAAGTTCTGGATCACAAACGTTCAGTACTATTGCCGGAACACTGTTAGGGTGCGTGGCCCTTACAGCACTGCCTCCAACCATTCCTTGATATCACTTGAAGTGAATCGAATTGGTGAAGAATGGCAGCTGTGATACTGGGGACCACGGCAGGACGCCATGATGCATCATCCATTCCACACCTCTGGGTGAAGACTGTTGTAAATGTTTCAGCCTTGACCTTTATCCTGGTGCACTGGGCTCATCCGTCATTGAAGTTCAGGATATTTGTAACCTCCAGCAGTTTTTATGACAATTGAAAATGGTTTCATAATCACTCAGGCACTAGCTTTTAATTCCAGATTTATGAATTGAATTCAACTTTCACCATCTGCCAGGGTGGCATTCAGACCCATGTGAGCTTGAGTCTCTGGATTATTACTTCAATGACCACCACATTACTGCCTAGCCTTTAATTAATTAATTTTCCAAATTAATTGAACATCAAATTGCACCAGCAGATGTGATGGGATTTTACTGTGTCCCCAGAGCTTTAGCCCAGACAAAGCAATTTGCAAAAGTAGCAAATATGTTGTGGTAACATACACAAGTGGTACAGATCTGGAATGCACTGCCTCTGTGTGGTAGAGGCAAGTTGAATTGAGGTGTTCAAGAGGGCATTAAATGATTACTTGCACAGGAACAATCTGCAGTGACACAGGGAAAAGGCAGGAGAATGACACTAAATTAAAGTCTCATTTACAGAGCCACTTTGGAAACCGATGGGCCAAATAGCCACATGACACCTTTGTGAAACTGTCTGGATTACTCATCTCCTTGAAGCACCTTCTCCTTCATGTCCAGGTTGAGTGTGTGAGCTTTAATGATGAGTGCTGGCAGGCTATTAGAACATGAAATAATCACTGCACTCTCCCTACCTGATATCTACAGGTACAGAGTAAAACCTCTAGATGTTTTGCCCTCTCTCTCTCTCTTTGTCACCATCTGAACTAAGAGTTGCTTTCAAGCTGAATCCACAAGCCTTTCACAACTGGAGGGAAAAAAAATGCACTTTCCGTTGGTTTTCAGAAAATTATTAACTTGTAGAGTACTGTGTAATTTTTTTTTAAAAAAAGAACATCCGATCAGTAATAGCTTTGTGAATGGGGCACGGTTTATGTGAGATTGAATATAATGATTTTTAAAATGAAGCATTAACAGATCCACAAAAGCTACACTGTGGGTTTAAACTGCAGGATTGGTATTCTGTTACCGTGCTGTGTGAGCCAAAACTATCCTGTGAACGCCTGTCAGCTTTGATTGTAAAGCCCTGAATGCAAGCATTTCACACACTCTTTATATCAGGAGTCTGATCTGAACAGCCTGAAGCTATTTACAGTACAGACACTGTGCTGTCAGTTCACAGTTTACCTTAATGTTAATGTAACGTTTCTTTCCATGTCATTGCAAAAAATGTCTGGCTAACTGACAAGAAAGTTTTTTTTCCATTTTACACTGAGAACATGGGAAGGGATGGACCTGTGGAAAGGACCTGGAACCTGCTGTTTCTGCAGATCAGATATTAGCAATAGATCACTCTCACCTCTCTGACAGAAAGTTATGAGTTCCAGATCTCTCTCTGCAAACTAAAACTCAGAATCCGAGGCGTGCAACACAGCAGGGGTGGTTTGAATCCTCCTCACTGAGTACCCATAGGGAAGTCACCTGGAGACTAGCATTTTGAGATTTTAACCTGATGTCTTTAAAGCAAGGGCACCTACCTGCCCTGGACCAACTTAATCCTTCTTCACACACAAACCTCAGATCCTGATTGGGTTGTCAAGATCCAACTGCCAATTTATGTGCCTCAGCTGGAAGATTGTACGGGCCAAGGGCAAACCTGTAAAGAATGAGTAAAGAGATGCCTGCATTTGTATAGTGCCTTTCACAACCATAGGACATGCCAAAGTACTTTACAACCAATTAAGTACTTTCTTCTGAAGAGTAGTTGCTATTCTAATGCTACAAATGTGGTGACCAATTTGGGTGTAGTGAGCTCAGACAAATCATAGCTTGAATATGAGTATGAGCAGGTACAAATGGCAGCTCTAGATCTAGAGCTATCCTTAGTACAATATTGGAGTGTTAATGGGGTGCAGCACTGATTAGCGTTAAGTTTCAATGCTCAGCTCTCTATTGTGGGTTTTAATTAGCCCTGAGTTTCTGAGTTTTAAGAACTGGAGAAAAAGATTTTATTTCTCTTGCTATGTGGGGTCAGAAGGTGCAGGGCTGTCCATCCAAGTACCACAGAGAAAGCTCAGAACACCCTGTTTACGCCTGTATCCATTTGGAATGCAGAAGGAAGAGCTGTTACGTGTCTTAAAAAGTATTAAAGGTAGATAGGTCCCCAGGTCTTGATGGGATCTATCCCAGAATACTGAGGGAGGCAAGTGAACAAATTGCTGGACCATTGATAGACATCTTTGTATCCTCTTTGGCCATAAGTGAGGTCCGAGAGGACTGCAGGATAGCCAATGTTGTCTTTTTTTTAAAAGGGTAGCAGGGATAGTCCTGGAAATTACAGGCCTGCAAGTCTCACATCGGTATTAGGGACATTATTGGAAAAGATTCTCAGGAACAAGATCTATACGCATTTAGAAGGAAACGCTCTTATTTGTGATAGGTAAAACAAATGACTGCAGATGCTGGAAACCAGATTCTAGATTAGTGGTGCTGGAAGAGCACAGCAGTTCAGGCAGCATCCGAGGAGCAGTAAAATCGACGTTTCAGGCAAAAGCCCTTCATCAGGAATAAAGGCAGTGAGCCCGAAGGGTGAGAGATAA
>NC_057710.1:28459804-28473573 GCF_004010195.1 Chiloscyllium plagiosum | reverse complement strand
GAAGGAGGCCACCTGGTGTGTTCTGTGGTGGAACTGATCCTCCTGGGGGCAGATAAGGCAGAGGAATTGGGAATACGGGATGGCATTTTTGCAGGAGGTAGGGTGGGAAGAGGTGTAATCCAGGTAGCTGTGGGAGTCGGTGGGTTTGTAAAAAATGTCAGTGTCAAGTCGGTCGTCATTAATGGAGATGGAGAGGTCCAGGAAGGGGAGGGAGGTGTCAGAGATGGTCCAGGTAAATTTAAGGTCAGGTGTGAAGTTGGTGTATTGCTCAACCTCCTCCCAAGAGCACGAGGTGGCGCCAATGCAGTCATCAATGTAGCTGAGGTAGAGGTGAGGAGTGGTGCCGGTGTAATTACGGAACATGGACTTTTCTATGTAGCCAACAAAGAGACAGGCATAGCTGGGGCCAATACGTGTGCCCATGGCTACCCCTTTGGTCTGGAGGAATTGGAAGGATTCGAAGGAGAAATTGTTAAGGGTGAGGATCAGTTCGGCAAAACGAATGAGAGTGTCGGTGGAAGGGTACAGTTGGGGACATCAGAGAGGAAGAAACGGTGGGTTTGGAGGCCCTGGTCATGGTGGATGGAGGTGTAGAGAGATTGGATATCCAAGGTGAAGATGAGGTGTTGGGGGCCGGGGAAACGGAAGTCTTGGAGGAGGTGGAGGGCGTGGGTGGTGTCTCGAACATATGTGGGGAGTTCCTGGACTAGGGGGGATAGGACAATGTCGAGGTAGATAGAAATGAGTTCAGTGGGGCAGGAGCATGCTGAGACAATGGGTCGACCAGGGTGGTCAGGCTTGTGGATCTTGGGAAGGAGGTAGAAGCAGGCAGTGCGGGGTTCCTGGACTATGAGGTTGGAAGCTATGGGTAGTCAGCCTGGTTTTGTGCAGGGGAGGTCGTGCCTCACTAACTTGATCGAGTTTTTTGAGGAGGTGACAAAGATGATCGATGAGGGAAAAGCCGTTGTTGTCTACATGGACTTCAGTAAAGTCTTTGACAAATTCCCTTATGGCAGACTGGTACAAAAAGTGAAGTCACATGGTATCGGGGTGAGCTAGAAAGATAGATACAGAATTGGCTTCGTCATAGGATGCAGAGGGTAACAGTGGAAGGATGCTTTTTGGAATGGAGGGCTGTGACTAGTGGAGATCCACTGGGATCAGTGCTGGGAACTCTGCTGTTCATGGTCATGATTTGGAGGAACACGTAGCTGGTCTAACTGGTAAATTTGCAGATGATACAGAGATTGGTGGAGTTGTGGATAGTGAGGAGGATTGTCAGAGGATACAGCAGGACATAGATCAGTTGGAGGCATGGGCAAAAAAATGGCAGATAGAGTTTATTCCGGCCAAATGTGAGGTGATGCATTTTGGAAGGTCAATTGCAGGTGGAATTTATACAGTGAATGGTAGAACCCTTAGGAGTATTGAAATGCAGAAGGATCTGGGTGTGCAAGTCTACAGATCACTGGAGGTGGCAGTGCAGGCAGATAAGGTCGTGAAAAAGGCCTATTGCATGCTAGCCTTGACTGGAAGGGGCATTGAGTATAAGGATAAACATGTCATGCTGCAGCATTATAGAACTTTCGTTAGGCCACACTTGGAATACTGCGTACAATCTTGGTTACCACACTACCAGAAGGATGTGAATGGTTTGGAGAGGGTACCGAAAAGGTTTACCAGGATGTTGCCCGGTATGGAGGATTTTAGCTATGAAAAAAGATAGACTGGGTTTGTTTTCACTGGAACACAGAAGGTTGAGGGACGACCTGATAGAAGTGTATAAGATTGTGAATGGCATTGATGGAGTGGAAAGTATGAGGCTTTTTCCCAGGGTGCAGGGGTCAATTACTAGGGGATACAGGTTGAAGATGTGAGGGGGGAAAGTTAAAACAGATGTGCAAGGCACGTTTTTCACACAAAGAGCGGTGAGTGCCTGGAACATGTTGCCAGAGAAGGGGGTGGAAACAGATGCAATAGCAGTATTCAGGAAGCACCTGGACCAAGGCAACTGGAGCCTCAGCTTTCTGACCCACAGATCACACTCAGTGAAGATAGATAACTGCACATCCTCTACAGTAACACTCAACACTGGAGCCACTCCCCAAGGATGCATTCTCAGCCTCCTATTGTACTCCCCATACACCCACAACTGCATTACCAAATACCCAACGAAAGCCATCTATAAGTTAACTGACGACATCACTGTAGTGGGATGGATGTCTAACAACAGTGAGTCAAAATACAGAATGGAGGTAGAGGGCTTGGCAATGTGGTGCAATGAGAACAACCTCTCTCTTAACGTCAGCAAAACTAACGATATGATCATTGACATCAGAAAGAAAGGAGGAGGAAACGCCCACGTCTACTTCAAAGGCACTGAGGTTAAGAGGGTGGAGAGCGTGAAATAACCAATCACCTGTCCTGATCTTCCCATGTAGAAGCAACAGTCAAGAAGGCACAACAATGCCTCTTCTTCCACAGGCAGCTCAGGAAATTTGGCATGCCCATAAGGACCCTTACTAGTTTCTCCAGGTGAACCATTGAGAGCATACTGTACAGGTACCTAATGGCCTGATATAGCAATGGCTGTGCCCAGGATCATAAGAAACTGTAGACAGTTGTGTGCACAGCTCAGAGCATCACAGAAGTCAACCTTCCATCCATGGACTCCAATTACACAGCTCACTGCCACAGAAAGGTTGCCAACATCATCAAAGACCCATCGCACACTGGCAACACTTTCCTACAACCTCTTCAGTCAGGAAGAAGATAGAGAAGCCTGAACGCACACCCCAGCAGGTTCAGGAACAGCTTCTAATAACTGGCCATTATTAGACTGATGAATGGACTCTCTATCCTCAAATAATCCTGACCTTGCTAACATTGATCTTGCCTAGTGCATGCCCTGCGCAATGTAACTTGTTTGCCTCTAAATCTTTTTGATCTGTACATCCTTGCTTGCTATGATCTGCCTGTATTGCTCATAAACAAGGCTTTTCACTGTACTTCGGTACACGTGACAATCAATTAAACAATCAATCAATCAATCAATACATAATTAGGAAGGGAATGGAGGGATTAGGATCCTGTGAGTGAAGACAGTTTTAGTATGGAAGGGCAAAATGTGGTGGTGCAGGCTCGGAGGGTGCAAGGGCCTGTTCCTGTTCTTTGTTCTTTGAGGTGACTCTGCATCCCACTTCCCTGCGTGGGCGAGCAGCCTCCAGGTCATGATATCTTCTATTCTAGGGTGGGATTTAAATGAAGGAATAGCTTGAGCCTTATTTCTGCCACAGCATGAGTTTCATTTTCACTGCAAAATCGAGGTGCAGTTAAAATCACCATAGTAACAAAGTGATCCAATCAAGGGAGAAAACAGAGCTGAGCAATAATCTGTGATTGAGCAGAGATGAAGACAGCATTCAACTTTACCTGAGAGGTATATTGCCAGTAAAAGTACAAATTGTTCCACACTGTACTGAGCATCAGCCTTCCCTAATGCTGTGTGTAGTGTACTTCCCAAATGTTATAGCACAGCAGGAAAGTGAAAGGTCACATCTAAAATAACACAGCAAATGCTTTCTATTTTCAAATTGGAAATTGTGCAGTTTTGGTCCCCTTTTCTGAGGAAGGATGCTCTTTCTCTCAAGGGAGTGAGTGAAGGTTTCCCAGGCTGATTTTGGGGATAGCAGGATTGACGTATGAGGAGAGTTTGACTAGTTTAGGATTATTTTTGCTGGAGTTCAGATGAATAAGGGAGGCTCTCATAGCGACTTATAAAATTCTAGCAGGACAAGACAGGCTTGATGCAGGGAGCATATTCCCAGTGGTTCCAGAACCAGAGGTCACAGTCTGAGGATTCAGGTAGATCATTTAGGATGGAGACGAGGAGACATTTCTTCACCCAAAGAGTGGTGAGCCTGTGGAATTCATTACCACAGGAAGTAGTTGATAATAAAACATTGAATGTATTCAAGAGGCAGCGAGACATAGCATTTGGGGGGAATGGGATCAAAGGTTATGAGGAGAAACCAGATTAGGCTGTTGAGTTGGATGGATCAGTGGTGCTGGAAGAGCACAGCAGTTCAGGCAGCATCCGAGGAGCTTCGAAATTGACGTTTCGGGCAAAAGCCCTTCATCAGGAATAAAGGCAGAGAGCCTGGTGGCAGGGGAAAGTGCCAGGATGGGAGGGTGGGTCGTAGGGGGACGTGGACCTGACCAGGTAGTCACTGAGGGAACGGTCTTTGCGGAAGGCGGAGAGAGGTGGGGAGGGAAATATATCCCTGGTGGTGGGGTCCGTTTGGAGGTGGCGGAAATGTCGGTGGATGATTTGGTTTATGCAAAGGTTGGTAGGGTGGAAGGTGAGCACCAGGGGCGGATGATCAGCCATGATCATAATGAATGGCGGAGCAGGTTCGAAGGGCCAAATGGCATCCTCCTGCTCCTATCTTCTATCTATCTATATACTTTCGCTTAAATGCACACAAGTCACTGAATGTTAACTTGTTACATGCATACAGATGAGGTGCTGGAAGACTGGAGGTTGGCTAATCTGGTGCCATTATTTAAGGAAAGCTGTAAGGAAAAGCCAGGGAACTATAGGCCAGTGAGCCTGACATCAGTGGTTGACAAGCTGTTGGAGGGGATTCTGCTGGAAGGATTGACATGTATTTGGAAATGCAAGGACTGATTAGAGATAGTCAGCATGGCTTTGTAGCTGGGAAATCATGTCTCACAAACTTGTTTGAGTTTTTACAATCAGTTACAAAGAAGATTGATGAAGGCAGAACGGTAGATGTTGTCTGTATGGACTTCAACATGGCGTTCGACAAGGTTCCGCATGGTAGAGTGGTTGGCAAGGTTCAATCACATGGAATACAGGGAGACTGGCTTGAAAATAGGAGACAGAGGGTGGTGGTAGAGGGTTGCTTTACAGAATGGAAACCTGTGACCAGTGGTGTGTCACAAAGATCAGTGCTGGGTCAACTGTTTTTCATCATTTATACAGATGGTTTGGATGTGAATATAGGAGGTATGGTTAGTAAGTTTGCAGATGAAACCAAAATAGGTGGAATAGTGAACAGTGAAGAAGATTATCTCAGAGTACAACAAGACCTTGATCAGATAGGCCAATGGGCTGTAGAGTGGCAGATGGAGTTTAATTTAGATAAATGTGAGGTGTTGCATTTTGGTAAAGCAAATCAGGTGGGACTTGTACACTTAATGGTACAGACCTGAGGAGTGTTGCTGAACAAAGAGAACTTGGAGTGCAGACAGTTCCTTGAAAGTGATATCACACTTAGACAGGATGGTGAAGAAGATGTTTGGTATGCTTGCCTTCTTTGATCAGTGCATTGACCATAGGACTTGGGACATCATGTTGCAGCTGTTCAGGACATTGGTGAGCCTACTTTTGGAATACTGCATCTGCAGGAAGGATGCTTTTAAACTTGAGAGGGTGTAGAAATAATTTACAAGGATGTTGCCAGGATGAGAGGGTTTGAGATTTCGGGAGGGAGTGAATAGGTTGGGGCTTTTTTTCTCTGGAAGGTTGGAGGCTGAGGGTGACCTTACAGAGGTTTATAAAATCATGAGGGGCATGGTTAGGATTAATAGCCAACATCTTTTTCCGAGAGTGGGGGAGTCCAAAACTAGAGGGCATAGTTTTAAGGTGAGAGGGGAAAGATTTAAAAAGCACCTGAGGAGGAACATTTTCACGTAGAGGGTGGTGCATGTTTGGAATGAGCTGCCAGAGGAAGTGGTGGAGGCTGATATAATTAGAGCATTTTAAAGGCATCTGGATGGGTAGATGAATAGGAAAGGTTTGAAGGAATATGGGCCTGGTGGTGGCAAGTGGGATGAGATTAGGTTGGGATATATGGTCGGCATGGGCGAGTTGGAACGAAGGGTCTGTTTCTGTGCTGTACATATCTATGACTCTGCCACTAACAGCTCTTTATGCAAATATGAAGAGAAATCAAAGCTAACAAAGTATTTATCACTATTTGGCTAAGGTTACTTCTCAGCCTCTGACGCTTCAAGGAAAACAGCCCCAGCCTATTCAGCCTCTCCCTATAGCTCAAATCCTCCAACCCTGGCAACATCCTTGTAAATCTTTTCTGAACCCTTTCAAGTTTCACAACAGCCATCCGATTGGAAGGAGACCAGAATTGCCCAGAATATTCCAAAAGTGTCCCAATCAACATGACCTCCCAACTTCTATATTCAATATTCTGACCAATAAAGGAAAGCATACCAAACACCTTCTTCACTATCTTGTCTACCTGTGATTCTACTTTCAAGAGCTATGAACCTCTGCTCCAAGGTCTCATTTTTCAGCAACATTCCCCAGGACCTTATCATTAACTGCATAAGTCCTGCTAAGATTTGCTTTCCCAAAATGCAACACCTCACATTTACCTAAATTAAATTTCACCTGCCACTCCTCAAGATCCCGTCTGATCAAGATCCCAGATGTAGGTTTGCTCGCTGAACTGGAAGGTTCATTTCCAGATGTTTTGTCACCCTACCAGGTAACACCTTCAGTGGGCCTCCGACCGAAACACTGTTGATGATTCCTGCTTTCTATTTATATGTTTGCCCACAACTCAGACCCCTTAGCATCATGGTAGCTCACAAACCCACGAACAGACTAAAACAGCAGCTAATAAACTTGAAAGACCTTATATAGACAACAAGCAAAACTAATGTCATTTACAAAACACCGTGCAAGGACTGTAACAAACCACATTGGACAAACAGGCTGAAAACTAGCCACCAGGATACATGAACAGCAACTATCCACAAAAAAAATGACTGTCTCTCACTAGCACCCTTACATACAGATAAGGAAGGACACCACTTCGATTGGATCAATACATCTATCCTAGGACAAGCCAAACAGAGACATGCACGAGAATTCCTAGAAGGATGGCATTTCAACTGGAACTCTGTCAACAAACACATCGAGTTAGACTCCATCTACCACCCCCTTAGAAAAAGAACAGGAAATGACATCACCACAGGAAATGACATCACCGACCCAAAGAAACCCAAACATATAAATAGAAAGCAGGAATCATCAGCAGTGTTTTGCCTGGAGGCCAACTGAAGATGTTACCTAGGAGGATGATGAAACGAGCAAACATACATCGAGATCCTCAACCTGAGCTACAAATCTTCTCAAAACTCGTGATCAAGATCCCGCTGCAATCTGAGGTAACCTTCTTCGCTGTCCACTACACCTCCAATTTTGGTGTCATCTGCAGATTTACTAACTGTACCTCTTATGCTGGCATCCAAATCATTTATATCAGTGACGAAAAGTAGAGGACCCAGCACCGATCCTTGTGGCACTCCACTGGTCACAGGCCTCCAGTCTGAAAAACAACCCTTAACCACCACCCTCTGTCTTCTACTTTCGAGCCAGTTCTATATTCCAATAGGCTAGTTCTCCCTGTATTCCAAGAGATCGAACCTTGCTAACCAGTCTAAGTCAGTAAAGGGGCTTTGTCATCAATAACTGGTCATTGATCCATAGACCAATCAGTAGCTTGTTACCACCCAGAACTCCAATTTTACACTACCCTTTGGCTCCAGTTCATTTGCAAACTGCACCTTAACTATGTCTGGAACTAGCATTGTAAACAGTGCTTAAAGCAAGTGTCAGGTTACTTGATTTAGAAAAAACATGTGGCAATCCTTGCTTTTTAAAGTTATTTTCCCATTTCAATCTCTAATTAAAAATATGGAAAAATTAAAAAGACATGGTCTTTCAACTGCTAACTCATTGCTGCTTGTCATGAGTATTCAGGTTTTCTGTTTAGTCATAGAATTATAGAATGTTACAGTACAGAAGGAGGCCATTTGACCCATCATGTCTGTACCTATTATAATTCTGTGGTTATCTCATAATTTTGCTATTGTGACGAGAAGAAATTCCACTGCTATCTCATATAACCTTTCACTCACACAGGATCAGGGACTAGAAGATTTACAGCCACTCTGATTCAGCCAGTTGTTCAGAGTTGCAGACTGCAGGTCTAATAATTACCATTCACGGCTCCAGAAGAGCGCTCAAACTCCAAATTTCTGCTACTTACTTCGGATACCATGCCTCATGAGTGGGTTTTAATGGCTTCTTTTTCTAAACTGAAAGCAACTATAAGAGGTCACAAAACAAATCACAGTATTATTAGACTTCCTAAGGGAGGTGCTGGCCTGGTGGTATTATCATGAGGTAATTAATCCAGAGAGCCAGGTAATGTTCTAAGGACCTGGGTTTTAACACATTTCCATCTCTGATCTCCAGCATCTGCAGACCTCACTTTCTCCTCAAATTAATCCAGAGAGCCAGGTAATGTTCTAAGGACCTGGGTTTTAAACCTGTTCTGGTGGAACTTGAATTCAATAAAAATCTGGAATTAAGAATCTAATGATGACCATTGTCAGGGGGAGAAAACCATCTGATTCACCTGTCCTTTATGGAAGGGAATTTGCCTGATTTGGCCAACAAGTGCTTCTAAACTGCCCTCTGGGGCAATTAGGGATTGGAAATAAATGCCTGGCCAGTGATGCCCTCATCCTGCAAATTTAATTTTTAAAATGCAGTTCTTTAGTCAATCTCAGTTCTACCTTCCATTGGAATCTGTTTCAGTCACACACATTCCGTCGTAATATGTACAAAGAGAGCAAAGAACAAAGAAAATTTATAGCACAGGAACAGGCCCTTCAGCCCTCCAAGCCTGAGCTGATCCAAATCTACTGTTTAAACCTGTTGGTCAATTCCTAAGCATCTGTATCCCTCTGCTCCCCACCTAATCATGCATCTGTCCAGATGCATCTTAAATGAATCTACCATTCCTGCCTCTACTACCTCTGCTGGCAACGTGTTCCAGACACCCACCATCCTCTGTGTAAAGTACTTGCACATGTATCCCCCTTAAACTTTCCACTTCTCAGCTTGAAAGCATGACCTCTCGTTATTGGATCCTTCACCCTGGGGAAAAAACTTATCTCTATTTACCCCGCCTATGCCCTTCATGATTTTGTAAACCTCAATCAGGTCCCCCCTCGATCTTTTTTTTTCTAATTAAAACAAACCTAACCTACTCAACCTCGCTTCATAGCTAGCACCTTTCATACCAGGCAACATCCTCATAAACCTTCTCTGCACCCTCTCCAAAGCTTCCACATCCTTTTGATAACATGGCGACCAGAACTATACACACTGTTCTAAATGCGGCCGAACCAATGTCTTGTACAATTTTAACATGACCTGCCAGCTGTTATACTCAATACCTGTCCAATGAAGGCAAGCAGACCATATGCCTTCTTGACCACTCTATCCACCTGTGCAGCAACCTTCAGGGTACAATGGACCTGCACTCCCAGATCTCTCTGCTCATCAACTTTTCCCAAGGGCTCTTCTGTTCACTGCATAATTCACTCTAGAATTAGACTTGACTAAATGCATCACCTCACATTTGTCTAGATTGAACTCCATTTGCCACTTCTCCGCCCAACTTTTCAGTCTATCTATATCCTCCTGTATTCTCTGACAGTCCCTTATGTTTTCTGCTACTCCACCAATCTTTGTGTCATCTGCAAACTTGCTGATCTTACCAACAGTGCCCTCTTCCAGATCATTTATGTATATCACAAACAAGTGGCCCCAGCACTGATCCCTGTGGAACACCCCTGGTCACCTTTCTCCATTTTGAGAAACTCCCTTCAACTACTACTCTCTGTCTCCTGTTGCTCAACCAGTTCTTTATCCACCTAGCTAGAAAACCCTGCACACCATGTGACTTCACTTTCTCCATTGGTCTACCACGGGGAACCTTATCAAATGCCTAACTAAAGTCCATGTCTTTAAAGAGATTAATTTAAGCTGTCGCAAAACCTGCAAAATTGATTTCTTCTTACGAAAACACCTTTTCTGGTACCAGAATTTGCTGTTGACCTCACAATTCTTCTCAATCTTGCCCTCTCTTGTGTGATTGCACCTTCTGTTTAGCACTGAGCTTCCTCCTCAGCTTTTCACCCTGTGGGCAGTAATTCAGCACACAGTGAATATGATGCTGATTAGGTACAGCTATGAAAATGGGCTTCTCACCAAGGGGATTGGGCAATGCCACCCACTCACTGTTGAAATCACCCCCACTATGTTATCCTCTAGGCATTTCAAGCTTCTGTAAGTCAAACATTCGGTGGAATCAACAGAATTTGCAAATTCAGACTTGTTAGTTCCAATATCCACTATGCTGGCTCTAACTATGGCAATCTTGTGCTTTCAAAGGAATAATAAGATGTGTCAAAACATTCAATAAACTCAACATTGCCATTAATCCAAACAGACTCCTGCTTCTTTATTAAGTAAATATTTTGTTGGAAGGTGGACTGTGATTGGATTTGCCTGCAGCAGTAATGCTACTCACTGAAGTCCCTACTCTCCAAATGAACAGTGCACGATATGACAGTGCTTTCGCAGTTAATGCACTGTGGTAGCATGTCATTCCTTAAGACCCTTCCCTGATCCCTCTAGCCCAAAGCACACCACCGACAACCTGCATATATAATGAGACAATTCAAACAAACAGGACTATGCCAAATTATTTATTTGCATATGTTTATCCTCGATTGTTGAAAGGCCAGAAAAGAGAATTTGTGATGTCCTAAGACAGTCAATAACCATTTGGTACAGTTCCATGAAGGATAATTGTTTATGATCAAAAGATTAAGAAGAATATGTGGGTACAAAGAAAAAAATGGCTGAGCAGTAGTAAACTGCAATAATTGGCTTGAGGGGTTATTCAGAATGAGGAAGGAAAGGGAACTTAGTAGAGTCCCAATATTTTGGGGTAATGATAGTGATTATTTCTTATTTATAAAAATGAATTAGATTCTTAAAAAAACAATGCAAATTATTTAATAAGATGCAGGGTGGAGAAAGTGAGGACTGCAGATGCTGCAGATCAGAGTCGAGTGTGTGTTGCTGGAAAAGCACAGCAGGTCATGCAGCATCTAAGGAGCAGGAAAATCGATGTTTCTGGCATAAGCCCTTCATCAGGATGCTGCCTGACCAGCTGTGCTTTTCCAGCACCACACTCTCGACAATAATATGCAGAGTGCCAAGCAAAGAGGGAATTCAAGATCAGAAACTAGAGAATTGGTGAAATAAAATACATGAATGAACTCAATAATTGAAGAGAAAAATTAACAGAAGTGTAAAGTGTTGGACACGAGCAGGAAAAATGAGCAATATTTCAATGTAAGTAGCCAATGATGAAGGTAATAGGAGCTTGGGGGTTATTGCAGATTCAGTGCTCAATACAATTAGCTCAAGTTTTCAACAAAGGGAATCTGAAGTTGAGTGACATGATCTGAACAGCAGACCACAAGTCAAGGGAAGTTCAAATAAAACTGAACAATTCCCTGGTCAAAGAGAAAAAAATTAATAGAAAATATTAATAGTCTGGCGAAACGGACAGATGGTCTGGAGGACAGGGCTCCGAAAGCTTGCCCTTTCAAATAAAGCTGTTGGACTCTAACCTGGTGTTGTGTGATTTTTGACTTTGTCCAGCCCAGTCCAACACCAGTGCCTCCCCATCATTTCTTCAGCCAGTTGGTGGTGAGCTTGTGGAATTCTGTGACACAGTAAACAGTTGAGAATAAAATATTAATGGCTATCAAGAAGGTGTTAGATATGGGGCTGAAGGAATCAAAGGCTAAGTGAAGACAGAGTGAACAAAGTACTGAGTTGGATAATCAGCTGTGATCATGAAGCAAGTTCAAAGGGCTGAATGGCCTGCTCCAGCTCCTATTTTCCATATTTCTATGCGGCTGTTAAATATTTCCCATTCAAGAATTCTATTTGTTATTAAGATAATTGTTGCAAGATTTCATAAGCTCATAATAAATGAATAAATGAATTCTGTCTTGGTATTTAACTTGAGAACAATTCTGAACTTTAGGAACTGTTATCAGGAATACAGTTTAATTTTAAATTACTGTAAATCTTGCTAACGTCTTTGTAGCTTTTTCTTTATTTGTCATTTTTTTGGTTTTGTTAATTCTGTATTACTGTTGAACAGCATCAAATTCTTACAATAAAGCCTTAAATTGTCTTTCCTGCTTACTCTGTAGTGATGTACTGTTCGCAGCTCAGAAATCCTTTTCCTCGTAAACCACTTCCATTTTTAAAACTATTTTCCATTTTGAAATTCTGTAATATAATGTAATATAATTCAATAAATCTATCAACATTCTTTTAAACATTTCAAAAGTTGTAATTTCTCTTCATTTTTTTTTGTTTCTGAAGTATTAATATGTACCTCATGATTTTAGGAATCAAAATGAAGAATTCACACATTCCTTTTCTCTTCCAGGGATATTTTCTGGCTTTTTGACCAAATAAAGGATTTGCAACCTTTTCCCTTCTTGTTGAGATGATTCATGTCTTTTTGCCTGATAAAATGGAATATTCATGCTCTTTCCTCAATTAAACATGTTCCAAAATTTAAATAAAATCTCTCTTGCATCTAAAAGTGCTTTACTGGTTTTTTTAAATTAGATTCTCTACAGTGTGGAAACAGGCCTTTCAGCCCAACAAATCCACACCGCCCCTCTGAAGAGAAACCCACCCAGACCCATTCCCCTACCCTATATTTACCCCTGACTAACACTGTGGGCAATTTAGCATGGCCAATTCACCACCCTGGTGCTGCTTCTTCTGCAGTGGACTTCAGATGTTTAAATTCATTCCCAATATTTCTGACTTTAATGTGAATTTATAGGTCTATTTAACATTTTGCAGCTGTATCTTATGGCACCCTTTCATGACTGCACTAATACTTGCTTTACGAGTAACTGCTCCTGTTTATTTCATCCAGCCTCCCAGACAGGATTTTGCACCATTCAGGTACATCTTGTGCCCTTTTCCCTTACTGCTGGAGCTCAGACTTTCCATCGCACCTACGTTGATACCAAGCTCAGATCAGCTCCCTTACTGCTCAAGTTTGACTATCTATAGTCCACACTGACATTTTCTGCACATCTTTCTCCAGGTCCGACTGCCTTTTACCTCAGACTGCAGCTGCTGGTTGTTCCAACTTTCATGAATTCATTTTGACTGACATCTGTTCAAATATATTCAGCAGCTGACTGGCTAGCTGGGTTTTTTCTTAAACAGAATTACTTTTAAATAGACAATTCATTTCCTTGCACAAAAAAAATCCTTCAGGTTCTTTTGATGCCTACTGCTTGTGGTGAGGGTCAGATCCCATCTCTGCCACCATGTTATGACAGCCATGAGGGATCCACTATTGTCGCTAGGTTGTAACATGGTGTGAGCCTCATGTCAGTCATTACAAGCCAGTGGTGGGGGTAGAGCGTTGCCACCTATCCTCCTTCCTGTAATGGATTAGGGGACTGTTCAATAGTCTGGGATGGAAGATTGACTACCAATACATCTATCAGGATAATAGACAATAAACAATAGGTGCACCACCATTCAATATGATCATGGCTGATCATCCTTAATGAGTATCCTGTTCCTGCCTTATCTCCATAACCCTTGATTCCACAATCCTTGAGTGCTCTATCCAACTCTTTCTTAAATGAATCCAGAGACTGGGCCTCCATTGCCCTCTGGGGCAGAGCATTCCACACAGCAACCACTCTCTGGGTGAAGAAGTTTCTCCTGAGCTCTGTCCTAAATGGTCTACCCCGTATTTTTAACTGTGTCCTCTGGTTCGACACTCACCCAT
>NC_057710.1:28438011-28458182 GCF_004010195.1 Chiloscyllium plagiosum | reverse complement strand
CTTAACCATTTTTTTGCCTTTCACATACCTAAAAAAACTTTTACTATCCTCCTTTATACTATTGGCCAGTTTACCTTCGTACCTCATTTTTTCTCTGCGTATTTCCTTCTTAGTAATCCTCTGTTCTTCTTTAAAAGCTTCCCAGTCTTCTGTTTTCCCACTTATCTTTGCTATGTTATACTTTTTCTCTTTTAAATTTATATGTTTCTTAATTCCCTCGTCAGCTACGGCCACCCATGCCTCCTCCTAGGATCTTTCTTCCTTTTTGGAATGAACTGATCCTGCAACTTCTGCATTATACACAGAAATACCTGCCATTGTTGTTCCACTGCCATCCCTGCTAGGGTATTGCACCATTGAACTTTGGCCAGCTCCTCCCTCATAGCTCCATAGTTCCCTTTATTCAACTGAAAAATTGTCACTTCCCCCGATTGTACCCTCTCCCTCTCAAATTGCAGATTGAAGCTTATTGTATTATGTTCTAGCTTATTGTAGGATGTTCTAGCTTAGATAACAAGATGTAGGTATTACATCTCTGAAACTATATCCAAGTTCTATTAACTCTCAGGCAGGTTAACTGTTAATAACAAGTGGTGAAGTAGACATATGACTATATCAGGAGACCATGATTCTCCAACAGGTACTGTGCAAATTCCTCAGGTTAGACAGAGCTCAGGAAAATATACACATTGATTCTGTCAGAAGCATTGACCTGTATCTCAGGAATCTCTCTTTGAGAATAGAGAGGCTGGTACAATTGCAACATTTAGAAGGCATTTAGATGTGTATATGAATAGGAAGGGTTTGGAGGGATATGGGCTGGGTGCTGGCAAGTGGGACTAGATTGGGTTGGGATATCTGGTCGGCGTGGACAGGTTGGACTGCAGTCTCTATTTCCATGCTGTACATATCTATGACTCTATGATTCTATGAGATGAGGATAATTGTTCTTCTCTCAGAGGGACATGGATTTGTGGAACTCTCTTCTCTGAAGAGCTAAGGAGACAGGGTCATTGAATGTTTTTATGGTGTGTTTATACAGACTCATAAATAATGAGGAAATTAAAGGATTTTGGGGTTAACAGGGGAGTAGATTATGGCCACAATCAGATCAGTTCTGATCTTATCCAACGACAGAGTAGGTTCAAAGCACTGAATAGCTAGTCATGTTTCCAGTTTGCATGTTCATATGTATAAATGTGATAGTACTTATTGACTATAACTTGATTATAGGTTGGGCAAATTAAAATATGTTTGGATACCAATTTTTCCATGTCTTGTTCAGTGATGATAGCTGGTTATAACTATTGACTAATACAAGACTGCAGAACTCTTTTGTACTTTGAGAATTTGTAATGCTTTCTCAATTGAAGGCACATGGTAAGCGTCTTTACAATTTTTTGTATGATGTGCTCAGTAATTGACACAAATCCTCAGTTTTCCACTGTTTTTCTCCCAAGGACTATGGGGGTAAAGTATGGACTTAATGACTTTTGGAAGATACCTCGCTCACTTCTGCAGGTAATTCCAGATTTTCTCTGAGTGATAAAGTGGGATTCTGAGGTAAGGAATGTTTACAACTGTAGTCACAATCCTGTACTTACCAGTTCATACTACTCAATGTCATAATCACCGTTCCTGAGAGTCGTCCTGTATTGGATGAGAGTAGAAACATGCTCCTCACTCAGATCAGGACAGAGATATCAATCAGCTTGTACTCCTCAGCCAGATGCCCTTCAGAAAAAACTGGTATCTCTACTATTGTGTCAGTTTGGAACGATATTTATATTATTTCAAATTTCAGGCTTATTGTAGGACAAGACCTTATTGCTCTATCTTAGAATGAGCCTCTTCCTGAAGGTATCTCACATTCCCCTCTCCTCACCTGGCTCTTAGTGGGATGCCCAACCAGTTTAACACTTAGTGAGAAGGGGAGGCCATTGCACTGGATGGGCTCTCTGTGCTGACGGGGGGCAGTGGTGATTGTGGTTATTGAGGGCAGTCTTGTATGAATGCCCAGTCCTGCCCCAATTCCACCACCAAGAATGATGTCTCTTCCATAAATGCTACACAGTCGTGTATCCTTCACCACCGCAGTTAGGCCCAAGACAAAGTAACAACAAAAGAGGACTGGTGACAGTAAACTAATTCAAACAACCCTTACCCAATACCATAAGGGCGCCAAGAGCGGTCATCGGGGAAGAATCAGCAGTGTTTCTCTGAGGTGACTAAAAGCTGGAAGTATTTGTGTTCCTGTTCTGACTTGTGAAGAGCAGGTGATTTCTGTGTAACTGAGCTTTAGGCAAGCAGCTGCTCTTTTTGCATAATTATTTTCTGGTAAAGCCGCTGGTGTCAGACAGTACAGTAGTAAGATGTCATTCTGTCAGCCCGAGAACGCAGGCTGATTGCCCCTCAGGCTCACTTAGCTCATCATGTCATTTGTTAATAAAATCTGTGTCTGTCATCCAACAAACTCACTATAATTCGTGGCTTTTCATCTCTTAACATCTCCTATGATCTCATGGTTATTTCAGGACCTGGAACACATTTACGATACTTAGAAAGGAAGTCTTGAATTTTTGTAGCACCTAAAGTACTTTTGAAGAGTATCTATTGTTGTAATGCAAGAAGCATAGCATCTAATTTGAGCACAGCAAGTTTCGTCAAACAGTAACATGATAATGGTTAGGTAATCTGTTTCAGATGAACTGAAAACAACAAATGCTGGATATCACAGTGGGTCAGACAGCATCCATGGCAAGAGAGCAATCTAATGTTTGGAGTCTAGATGACTCTGTATCAAATCTCTGATTAAGAGTCAGTTGGACTCGAAACATGAGCTTGCTTACTCTTCATGGATTCTGTCTGATCCACTGTGATCTCCAGCATTTGTTGTTTTCAGTACAGATTCCAGCATCTGCAGTAATTTGTTACTACAATCTGCTTTAGATGTTGTTTGGGGAATAAATAGATATTTTAACCAACCTGCTCAGACATGATGTATCACACAACTGGGGCAGGTGGGATTTGGGGGAACTGGGACAACACATTTCTGCTCTTCACTGAGGGGGTTCTTTTTATACCCAGACAGATCGATAGGACCTGCACCTAATATTTCATCAAAGGAACAATATCTCCATAGTATTAGATGCTGGAACTCCCTGTCATGACCATCTTATCAAGGACAATTCTGGACGAGTAATGAAGTGACACGCGCAACCTGTGAAATTATCGGCCTCAAGTTTTTCTTGAAAGGGTGACCATTGAAACCATAAGATGGAGCTGAATTTTATTGGGCGTGTCCTTTAAAGCCATTGCTGAGGTGTTTTCTCTTGGTGAACGAAAGTCTTGCATTTATTTTGTTCCTTCACAATACGAGGACATCCTAAAGCACTCTCCCGCCCAGTATTTCCCGATACGTTAAACGTTTATTTTATTGATTTTATTGTGAACCTGCTTGTTGATGCTTGCACACTGTTGGTTGTACAAGTGCAGTGCACCATTCTATTCTATTGCTGGCCTGTTTCAGCAATAGCGCATGCACAGACATGCAAATAAAAGCTAATGTGCGCTCTCCTTGCTATCAGCAAGTGCCCGGAGATGTTCCCAGTGCGGCCGCATTTACTGGCCCAGGCTTTGTGGAAATTGGGACAGTAGGGAACAAAATGTTTTGCAGCAGGAATCAAGCTGCAAAGATCTGTCCTTTAGGGCCACACACATTGTTTGGTACAAGGAGACGATGTAAAGGGGCCTCGCTGGTGATAGCACTCAGTATGAACTGCGCGGCACCTATTGTTACCTCGGAGATTGCAGCCCCAAACATTTTGACTTGTGACCCCAGTGGAGCCTGCACAGCTTTGTCCTAACCGATAATTTCACTTTGATTTCTCTCATCTACATGGATTACACTGTCATAGAGTCATACAACATGGACACAGACCCTTCGGTCCAACTCGTCCATGCCGACCAAGTTCCCCAAACTAAGCTAGTGGGGCAATATCGCTCTCAACCTTTCCCATCCATGTACCTGTCCAAATGTTCTTTAAATATTGTAACCGCACCTTCATCTACCACTTCCTCATTCCACATATGAACACCCCCTCGTGTGAAAAAGTTGCCCCTCAGTAGTCCATTTTACATTACCACAGTGAGTAAAGAGACAGTGTCCCAATTCCCGTATTCCAGCTTCAGAGGCGCAGTTGCTAATGTATCTATAGAACATTTCTGTTTCTCACAGCAGCCATCCTGAAGACCTGTCACAGAAAGGCTGCCAATTTACTGTCAATTACTGACGTTTACTGGTGTTTTTGTGGCTTCAATTCACACTTGCTGGGAACTGGGTTGTGATAAATCAAACATAATCCATTTCTGAACCTTTTTTTAAAATCTGAGCTGAGCTCTTGCCCAGGCCCCTGAGGTGAAAACCAGGGTTCAAAGCAGTATGTACTTCCAGATAGATATATAACTTAAATAAAAACACAAAGAACATCTAGTAACAATCAGGAGTCTTAAGTACTAACATTCAACTAGTGCTAATCATTTGATCAAAGGACAAATATATTCCTACCAATTATGCAACATAGTCTTTTATTCTGTAAGTACTATTACAGCTGGAGTAAGAGGATAAATTTTAAAGGAAATGTTTGATGTACTGGCTGTCTTAAGCCTCTAAAAGAAAATGGCACAGTGGCTCAGTGGTTAGCACTGCAGTCTCACTGCACCAGGGGCTCAGGTTCGAATCTAGACCTCGGGCGGCTGTCTGTGTGGAGTTGTGCGTTCTCCCTGTGTCTGCGTGGGTTTCCTCTGGGTGCTCTGGTTTCCTCCCACAGCCTAAAGATGTGCAGGTTAGGTGGATTGCCCATGCTAAATTACCCATAGTGTTAGGTGCATTGGTCAGAGGGAGGTGGGTTACTCTTCGGAGGGTTGGGTCGAAGTGCCTGTTTCCACACTGCGGGGAATCTAATCTAAAAAAAACTATGTGAATGTACAGAAGGGACATTCAGAAGTCAGTTAGATCAATATTGCATTTGTGGTAGCTTGACATAACCCACAGTAAACACCACACAAACAGAAATTCTAGTAAAGGAGCATCTAGTGTAGGCTTAGGTCTTAAATCTTGACGGAATTGCAGAAAGTCAGAAAGAATGACTCTCTATCCCCATGGGAACAATGTGTAAAACTCATTGCCATTTCCAGATGCACTTGCTACAACTGTCCTGATCAATTTGAAAATGGTTCTGCTTCTGAGAAAGGAAAATGCTTTGAGTCCTACAATGGGATCAAACTGACCCAATGTTGTACACCTCAGAAATGCAGGAACAGGGCTTTGACAGCAGTCAGCTGATGACTATTTCTTCATTTTGATAACTCTCTCCTTTCTTTTTGCTCTGTTGTATGGACAGGCCAGCTCACCGCACTGCCTGAGCTGCCACTCATGCTGAGGGCTGATGTTATCATCCCTTAAAGTCTCGAAAACTACAGACCCGTTTGGTCTTGTGTGGGGGAAATCACTTTCTGATCCACCTGGAAGAGTCTCCTGTAGTTAAGAAGATAGAGGCCCGGATTTCCCCCTTTCTTGGTCTCTGGACCTTTGCCCACTTCACCTGATGTCTATGCACCCCTGGGGACCTGACCACCCCATACTCATCCAGACTTGACCTGCCTTCCAACCCCAACCTCATGGCTCAGCCCACAATTTCTGACCACTGGAACCTGCCCACCCTGGAACTCGACCACGCAACCCCGAGATCCAACACCCACCCTGCTCTGCTCCCCGCCTGACCCAAGATCTCCCAACCTACACTAAACACTGCATCATTTATCTGGCACCCTAGCCAGCCCTTGCCCTACTTCCTAACAATTTGGCATCCTATTTGCTTAGCATACTACCCAGCTGGCATCATACCCTATCCATTCTGCTCCATATGCCACCTGGCACTATACTTACCTGACACCCTACCCTCCAGCACCCTAAACCATTTGTCCTTTTCTAAACTTGGGTGTAATTCCACCAGATACATCTTTCAACTGAGAGTCCGAAGATTAAATATCAGAGTACCATGTAACCAAAAAGAACATATGAACTGAATCTAATTCTTTTTCCATATGATGTTCATACTTGGACATTTTTGTTCTAGTAGGATTCATTGAAAATCAATCAGACAACTTGCTTCTGCTTTTCCAATATCATCTTGTTCACTCCACAGCAATGCATTTGAGCTTAGTGAAATATAAGCATTTATTGGGATTGAATCAGTCTTTTATACCTTTTCAGCATGGATGAGTTGGACCAAAGTGTCTGTTTCCGTGCTGTATGACTCTATAACTCTATGACTATACCTGATTAAGTGTTTCCCATTCCTTCCCCACCCTTCTGATGACCACTGCCCTTTAACTTATTTAAAACGCTGCAGCCTGTTCTCCTTACTGTAATGTCCAACTTGCCCATGACTCTTCCTTGCACATTACACGTGCCTTGCCAAGTCAGCCCACTAATACAACAGATTTAAAATCTTTATCTTCAGGGATAAATCCCTGTCGTCCCACACTATATGATTTCTGTCATACCTTCCGCCTTTATGCCCCATCTCTTTTGACCCACCTGAGTATGGTCTGCAGTGCAGACCCCCATTCCTCATGTACAACCTTTGATTGAGTTTGATTTATTATTATCACAAGTTCCTAGGTACAGTAAAAAGTTTTGTTTTGCATGCAGGATAGGCAGCTTGTACCATACAAAGTTAATTTGAGTAATAGGACAGAGCAAAGAAGACAATGTTAAGGATGCAGAGAAGGTGCACAGAGAGGGAGATCAACATTTAAATCTAAAGCAGCTTTTAAGCATCTTGATTCTACTCTTTGAAACTTCATCCTTGAACCCCAATGTCCCCTCAAGACATGTGTCTTTGACCAAGTCTTCAGTCATAGAGTCATAGAGATGTACAGCACAGAAACCCACGCTTCAGTCCAATTTGTCCATGCTGACCAGATATCCCAAATTAAGCTAATCCCATTTTCCAGCACTTGGGCCATATCCCTCTGAACCCTTCTTATTACACACCCATCCAAATGCCTCTTAAATGTTGTAATTGTACCAGCCTCCATCACTCCCTCTGGTATCTCTCCTAAACTTCTCAAAATGACTCAGTTCCTCTGTGAAGCATCTCAGGCCCTGTATTCACTGCATTAAATCTACAACATAAGTGCAAGTTCTTGTTGATCTACATCAGAAATACTGACAGTCATTTGTTATTTCATAACCCAGGAACACCCAAAACAATTCACCACATGAAGTCAAGGGGACTGTTTTGAGAAACAATTCGTGAAACCCAAGTCGTTTGTTTTCTCCTCGACCGCACTTACCTTTGAAGTGTTGATGTGAATAAAAAGTTAAATCCATGTTTGGTATAGTCTGAGCTTTTCACATGTTGATACAAGCATGCAAACAGGAATGTAGGTCAGTGTAACCCTCAGGATGATAATACTATCTGAATGTGAGCTTTAGCAGCATAGTGAACCTCAATTTTAATATTTTCCAGGCAAAATATGCCATGGGACTATGCAGCAAAAACATGATGAAGCAGGTATATGAGAATCTTTCGCTCTTCATGCTCACTTTCTAAAGGAATAGGTAACAATGTCGAGAAGGGGAAGTGAAGAAACAAATCTGCAAAACGATAACATTGAGGTGACGGTTTATAACCTTTTAGGTTTTACTAGCCTTACTCTCACCCCACCCAGCCAAAGCCTTAGCTTCAGAGCAACATTTTAATGGGAGGCAGTTCTCAACAACAACAATTTGACCTTTTTATTTGAACTTGAGAATGTTTGTGATTTGCAGTCAGATTTGGAAGATAATCTCTAGGAGTCACAAGTTAACCAAAATGGAGGTTTAGGTTATAGGGAATTTTATATCAGCTTATTAGGCATCACCAGTCTATTTATGTTACATAAGCTGAACAAGCAATCAAAAGGTATGACCCATAACCAGCACAAACAGTTCACTGGCACTGATCGGACAGGCAAGCAGGTAATATTCAACTCTGTAATAGGAGGTGGCAGTCTCTCTTCCTCTTCCGTTCAGTTTTCTAATGCTGGTCAAAATGTTCAGCCAAAGCTAACATGGGTCACTTCAGAAAGCACTTCTTTATCCAGTTTTTTTGAGCTAACCAAGGTGTAAGGCTAGAGCCAGAACTATCCACCCAAGAAGCTTTTTTCTGTCATGCGATTCCTGGGGTCTCTTATTGGTCATTTATTTGGTCACCCATTAACAAGGGACAAATATTCAAGGTGATTCCTCCTATTTCATTCCAAAACCCAAGAAGTTGTCATGTGGCTTAGCGGGTGCCCACTTGACCTTTACAGTTGATTAATTTATGGGTCATGAGATCACATCTTATTAGGCTTTTGGAACATCTTGTTCAGAGTCTGTAGTAGTGATTTGTTCCTGCCTTGGTAGTGTTAACAAGCTTTACTGTGTCTGTCAGTTCAACTGTTTGTTATTCAACATTTCTTAAAAAGAGAGAGCGGCATTCCTATAATATCCAATTGATTTGCAAAGAATTTATTGGATTGTTAAACTGCCATGCCTTACACGTTTTAAAGTAGGAATAACAATAACATGTTTTATTCACATCTTGGGATGTGGGCATTGCTGGCTGACCAGCATTTATTGCCCGTTCCTAGTTGCCCTTGGTGGTGGTGAGCTACCTTCTTGAACCGCGGCAGTCCATGTGCTGTCGGCATATCCACAATACCCTTAGGGATGTAATTTCAGAATTTTGATCCCAGCAACACTGAAGGAACAGCAATATATTTCCAACTCAGGATGGTGAGTGGCTTGGAGGGGAATTTGCAGGCGGTATTGTGTAGGGTTTCTGGTTTGCAATCAGTAATTTGCTGATTTTTAGGTGGTTCGAATCACCTCCCAGGTCCCTGGTTTGGACACGAGACTTATTCAGGAAAGTGAAATAAGGCAGGAGACAGGTGTTTCAGGGCAAAAGATTCTCTGCATTTATTTAAATACAAAAGGGTAAGTATAATACAAGAAATAAAGGCAAAGGCAATAAAACAGTGAAATTTGATCACAAATTAAAAGGAAGTATATATCAGCAGAGATTGACTGAATCTTTAGAAGAGTACTAAGGCAATAGGAATATACTTAAGACAGAAATCAAGAGAGCAAAAAGGGGACAGTGAGCTGCCAGAGGAAGTGCTGGACACTGGTACAATTACAGCATTTAAAAGGTATCTGGATCAATAGCAAGGGTGGAGAGAGATATGGGCCAAATGCTGGCAAATGGGACTAGATTAGTTTAGGATATCTGGTCAGCATGGATGAATTGGACCGAAGGGTCTGTTTCTATGCTGTACATCTCTATGTGTCTCTAACACAATTATTCAAAGGACAGTAATTAAATAGACTATTAATTTACACCTAAGTTAAACACTATTAGAAGTTAAACAGCAGAATTAATCACAGAAACTGTAATCAGGCTTCCTGCCCTTAGGGCCCATGTACTGTCACTGCCCACCTTCCACTCCTTGCTAGCTAGGTTGGAAAGTTTGGAGTCTCAGGGATTATAGCTCACCACTGGGGATTAAACAGTTTTAAAGTGCGTCCAGTTGCTAAGGTTCTTGCTGTCGGTTCTCTCGGTGTGTGTCTGGAAGCTCTTGTTTGGCTAGTGTCTGGTTGGCTTCCTCCCTCTGAGGTGTCCTTTGTTGTGATTATGCACTTGATTTGCCTTCCTGATTCAGCATCCCTGTTCCTCTTTGGTTCTTATGATGTGAAGGTGTCGGTGTTGGACTGGGGTAGAGAAAGTTAAAAATCACACAACCCCAGGTTATTGTCCAACAGGTTTATTTGGAAGCACTAGCTTTCGGAGCGCTGCTCCTTCATCAGATGATTGTGGAACATGATCATACGACACAGAATTTATACCAAAAGGATTACAGTGTCATGGAGTTGTAATGATATATTAAAGAACTTCCGTTAAAAATCACACTACACCAGGTTATAGTTCTTAAACAAATTTAGATTAAGTCTTTCATCTTTTAGAATGGGATATGGTGGCTTAGATTCTTTAACATGTAAATCCCAGAATTACATTGTTAAGTTAGCGTCAGCTTATCTAATAATAGGTGTCATCTCAGCTCAGACAATGCATTAAAAGCGTGCAGGTAAAGTCTGTACCAATGTTGAGTCAATTCTATTTCTAAAGCAGGGCTTACAGAATCTTACATAGATTTATGCAGTTTTTGAGCAAAATAAAATGTAATTCTGCAAATACAAATTCGCCACATAAACGTATATGTGTGCGCGAGCAGGAGAGACAGAGTGGGTGTGTGTATGTGAGTGTATGCGTGTGGGTGTGAGTGCATGTGAAAGAATGTGTATATGTGTGTGTGTAAGCTTGGTCAAGTACGTGTATGAGTGTGATGGGGTATAAGCCTGTGAGAGGGTGCATGCATGGGGGTGAGTGTAGGAGGGTGCACGTGTGTGCATATGAGAGAGAGCTTGTGCATGAGAGAGGGTCTGCATCAGTGTGTGGTTCTGCAGGAGTGAGTGTGTGTATGTGTGTGAGTGTACAGTGGGTCATCTGTAGTGTGATGTGAACTCAAGGTCCCTGTTGAGACCATCCCTCTGGGTACCGAACTTAGCTATCAACCTCTGCTTGGCCAATTTGCATTGTTGCCTGTCCCAAAGTCCACCTTGGAGGATGGTCACCTGAAGACTTGATTCAGCATCTCTGAAGTCCTAGACCACTGAAGTGTTCTCTGTCTGGGATGGAACACTCCTGTCTGTTGATTGTTGTGCGATGTCCATTCATCCATTGGCGTAGCCTCTGCTCGGTCTCACCAATGTACCATGTCTCAGGGCATCCTTGCCTGTAGCTTATGAGATAGACCACTTTGGCTGAGTCACATGAGTACCTATTGTGTACATCAGGAGTGGTGTCCCCACTTGTAATGGTGGTATCCGTGTCAACATTCTGATATGTCTTGCAGCATCTGTCATGACAGGGTTGTATGATATTGTCCTGAAGTCCGGGCAGTTTGCAGTGAACAAAGATCTGTTTGAGGTTTGGTGGTTGTTTAAAGGTGAGAAGTGGAGGTGTGGATAAGGTCTTGGCAAGGTGCTCATCCTCGTTGATAATGCGTTCAGGCTGCGAAGAATATGGTGTAGGTTTTTGGGTGCCGAGAAGTACTGGACAATGAAAGGTACCCAATTGGTTGTAACTCATGTCTTTCTCCTGAGGACGTCATTACGGTTTCTCACTGTGGCACGCCAGAACTGGCGATCGATGAGTTGATCATCGTACTTCATTCTTAAGTTGGCATCCTTGAGTCCTTCCAAGTGTCCATCACGTTCCTCCTCATCTGAACAGATCCTGTGTATGCATAGGGCTTGTCCATAGAGGATGGCTGTTTAAAAATGTTTCAGGTGGAAGCTGGAGAAGTGTAGCATTGTGAGGTTATCCGTGGGTTTGCGGTAGAGTGAGATGCTGATGTTTCCATCCTTGATGGAAATGCATGTGTCCAAGAATGAGACAGATACTAAAGAGTAATCCATGGTGAATTTGATGATGGGATGAAACTTGTTGATATCACAGTGTAGTTGTTTCAGTGACTCCTCACCTTGGGTCCAGACAGACTTTAACCCCACACCTTCAATGCAGTATCTGAGCTGAGATGGCACCTATGGTTAAAATTCACTTGAGAATGTAATCTTTAAAAAAGCTCTAGGATTCACATATGAAAGAACTGAAACTAAAATGGTCATTCTAAAAAATGAAAGACTGAACAAACAATCCATTTTTTTTCCAACATATCATTTCAGTGGCATCACACTGTAATCTTTTGCTATAAATTCTGTGTCATATGATCTTATACTCCACAAGCGCCTGATGAAGGAGCAGCGCTCTGAAAGTTAGTGCTTCCAAATAAACATGTTGGACTATAACCTGGTGTTGTGTAATTTTTAACTTTGTCCACCCCAGTCCAAATCATGATTCTATTACATATGCTCTACAACATCAAAGAAAAGTTTCTGTTAGATCGGAAGGACTGGTGAAACCATCACAAGGATTATCACTGTTAACAATGACACTGGAAAGAGATGTAGGGTGAGCATAGATTTTATAAAGACAAAGACTTGGAAATATGTGGAGTACAGGTTTATCTATAGAGTATGTATATAGGAAGCCATATCAATGGCAAGGTTATGATCACATGTTGATTTCTCAATAGTTCTGTGTCCATTGAAGAGAGGTGACTTGAGATTCCTCCTTGTGCAATGGAATTCTAATGTTTTCAACTCTACTTGATTCTGTGTCAGGTGAACATAACTATATACTTTTTTGTACATGTTATAACTTAAATAATGAACCTCACCGAAAACTATAATCTGTTGTAATACTTCTGACTTTGACCTGTCATTCACTTCAAGTGGTTTTTGTTTAGTTTCTTTTAGGATTTATAATTTTTTTCTTTGTATTACTAAATAGAACATAAAACATAGAACATAGAAAAGTACAGCACAGAGTTAAATAATTGTGGCTCAGTGGCTAGCACTGCTGCCTCACAGCACCAGGGTCCCAGGTTCGATTCCAACCTTGGGCGACTGTCTGTGTGGACTTTGCACGTTCTCCCCGTGTCTGCGTGGGTTTCCTCCGGGTGCTCCGGTTTCCTCCCACAGTCACAAAGATGTGCAGGTCAGGTGCTAAATTGCCCGTAGTGTTAGGTGCATTAGTCAGGGGTAAATGTAGGGGAATGGGTCTGGGTGGGTTGCTCTTCGGAGGGTCGGTGTGGACTTGTTGGGCCGAAGGGCCTATTTCCACACTGTAGGGAATCTAATCTAAAAAAAAAGAACAATGTTGTGCCGAGGTTTAATCCTAATTAAAATATAATAAGTTAACCTACGCACCCCTCAACTCATTGCTAACCATGTGCATGTCCAGCAGTTGCTTAAATGTCCGCAATGTCTCTGCTTCCACCACCACCGCTGGCAACACATTCCATGCATTCACAACTCTCTGCGTAAAGAACCTACCTCTGATGTCTCCTTTATAAGTCTTGTAGAGTCCGTAAGAAATTTGTTTCTATTGCATTGTAAGAAATAAAACTAATTCTTTTTTATTCATTATTTTGAACCTATTCATTATAAAAACGAATTGCTACATTTTGCTACATTTATCAAACACATATAGATAACCATCGTGTGAAAATGTTGGTTTGTCTCTCTTGCTTAGAATGTTTCCAGCCATTTCTGGGATGGGCTCTACAAGCAAACAGAAAGAGAATTGTATTACAGCTTTCCAATGTGAAGACAGAAGGGCTTAAGTAGCATCAAGGCAGTAGATGACTATTAACAATTGTTAAATGAGAAAATGATTACAAAACGGGATTTGAATCTACAGCGGGTCATTACAGCTTTGACTATCAACTCTTGCTAGTTGAGAAAATTACACTGGATCGTTAGTCATCCTCTCTTCTTTAACCAAACAAGACTTTTTTTTAATTTAGAATTGGTGCCAAAACAGCTCAGCGCCAAAGTAATGAGCGCCAAAACTATTTAAGCCAAAACAGCAGGGCCAAATGATCGGCGCCAAAACGTATCCCACCCTAAATCCTATCCCTCAGAATTCTTTCCAAAACTTTGCTGACCACAGATATAAGACTGACTGGTCTGTTATTACCAGCGATTTCCCTATTACCCTTCTTGAAAAGAGGAACAACATTTGCCTCCTTCCAATCCTCCGGTATGAATCCCGTGGAGAGTGAGGAAGCAAATATCATCACCAGCAGCTAGCAACCTCCTTTCTCGCTTCCCGGAGCAGCCTAGGGTAAATCTGGTCTGGCCCTGGGGACTTATCAATCTTTATGTTTTCCAAACTTTCCAGCACATCAACTTCATCAATCTTCACCTGATTAAGACTGTATCCCAACTCCTCTAAGTTTTCATTTACAACAAGGTCCCTTTCCTTAGTGAAACCCTATCTGCTCAGACTTCATGCACAAGTTCCCTCTGCTATCCTTGATCGGCCCTACCTTCTCCCTGATCATTCTCTTATTCCTCATGTATGAGTAAAATGCCTTTAGGTTCTCCCTAATTCTTCTTGTCAAGCCTTTTTCGTGCTCCCTCCTGGCTCTCCTCAGTCCATTTCTGAGCTCCTTTCTAACAAGCCTGTAATCCTCTAAAGCTGTGCTAGATCCTTGCTTCCTCCATCTTACATAAGCTGCCTTCTTCCTTTTGATGAGAAGCTCCTCTGTTCTCATTACCCCTTCTTACCTGTCTCAGAGGAACAAATTTGTGCATCACTCACAACAACTGCTCCTTAAATAGTCTCCACATGTCTGCTGTGCCCTTTCTGTGGAACAATTGCTCCCAGTCTGTACTTCCCAACTCCTGTCTGATAGCATCATAATTTCCTTTTCCCCAATTAAATATCTTCCCTTGGTAACTGCTCCTTTCACTCTCCAAGGCTATGCTAAATGTGAGGGGAAAGTGAGGACTGAAGATGCTGGAGATCAGAGCTGAAAATGTGTTGCTGGAAAAGCGCAGCAGGTCAGGCAGCATCCAAGGAGCAGGAGAATCGATGTTTCGGGCATGAGCCCTTCTTATGCTAAATGTGAGGCAGTTGTGATCACTTTCACCAAAGTCCTCTCCCACCATGAGATCTGACACCCGTGCAGGCTCGTTGCTGAGCACCAAATCCAAAACGGCCTCTCCCCTCGTCGGTCTGTCTATATACTGAGTAAGGAAACCCTCCTGAACACACCTGACAAAATTGGCTCCATCCAAACCATCTGCACTTAGGAGGTTCCAGTTGATATTGGGTAAGTTGAAATCACCCATAACAACAACCCTGCTACTTCTGCATTTTTCCAGAATCTGCCCGCCCATGAGATCTTCAATCTCTCTACTGCTATTAGTGGGTCTGTAGAAAACCCCCAATGAGATGGCTGCTCCCTTGCTGTTCCTAACTTCCACCCATACTGACTCAGTAGACAAACCTTCCTCAACAACCTTTGTTTCTGTAGCTGTATTCTTAAGGTTGTACCAAATCTTAAGCAAGAAGCAATAAAGCAATGGTATGGTTAAGTGCTAAAGTTCCATCCTTGTTTGGAAAAACATTTAATTTCACGATAGCCCCTTCTCTTAAAATATTTAGGGAGGACAGTTCAAAGCAACTAACCACAGGCTTCCTGTGTCTTTCTTTCTTTCTTTCATTTGCTTTCTTTCATTTTGAAGATCAAATGTCTGAGGAGGCTTCCAGCTGTTATCTCAGCATTATCTATAGTTTTCCATTTGATGCTTTTTTAGAAGAAGAATGGGATTGTAAACTGCTGATAATAATGTTGTCGCCTGTGGAAGTGTATTACAAGCAAACCTTGCTATTTATAATAAGGAATTTGTTTATTTGGTAATAAGCAATGAGAGTTAGGGACTAGATATACATCTATTAACTGGCTGAGATTCCTATAAAGTAAAACTTATCGATTGCTTCGAATGGATATCTTACAGAACATCACACAGCATGAACTTTCTCTATGTATTATTCAGATGGTATCCCTTTTACATCTGAACATATCTTCTTAAAATCAACATTCAATTCGGAACTTAGAAAAGATAAATCCCACTGCTTGCAGAGTGTATAATTCCTGTTTTTATCTAGATGTCAAAATGACCAATGCTCAATCTGAAAAAAGTCCTTACTAAAGAGCTCTAGTTGTGAGCATATGCATAAATGTAAGTAAAGTACGAACGTTTGGTTTTCAGTATTTATCTTCCTGAAAGCCTTGCACAGACCCAACTTAAGTGTGGAGCCACGCAGAGAGGTATTTCCTGCGGTGTTTCGTGCATTTCCTGTACAATGCATTCAATGAGATGTTTATTGGAGAAGTGCCAACTGTTTGATTTGGAATTGTTAATAAATAATGCTTGCCATTGCATATTTAGATCCACATCTCTGACGGGCATCTGTTCAAGTACTCCTCCTTTACCAGTGGAGCACCACACTGTTGGAAATGCTGTCTATTGGATGAAATGTTGAAAGCAAGACTCTATTGGCCCATTCTGATCCATGAGGGATATCTGGTCACAATATTTCAAAGAAGGACAAGGGAGTCATGCCCATTGTCAGAGCCAGTATCTATTCTGTAACCAGCGTCACAGAATCAGATTCTCTGGACATTATCCCATTACTGTGGGAGCCTTCAATAATCAAAGTCATTGAAACAGTTTCACATTATAATAGTAACTGCACTTCTTCATTGACTGTAGAGCATTTTGGGATAACTTGAGATCATTCGAGACTTCATAATTGTTTTAAACCACTCTCTCTTTTCTTGTTCTCAGTTGAATGACCTGAAGGAAGCAGCCGGCACATGTGAAGCAGCAGTGAGGTAAATGTCAGCACAGCTCAACCATGCTTTTTAACACTGACATTGATTGGTTACTATTGAGCAGTAAATGTACTTATGGGGAAGGTGATCATGAGGCACCTGAAAGAGGGGTTGTAGGAAGCAAATATCAATATTTTCCACTGGATTCTGCTTCTGGCATTTCAAAAACCAAAGTTATCTCAGGATAGTTTCCTATACAGCTACAAAAACTGGGGGGACTGAATAGCAAAGTGCTGGATCTGTGCGAACAGGATCATTGACAGTGTGGAGTGGAAAGAATTGAAGCTTTACCTTAAGCATGAGCAAATTGAACTACATTAATTATAGAGATGTCAGATCACTTGGAAAGGTGCCTTGGTCTATAGGGCTTCCAATAAGATGTCCATTCTTACTATCCTCCACATCAGGGTCTTTTTTTTAATTCTCTGGTGGGATATAGGTGTTGCTGGCTGGCCAGCATTAATTACTCCTCCCTAGTTGCCCTTGAGAAAGTGGTGTTAAGCTGCTGCAGACCATATGCTGCAGGTAGGCCCACTATCCCCTTAGGAAGGGGATTCCAGGATTTTGACCCAGTGACACTGAAGGAACAGCAACATATTTCCAAGTAAGGATGGTGAGTGATTTGAAGGGGATCTCGAAGATGGTACTCATGATTTGGAGGTGCTGGTGTTGGACTGGGGTGGACTAAGTTAAAAATTACACAACACCAGGTTATAGTCCAGAAGGGTTTTTTGAAGTACTAGCTTTTGGAGCGCTGCTCCTTCATCAGGTGGTTGTAAAGATGGTGGCAGTGTTCCCATGGACCTACTGATCTTGTCTTTCTAGATTTAAGTGGTCGTGAGTGCCTGAGGATCTTTGGTGAATTTCTGCAGTGCATCTTAAAGATAGCTACTGAGCATTGTTGGTGGAGGGACGCAATGTTTACGAATGTGAAGCTAATCAAGGGGGCTGTTTTGTCCTGGATGGTGTCAACCCCCAGCATGTTGCTAGTGGAGATTCAGTGATGGTAACATTACTAAATTTCAAGGGGCAGTGATTAGATTATCTCTTACTGGAGATGGTCATTGCCTGGCAATTATATGGTGCAGATGTTAGTTGCTCTATCAGTCCAAGCCTGGATATTTTCAGATCATGTTGCAGTTGAACATGGATCGTTTCAGTATCTGAGGAGTCACGAATTATGCTGAACATTGTGCAATCATTGATGAATATCTCTACTCCTGTCCATATGACAGTTACTGATGAAGCAGCTGAAGATGGTTGGGCCCAGGACACTAGTCTGAGGAACTCCTGCAGATATATCCTGGACCTGAGACCTCTAATAATGATGCCCATCTTCCTATGTGCCGGGTATGATTTCCAGCCAGTAGAGACTTTGCCCCCAACACCCACTGATTCTAGCTTTGCCTGGGCTCCTTGAACACATGCTCAGTCGAATGCAGCCTTGATGTCAAGGGCTGTCACTCATAGAACCCCCTACAGTGTGGAAACAGACTCTTCGGCCCAACAACTCCACATGGACCCTCTGAAGAGTCTCGCCGACTCTCATCTCCCCTCTGGAATTCAGCTCTTTTGTCCATGTTTGAAACAAAACTGTAATGGGGTCAGGAGTTGAGTGGTCCTGGCAGAACCAAACTGGGCATCACTGAGCAGGTGCTGCCTGGCAGCACTGTTGATGACACCTTCCATCACTTGACTGATGATAGAGAGTAGACTGATGGCACGGTACTTGGCCGGGTTTGATTTGTCCTGCTTTTTACCTAAAGGATTTACCTGGGCAATTTTCTACATTATCAGGTAGATACCAGTGTTTTAACTATACTGGAATAGCTTGGCTAGGGGAGTGACAAGTTCTGGAGCACAAGTCTTTGGTACTATTGCTAGCATGTTGTCAGGGCAGGTTTGTCCCACTAAGGCAAGAGATGTGGAACATCTAGTCAAGAGGCCAATGAGGGATAATGGAGGGAACTTGCATCTGGAGTCAGAGGATGTAAGGGAGGTCCTTAATGAATACTTTGCTTCAGTATTAACTACTGAGAGGGACCTTCATGTTTCTGAGGACAATGTGAAACAGCCTGATATGTTAGAATAGGTTGATGTTAAGGAGGAGGATATGCTGAAAATTTTGAAAAACATAAGGATAGATGAGTTCTCTGTGCCAGACAGGATATACCCTATCTTACTACAAGAGGTGAGTGAAGAGATTGCTCTGCCTTTAGCAATGATCTTTGCATCTTCATTGTCCACTGGAGTAGTACCAGATGATTGAAGAGTGGCAAATGTTATTCCCTTGTTCAAGAAAGGGAATAGGGATAATCCTGGGAATTCTAGACCAGTCAGTCTTACATCGGTGGTGGGCAAAGTACTGGAGAAGATTCTAAGAGACAGGATTTATGATTATTTGGAAAACCCTAGTTTGATTAGAGATAGTCAGCATGGCTCTGTAAGGGGAAGGTCATGCCTCACAAAGCTTATTGAATTGAGGATGTGACAAAACACATTGATGAAGGTAGAGCAGTGGATGTGGTGTACATGGATTTTAACAAGGTGTTTGATAGGTAGGCTCATTCAGAAAGTAAGGAGGCATGGGATACAGGGAAACCTGTCGGTCTGGATACAGAATTGGCTGGCCCATAGAAGACAGAGTGTGGTGTTGATGGAAAGTATTCAGTCTAGAGCTTGGTAACCAGTGGTGTCCCACATGGATCGGTTATGAGATCTCTGCTGTTTGTAATTTGTATACCTGACTTGGAAGAGGAAGTGGAAGGGTGGGTTGGTAAGTTGACACGGTGACACAAAGTTATGGAGAGTGTGGAGTTATGGATAGTGTGGAAGGCCATTGTGGGTTGCATTGGGACATTGGCAGGGTGCAGAACTGGGCTGAGAAGTGGCAGATGGAGTTCAACCTGGAAAAGTGTGAAGTTGTTCATTTTGGAAGGTTGAATTTGAATGCAGGATATGGGGTTAAAGGCAGGATTCTTGGCAGTGTGGAGAAACAGAGGGAGTTTGGCGTCCATATCCATAGATCCCTCAAAGTTGCCACCAGGTTGATCGGGTTGTTAAGAAAGTGTATGGTGTGTTGGCTTTCATTAACAGGGGGATTGAGTTTAAGAGTCGAAAGGTTATGCTGCAGCTCAATAAAGCCCTTGTTAGACCACACTTGGAATATTGTGTTCAGTTCTGGTCGCCTCATTATAGGAAGGATGTGGAAACTTTAGAGAGGGTGCAGAGGAGATTTACCAGGGTGCTGCCTGGACTGGAGGGCATGTCTTATGAAGAAAAGTTGAGGGAGCTAGGGCTTTTCTTACTGGAGAGAAGAAGGATGAGAGGTGACTTGGTAGAGGTGTATAAGATGTTGAGAGGCGTAGATAGAGTGGATAGCCAGAGACTGTTTCCTCTGGCAGAAATGTTAGAAGTATTTGAGAAAACACTATAGAAGTTAGTGTTTTCTCAACCCAAGACCCTACCCTTGTAGGGCCTACCAACCACCTCCTCGAACCTGAAAGACCAGGGACATATCAAGTGAGTGTCTCTTCGTTTTTACTTTCTGATAAGGGGACCAGCAGTGATGGCAGTGCAGGGAGGGCAATGTTCCTCCTGCATGATGTTTGAGGTGAGGGACACCATTAATGTCCCACCCAAGTACATCTGCAGGAGGTGTACCCAACTCTCGCTCCTCCAAGACCGTGTTAGGGAACTGGAGAGGGAGCTGGATGAACTTCGGATCATTCGGGAGGCAGAGGCTGTGATAGATAAGAGTTACA
>NC_057710.1:28435738-28437522 GCF_004010195.1 Chiloscyllium plagiosum | reverse complement strand
AACAGAGTTGTTGTCTCTGGTTTGTTACCCGTGCCACGTGATAGCGAGGCAAGGAATAGGGAGAGAGATCAGCTGAACACGTGGCTGCAAGGATGGTGCAGGAGGGAGGGTTTCAGGTTCTTGGATAATTGGGGCTCATTCTGGGGAAGGTGGGACTTGTACAAACAGGACGGTCTTCACTTGAACCAGAGGGGTACTAATATCCTGGGTGGGAAATTTGCTGATGCTATTCTGCTGGGTTTAAACTAGCTCAGCAGGGTAAATGGGAACCTGAGGTGTAGTTGCAGTGCACAGGAGGATGAGAGTAGGAAGGACAGGGACAGGATTTCAGGGTCACAGGAATGTGCTGGGAGACAGCAAACTGGTTTGAAGTGTATAAACTTCAATGCCAGAAGTATCCGAAATAAGGTAGGTGAGTTTGCAGCATGGATAGCTACCAGGGGCTTTCAGTTACAGTGTGATGTAACTGAAATTATACATTGAAAAATATTGTTTGTTAAGTTTCTCATCTGTGAGAATGACCATGATAGTTTCATTTCTTTCATATGTAAATTTCAAAACTTTATTTAAAAAGTTACATTCTCAAGTGAACTTTAACAATTGGTGTCAGCCCAGATAATGTATTGGGTATTAGCACCCCTCTGTGCTGCTGTCTGTGCCATAATGTTTAGACTGATTCTAATCTAAAAGATGAATTAACAGAATCTTACATGGATTCATGCAATTTTTGAGCAAAATACAACGTAACCGTGTAAGTACAAATTCACCCCACAAACTTGTATGTGTATGCATGCATGTGTGTGTGTGTTTGTGGGGTGGGGGGTGGCGTTGTGAGTGTCTGTGAGAGAGAGTATATGTGTGTGTGTGCGCGTGTGTAGGACTGTCTGTGTGTGTATAGTGCAATGGGGTCACCTGTAGTGTGACATGAACCCAAAGTCCCAGTTGAGGCCCTCCCTATGGGTATCGAACATAGCTCGGCCACTTTCGCTGCTGCCTGTCCCGAAGTGCACCTTAGAACATAGAACATAGAACAATACAACGCAGAACAGGCCCTTTGGCCCTCGATGTTGCGCCGACCTGTGAACTATTCTCAGCTTGTCCCCCTACACTATCCCATTATCATCCATGTGCTTATCTAAGGATTGTTTAAATCTCCCTAATGTGGCTGAGTTGACTACATTAGCAGGTGGGGCAATCCACACCCTTACCACTCTCTGAGTAAAGAACCTGCCTCTGACATCTGTCTTAAATCTATCACCCCTTAATTTGTGATTATGCCCCCTCGTACACGCTGACGTCATCATCCTAGGAAAAAGACTTTCACTGTCTACCCTATCTAATCCTCTGATCATCCTGTATGTCTCTATCAAATCCCCTCTTACCCTTCTTCTTTCCAATCAGAACAGACCCAAGTCTCTCAGTCTTTCCTCATAAGACCTTCCCTCCAGACCAGGCAACATCCTGGTAAATCTCCTCTGCACCTTTTCCAATGCTTCCACTTTCTTCCTGAAATATGGCAACCAGAACTGTACACAATATTCCAAGTATTTTACATAGAACATAGAACATAGAAGAATACAGCGCAGTACAGGCCATTCGGTCCTCGATGTTGCGCCGATCGAAGCCCACCTAACCTACACTAGCCCACTATCCTCCATATAGGTAAAAACAATGACTGCAGATGCTGGAAACCAGATTCTGGATCAGTGGTGCTGGAAGAGCACAGCAATTCAGGCAGCATCCGAGGACAGGCAAAATCGACGTTTTGGGCAAAAGCCCTTCAT
>NC_057710.1:28401253-28429697 GCF_004010195.1 Chiloscyllium plagiosum | reverse complement strand
TGTCCCAGAGGTGTTCTCTGAAACGTTCCGCAAGTAGGCGGCCTGTCTCCCCAATATAGAGGAGGTCACATCGGGTGCAGCGGATGCAGTAAATGATGTGTGTGGAGGTGCAGGTGAATTTGTGGCGGATATGGAAGGATCCCTTGGGGCCTTGGAGGGAAGAAAGAGGGGAGGTGTGGGCGCAAGTTTTGCATTTCTTGCGGTTGTAGGGGAAGGTGCCAGGAGTGGAGGTTGGGTTGGTGGGGGGTGTGGACCTGACGAGGGAGTCACGGAGGGAGTGGCCTTTTCGGAATGCTGATAGGGGAGGTGAGGGAAATATATCCCTGGTGATGGGGCCCGTTTGGAGGTGGCGGAAATTACGACAGATGATAAAATGTATATGGAGGTTGGTGGGGTGGTAGGTGAGGACCAGTTGGGTTCTGTCATGGTGGCGATTGGAGAGGCGGGGCTCAAGGGTGGAGGAGCGGGAAGTGGAGGAGATGTGGTAGAGAGTATCGCTGACCACGTCTGGGGGGAAATAGCAGTCTTTGAAGAAGGAGGCCATCTGGGTTGTTCGGTATTGGAACTGGTCCTCCTGGGAGCAGATGTGGCAGAGACGAAGGAATTGGGAATATGGGATGTCATTTTTACAGGGGGCAGGCTGCAAGGAGGTGTAGTCTAGGTAGCAGTGGGAGTCGGTCGGTTTATAGTAAAGGTCCGTGTTGATTCGGTCGCCCGAGATAGAAATGGAGAGGTCTAGGAAGGGGAGGGAGGAGTCTGAGACGGTCCAGGTAAATTTGAGGTCGGGGTGGAAGGTGTTAGTAAAGTGGATGAACTGTTCAACCTCCTCGTGGGAGCACGCTGCAGCGCCGATACAGTCATCGATGTCGCGGAGGAAAAGGTAGAGTGTGGTGCCAGTGTAGCTGCGGAAGATGGACTGTTCCACATATCCTACGAAGAGGCAGGCATAGCTGGGGTCCATGCGGGTGCCTATGGCTACTCCTTTGATTTGGAGGAAGTGGGAGGATTGGAAAGAGAAGTTGTTCAGAGTGAGGACCAGTTCAGTCAGTCGAAGGAGGGTGTCTGTGGAAGGTTACTGGTTGGTATGGCGGGAAAGGAAGAAGCGGAGGGCTTTGAGTCCTTCGTGATTGGGGATGGAGGTGTACAGGGACTGGATGTCCATGGTGAAGATAAGGCGTTGGGGACCGGGGAAGCGAAAATCATGGAGGAGGTGGAGGGCATGGGTGGTGTCCCGAACGTAGGTGGGGAGTTCTTGGACTAAGGGGGACAGGACCGTGTCGAGGTATGCAGAGATGAGTTCGGTGGGGCAGGAGCAGGCTGAGACAATGGGTCGGCCGGGGAAGTCGGGTTTGTGGATTTTGGGCAGGAGGCAGAAACGGGCGGTGCGGGGTTGTGGGACTATGAGGTTGGAGGCAGTGGATGGGAGATCCCCTGAGGTGATGAGGGATGGTCTGGGAGATGATGGTTTGGTGGTGGGAGGTGGGGTCATGGTCAAGGGGGCAGTAGGAGGAGGTGTCCGCGAGCTGACGTTTAACCTCAGTGGTGTCAATATCGGTGCGCCAAACTACCACCGCGCCTCCCTTGTCTGCCGGTTTGATGGTGAGGTTGGGGTTTGAACGGAGAGAGTGGAGGGCTGCACGTTCCAAGGGTGAGAGGTTGGAGTTGGTGAGAGGGGTGGAGAGGTTGAGGCAGTTAATGTCGCGGCTGAAGCATGTACCTGCTGGGCTAGACTGCTTCCTCCAAGCTCCAGTGAGTACAAACTTCCTCACCAATCAGTTCTTTCATAAACTAGCCATTCCATTGCACAAGGTGCTCACATCATTAGGGGTGAAGCCTCTTCGTGTTGATCGACTGATGAGAGGTTCTGAGTCATATGTAATCTGGCTTGCTGCTGTTAAACACTCATAGCGTAAGGAGTGAAATATCACTGAGCTAACAAACCTGCACAATCTAAGGCAGCCTCATTGGTTAATGCCAGTAAAACCTGACTGGAGCAGGCAAGGGGCACTCCACAAAAAGACCACCTTTTGCGGTTGTGACCTTGCCCCATGCAAGTGTTCAGTGAAAAAATGCATACCATGTGTGTTGAAATCTTTAAGTTTATATTATGTGTAACTAATTCTATTTTTACCATCATTTAATTTACAACCCACTGACAGAAGAAATTCTTTTGCACTTCAGTTTTAAATTATGCTGTAACCATGTCCTCCTAATCTGAGATTTCCCCACCAATGGAAACATCTGTTGAACATTTACTCTTTCAAACCTCTGCAGAATCTTGTATATTTCAGCATCTTATTCTAAACACTAAATGAATAAAGGTAAATCCGTTTAGCTGTTCTTGATAAATCAGCCCAGGAATCACCCTTGAGAATCTCTTTTGAACTGCCTCCATTGCTAGTATATCCCTTTGTAAATACGGGCACCCAAACGGGACACTGTACTTCAGGTGTGGCCTCAGCAACACCCTGTACAGCTGTAACAAGGCTTCACTATTTCTAAACTCTAACCCCCTTGTAATAAAGGCCAAAATGTCACTTGCCGTCTTCATTACTTGCTGCACCTGTATGCTCGCTTCTTGTGTTTCATGCTCCTGTTGTGTGCAAAAAGCCTTTATGTGGCACCTTATCGAATGCCTTTTGAAGATCCAAATTCACTACATCTATTAATTCCACTTGTTCAACTCTGCTTCTTGTATGCTCAAAGATGTCCAGCAAGTATTTATGAAAACCCTTCCCACCCCTGAATCCCACACCTCCACACTCAGTCACAAAAAAACAACAGTGCAGACATGTCCCTCATTAACTGCATCCAATTGTGTGGTCAAGATTACTCAGTTCCTCATCTGCAGAGTATGTCAGTGATTATTGCTCTGAGGTCTTTTACACTGCTTCTCCCTATTGTAGGTCCTTTGCACCAAACATTGGTGAGATGACGGCCTAATGGTGTTATCCAGAGACCCAGGTAATATTTGGGGAAGTAACAACAATGACTGCAGATGCTGGAAACTAGATTCTGGATTAGTGGTGCTGGAAGAGCACAGCAGTTTAGGCAGCATCCGGGGAGCAGTAAAATCAATGTTTCGGGCAAAAGCCCTTCATCCAGGAATAAAGGCAGAAAACCTGAAGGGTGGAGAGAGAATACTTGGGAACCTGTGTTTGAATCCTGCCGCAGCAGCTGGTGGAATTTAAGTCTAATACAAATCTGAAATTAAGCATCTAATGGTGACCATGAAGCCATTGTCAATCATCAGAAAAACCCAACTGGTTTACTCATGCCCTTTGGGGAAGAAAATCTGTCATCGTTATCTGATCTGGCCTACGTGTAACTCCAGACCCACAACAATGTGGGCGACTCTCAACTGTCCTCTGAGCAATTAAGGAATGGGCAATAAATGCTGACCCAGCCAGCAACACCCTCCTCCTGTGAATGAATTTAAAAAAATGTCACAGGTCTTGCTACTAATGGGACATTGGTCACTGTGGCTGTTTTCCTAAGGTCAAGATGATGCCAGGTGAACAGGACTGATGATAAACCAGGAGCACCCAGCTAAGAGAGAGCTCACTGCCATAGGGTACCTCAGGATACTTGGGGTGTGCAGGAGAACCAGACTTTTCTGGCCCTGACTCCATTTCCTTGGCACGGGCAAGTTGATGTCCTGGGAAATATGCAGAGTTCTGGACCTGGGCCAGAGGACTGCAGGAGTGGCTGTGAACCTCCATTGCTACTGGCACATTCCAGGGAGGAACGGGTGACCTGTGTGAGATCTCTCAGCTACACAAATTCATCAGGATATTGACTGGCGCCATCTTTGAAAGGTGCCATCTGTGACCCCCCCCCCCCCCATGAGGTCAGTGCTGCATCCTGGGCAGTGGGATTCAGAAACTTAGTTGGGTTCCCTTAGGCACAGGGGGCCATTGACTGCACGCACATGGCACTGAGAGGGCTGTATCACAATGCTGCAGAATTATTCAACAGCAAGAACCTCCTCCAATTAATCTTCAGGTGAAATGTGTTCAATGGTACCTCTTCCTGGAGGTGTCTACCCACTACTTTGGCAGGTGCTAAGCTCCTCCATCCTGGAGAAGTCTCATGTACTCATGTACCTAATATCTTTGAGGGTTCAGACATGGAAACAAGGGCTCCCCACTGGGAACATGGCTCATGGCTCATGTCACCATTACACAACACCCTGTGGAGCACAGATACAATACCGCCCATGCCTTGATCTGGGCCGTGGTGGAGCAGACATTGGGGCTGCTGAAGAGTGGTTCTGCAACTTGAAGCGGTCAGAGTTGCAGGGCTGAGAGCCTTCCAGTATAGTCCAGATGGAGTGTGCTGCACAATTGGAGTATGCAATGAGGTGATGTGATAGATGCTGAGGCACTGGAGGAACAGGAGCATGCGGAGAAGGATAAGGACATTAAGGAGGAGGGAGCTGAATCGGATACTACAAGCCACTCAGTGACACCCAGTTCCAATAACAGCGAGCTGGGTACAGCAGATAATTAGGTAAAAACAATGACTGCAGATGCTGGAAACCAGATATTGGATTAGTGGTGCTAGAAGAGCACAGCAGTACTGCTCCTCAGATGCTGCCTGAACTGCTGTGCTCTTCCAGCACCACTAATCCAAAAATACAGCAGATAATTGCAGACTGGGAAATAATCTTTGGTTTACATTGCTGGGTTAAACCTGAAGGTCTGTTGGATTTGTTTCTGTTCCCTTTTGCTTTCTGCAAATAAAATTTTATTGTTGTATTTTTCCAATTACTTATCTGTATGTGACATTCCCCTAATGGATAATAACAAGCTGTCCATCTATAGTGGGCACCCAGAGAGTGGTGAGACTGTGGAGTTCATTTCAACAGAACGTGGTTGAAGCCAAAACATGTGTTTTCAAGAAAGAGGCAGATACAGTACTTGAGGCTGACAGGTTCAAGGGATATGGGGGAGGGCAGAACCCAAACTGGACATCAGTGAGCAGGTTATTTCTTTGCAAGTGCCACTTCACAATGCTGCCAATGATCCATTACATCTTCTGCTGATGATGGAAGATAAATTAAGAAGTTCAATTGCTGTGTTTCTGTCTCCACAGTGGTGTCTGGACCTGGTAAGTCTTTCCAATATTTTCCGTCTATATTTTGGAACTCTGGTGTCCACAATAATTTGCTTTCACTCCAAAGTCCTTGGCCACTCTGATTGCTGCATTGCCTTAAATCAGACTCTGAACACTCCGAATCTCACTGTCACCCCGTTCGCACCCAGGGCCTGACTCTTTCCAATGAGGTTTCATTCAGAGAGACCTGGAGACACACAGGAGACAGGAGGCAGGGAAAGAAGGAAAGAAACAGGCCTAGAACGAATGACAGAAAAGTACTGAAGCTATTACAGGTCAGTTGGTTTAGCAATGGTGGTGGGCTAGCTTTTAGAGATGATAATCCAAGACAATGTAATGGTTACTTGGATAAATGGGAATTAACTGGAGAATGTCAACATGGATTTGTTAAAGTCAAATCATGTTTAACTAATTTAATTGAGTGTTTTTGATGTGTTATAGAGATTGCTAAGGGTAATGTCATAGATGTCATAGAACTAAGGAGTGAAATGGAGACAATGAAGTCCATTGTGGCAATGTATGGGCAACTTAGTTAGCTCCACTACCTGCCTTTACCCTGCACCCTGCAAATTTCTCCTCTCCACTTCCACTATGTACTGTTTATATGAACTTTAAAAGGTGTTTGACACAGTGCCACATAATACGCTAGCCAGCCAAGTTGGGGCCCAAGGATGGAATGGGAAAATGCAGCATTGATATGGAGTTGGCTGAGTGACAGCAAACAACTTAATGGTAAATGATTGTTTTTCAGATGGGGGGAAGGTATGTAGCATGGTTCCTCAGGGATGGATGTTTGCGCTAATGCTTTTCTTCGTATTTATCCATGCTTTTCTTGATATAGTTTATTGTCTAAAGTATACACTTGCGTGTCTAGCACAATTGCCAGTGTTTGCAGATGATGCAATACTTGGGAGCATTGTGACCCCTGAGGATGCAGCTGATAGACTTCAAGGGCAGAGACAGGCCAGTGGAGTGGGCAGATGTGTGGCAGCAGAAATTTATTGCAGGGAAGTGTGATGTGATTTACTTTGATAGAGAGAAGAAGAAGCAGTATAAAATAGAAGGTACAGTTTTGAAAGAGGTGCAGGAAGAGATAGATTTGGGGAGTGATGTGCACAAGTCACTAAAGGTGCAAGAGAGTTTGAGAAAGCAGTTATACAACTGCTTGTGGTTAGGCCACACTGAGAGTATTGCATTCAGTTCTGTTCGTCCCATTGCAGGAAGGATGTGGAGGTTTTGGAGAGGGTGCAGAAGAGGGTTACCGGGATGCCACCTGCATTAGAGGGTACAAGCTAAAAGGAGAGGCTGGAAAAAGTCGGGTTGTTTTCTCTGGAGTGGTGGAGGCTGAGGGGGCCTTGATAGAAATTTTGAGATGAATAGATAGGGTTGACGGTCAGAATCTTTTTCCCGGAGTTGAAATGTCTAATACTAGGGGGCATGCATTTAAGATAAGAGAGGAAAATTTCAAAGGCGGTGTGAGGAGCAAGTTTTTTACACAGAGAGTATTGGAGTCCAGAACGTACTGTCAGGGGTAGTGATGGAGGCAGATACAATTGGGGCATTTAAAGGATTTGTAGATAAACACATGTGCATGCACATCACTCCCCAAATCTATCTCTTCCTGCACCTCTTTCAAAACTGTACCCTCTATTTCATACTGCTTCTTCTTCTCTCTATCAAAGTGACATGGAACAAGGGCAGGCAGAAGGGATGAGTTTAATTTCATGTATCATGTTTCGGTCTCATGGTTGGCACAACACATTGGGCTGAAGGGCCCATTTCTGTGCTGTTCCATGTTCCATGTTCTGAAAGTATTCAGACCTCTGTACACTATAGGGAGAGGCATAGAGTACAGCGTGGTTATGGTGAGCCTCCATAAAATATGAGTTTGACATAAACTTGAGTATTGTGTGCACCTCTGTGCAGCACAGTTCAAAAATAATGGGAAGGCCTGAAGAGACTGGGCAGAAAAGATTTGCAAGAATAATTCCATTGGGGACAGACTTCAATTATGTAGATAGGTTGGAGAAGTTGGAGTTGTTCTCCCCAGGGAAGGGAAGGTTGAGAAGAAATTTGAATGTAGTGTTCAAAATCACAATGGGTCTAAAGACTATCGATCAAGTAGACAACAAGTGAGTTGTTTATATTGGTAGAAAGGTTGAAAGCTAGAGGACACCAGTTTGATATGGTTGATGGAAGAACCAAAGGGACATAAGTAGTACCTTCTTCAATGAGTGATTCTGACCTGGAGTATACTGCTTGACAGTGTGGTGGCAGTTTCAAATGTGGCTATCAAAAGGCAATTGGATAAACACTGGAAAGGAAAACTATTTGCAGGGACAGAGGGAAAGAAGAAGAGAGTGGGATTTACTTGGCGAGTTGCTGTCACAAAGGGCCAACATCTACTCCAGGGGCCAAATAGCCTCCTTCTGTACTGTAATTCCAACAAAAATCTGCCAGTGTTTTGGTCTGACATCAGCAAACCAGACCAACTGAGCAACTAGACAGTAAGTCTAAATAATTTTAACAAAGCATCAAAACTAAGGTGTTATATAATGTTGTTAATCTGTTAATAACTAAAATTAACAATTGATAATAAGTCAGGAAACAGTGAAGGTAATTTTAATCTTGTGTAATACCACAAAAAAGGTGCAGTCAACGAAAATAATCACGAGAAGAGATGTGATACAGGCTGCCGATTCACTATCACACAAAGTCAAAATTATCTCCAGTGGACATAATATGCCCTTTTAGCAATTCAGTGAAACCAAAAGTAATTAAAGACAAACATGATTTTACAACCAGAGTGAACACGGAGCTCATAAAGTTGAGAGAGGTACACTGTTGGAGTAGTTGTGGCAAAAAGTAATGTTTTTACTGAGAAACAAAACATGCAGTTTTCTCCGTGATTTTATGTATTTTAATGGTTTAAATCAAATTCTTCTATCTGGCATTTTTTCAGAAGCAATAACGCACTTATTTTTACCAGAATAATGCCTCTGGTATAATAGTAGACAGAATAATATCACAATTATGCAGTATAATTTCCAAGCCATTAGTAGTTCCAAGCCGTGGTTGTAGAGCCCTTGGGTAAGTATAGTTTAGACTTTCACTCATAGCCATGAAAGTTAATGCAAAATTGTGCAGGAATGCTTGTTTGTTCACTAATTTTATCTACTTGGCAGCTATAGTAATGACGTTATTTTTCCATTGTCAAACAAAAGGATTTGAAGCTATGTAAATCCTTGATTTATTTCAATTTGTTTCTGACCAAGTAAACCATAAAGTGCTGACAGCAGCAAACAACACACAAGGTGTGGAAAAACCGAGCACATACCCTAAGCCTGCTGAGTGAACATTGCAACATCTTCAGACTCCAAATGACGTTGATAGCCTGTGACAATCATGGCTAATACCTTAATAACCAGCCATTACAATTTCTATTTCAAAATGTACAGTTTTTCCTTTCAACATGTTGTTTTCTCAAAATGATTACTTAATTTTCAGAGGCAAAAAAGACCCTGGAATGTTTTGTATAGCAATTTGTTGAATATTAGGCATAAAAAAAACTCAACATGTAATTAGAACAACCAGAGTAGTTAGGGAGAGGCCATGTAGTTTATATAAACATTCACATGTTAAAAATACATCCGAATGGCTCAATGGTTGATTGCTATGGGCCAAATTTCTGCAAAAAGAGATAAAGGAATCATTGAGAGACTGAGTAGAAGGAGTTTTAGAAGGCTATAAGCCAACCCCAAAGTTTCAGATGGTGTATTATAACATAGTCAGGCTGTTCCAGTACTGCTACAACGCTGGCATCTATCAGTGGAAAATTGCTGAGGTGTGTCCTGTCCCGAGAAAAAAACGACAAATCTAATTCCTGCCAATTACTGCCTCATCATTCTCAATAATAAACAAGTAGTTGGAAGGTGTCGTCAATAGTGCTATCAAGCAATAACTATACGGCTCAGCAATGCTCAGTTTGGACTGTATGGTATCTGACCTCAGTACAAAATTGGTTGAACCATAAATGTAAGAGGTAAATGCATAGGGGCTGGTGAGAACGAGTGCCATTGTCACCATGGCATCATTTGGTCAAGTATGCCTTGAGCAAAGTTAATGTCAACAGGAAGTGGGGGAAATCTCTTTGCTACTTAAGAGTCACATCTAATATAAATAATGATATATACAATTGTTGTTGGCCAATTACCTCAGTCCAGGATTGCCAGGCCAGAATTACAGGAACTCCTCAGGATAATATCTGAAATAATACCATTCTCGCTGCTTCATCAATGACCTTCTGTCTATTATAAGGTGAGTAGGGATGCTCAATGTTGAATAGGCAGCGTTTAGTACCATTCATAATTCCTCAGATAATGAAACAGTCAATATCTGCATGCAGGAAGAATTAGACAAAATTTAGGCTTGGACTAACTAGTATCAAATGCAACACAAGTGCTGGGAAATGACTATCTTCAACAAGCCAAAATCCAACCAACATTATTTGATAATCAATGACTTTACCATTTCTAAATATCCCATCATCAAAATATGAACTGAAGAATGGATATAAGAACAGGGATAGCTTATTTGTGGTGAGTAACCCACCTCCTGACTGCCCAACTCTTTCCACCATCTATTAAGCACAAGTCATTAGTGTGATGGAACTTATACCACTATATCAAGCCTTCAAGTTTGACTTATTTGACTAATTTTCCCTGCTGTGAACTAAGGAGTCTTCTTACAGTTTCTCTCAAAACAGAGAGATCAGGCTGTCTCAGCTTTTAATAATCTGTAGGTCTCTCACCAAACTCTCCAAATCTGGAGGTTGCAAAAATTAAATGTTACACAAAGGAAAAGGAGTTTGGGTAGTTCCGATAATAAGGCACAAGACCAGGAATTAGTGAGAAAGAATCTCCAATCAGAAGATCAAAATGTAGGATCTGTTTGAGTGGACCTAAGAAACAGACAGCAGAATAAGTTGATCAAAACCATTAAAATCCATAAAATAGTATCATGGAGGTAACTGAATATTCTGTTTCTCAATAAAATCATTCAGGAAAGGAGTACTTTATAGACCTCAAAACAGCAGTGGTAATGTAGAGGACAGTATAAGACAGGAACTTAGTAGTGCATGTAATGAGAGGAATGCTGTTTTCACTGGGGCCGTCAATCTATATGTCGACAATGTCAATCTAATGTACACTAATGCAGTGGAGGACTAATTTTCTCAAATGTATTTATGATAATTTTCAGGAGTAATAACGTCGAGAAACCAACTAGATTTAAGTAATCACAGGTCAATTTAACTCTAGAATTATTTAGTGAGAAACAGCAAATGAATACTCTTGTTGCTAAAGAAACTATGTGGAAAAGTCACTACTTTCATGTTGAACTACATCTTTATTAAACTGAATTGACAATTCTACCATAAATTAGAGTCTCAAATTTGAACCAGGGTGATTATGAAAGTATGAGAAGAAATTGGCTGTGATAGAATAGAAAAATACATGAAAAATTTGACAGTAGGTAGGCAATGGCTAGTAATTAAAATTATAATGTTTTAAAAAACATACATTCCTTTAAGGCAAAAATACCCAACAGTAAATGGAAACATGTCACAACTAACAGGGAAGGTAAAGATAGTATTACATCAAAGGATGAGACTTATAATGAAAGCAAAATGCCATGGATGCTAAAAATCTGAAATAAAAATGGAGAATGCTGGAGAAACTCAGCATGTCCAGCAACATCTATGAAAAGAGAAACAGAGTCATGTTTCCAAAATGACTCTGCTTCAGAATTATAAGGATGTGAAAAATGATTTTTTTCTACATTTTTGACATAGGGGAAGGAAGAGTGAATGGAACAGATGGTGAGAAGGCCAGAGCAAAAGACAACAGGAGTATCAATGATGGTAAAGGAGTGATAGAGATGTAAAACATGTGCAGACAGTAGGTTTGAAAAGAAAAAAAAAGTTCCACTCTGCTGAAAGCCAACAAGACACAAACAAGACACGGAATGTGTTGCTGGAAAAGCGCAGCAGGTCAGGCAGCATCTAGGGAATCTGAGGGTGATAGGGGAAATGAGGAAACTGGTGAATCCCCTCCCCCCAGCCTGTCTCAGTCAAATCCATCAAATTCAGCACCGCCTTCCTAACCTGCAATCTTCTTCCCGACCTCTCCGCCCCCACCCCAGTCTGACCTATCACCCTCACCTTGTCCTCTTTCCACCTATCACATTTCCGACGCCCCTCCCCCAAGTCCCTCCTCCCTATCTTTTATCTTAGCCTGCTGGACCAACTTTCCTCATTCCTGAAGAAGGGCTAATGCCCGAAACGTCGATTCTCCTGTTCCCTAGATGCTGCCTGACCTGCTGTGCTTTTCCAGCAACACATTTCCATCTCTGATCTCCAGCATCTGCAGACCTCACTTTCTCCACAAACAAGACACGGCCAGGTTGGAGAGAAAGGTAAGATGCAATCAAAATGGAGGGCAAAGATTGTATTCACAGCTGTATTTATTGGTGATATGAAAGCAACTGGTGAGGAGGAGAATTCCAAAAACCAAGATTTTCCAGTCCCAGAGGAGGTTAGAAGAATGGTGGACAACTGAACGTATGGGTGAACCCTTACCCAGGTAACAGTCATAAAATCAGATTCTCATTGTTCAGTTAAAAATTAATAATTAAATTGTTCAACCTCAAAAGATATCAGGAAGCTAATATATATTAGCATTTTATTAGAAATTTAAACTCTTCACTTACAGTTGATGTAACAAAGGGGAGCAAGGCAGACTGTGTTGGAATACAGTGCAGTACAAAATGTTAATGGGACTCCAGCTGAAGTCAAATGGGTTAAAGGAGGAAGGGCTCATGGGGTAAGAGTGTCACATGCTTCATTGGAGAGTGGGGCATTCCTCCGACTGCAGGAAACGCATATCTAGGGTTGGGTCTGTTGCTATTGGGTGGTGCAGGGTATGGTCACAATCATAGGACAGGATGGATGTGTCAGGGTGGGATTTAGGTTGAGGGAGTATATAGTTTGATAAAGATATTATTGGAGTAGGCAGGGATTCAAGGACAATTATAGTGAAAATAGTGAACACAACAGTTTCTGTAAATGTAACCAGGAAATTTTGCACTAAAAATCTTTACTCACTAATGCACCAGATTATGAATGGACAGACATTGTAAAACAAGCCATAGGCATTAGACAGCGACAAACATAGAAAATGAAAAACACTAGACCTGCAGAAAAAACTGGACACTTACACAAAATAACAACAATGACAACATCGAAGCATGGATAAAAAACTTATCTGACTGACCCTTAACAGACACTGAAAAAACTAAGTTAGTAAGAGGATTAAAATACAACTGCTGGGATGTGGAGAAGAAAGATTTCTTATCAGCATTAGAAACAACATTGAACAACACGGAAAGACAACCAACTCACAGAAGAAACACAGCAAATCATCAGACAGACAGTTGCACCAACATTAAGCAAGAAAAAGGAAGGAAACACTCAATACACAAGAAAGGAAAACAATAGAAAGACTTAAAAAAAGATAAAAACATTGTTATCCCACCTGCAGACAAAGGACGCTTGACAGTCATTTTAAATCAAAGAGATTACATTGAGAAAGCAAATGTACTATTTGCAGATACCAACACTTACTAACTAGTGGCGATAGCCTGACACCACAACTAGAGAACCGAATCACAGCCCTACTCAAAAAACGTCAGAAATCTGGAGAAATAAATAAGACCGACTTCCAAAAAAATGAAACTAGACGGATCTACGGATTACCCAGAATTCACAAACCAGGAACCCCCACCCCTCAGACCCACAGTCTCACTTACTGGGACACCAACTTACAGACTGGCCAAGGAGCTACACCCAAAGACTAAAACACTTAGTAGAAGACTCCCACCACTCCATCCACTCCACCCAAGAATTCCTGAAGACCATCAAAGATACCAAAATAGAAGAGGATGAAATAATGGTCTCCTTTGATGTAACAGCCCTGTTCACATCCATCAACAACAACTGGCCAAGGAAACACTGACTACATTATTAGAAGAACCAAAGACACATACACCAAACCCCACCAACTTAATCAGCAAAGACAATATCGTCAAGCTAGTGGACATATGCATTATCACCACTTCAACTTCAACAACAAAACCTACAGACAAACCAACAGAACACCCATGGGATCTCCAATACCAGGGTTCTTAGCAGAGGCAGTGATGCAGAGACTCGAACAAACAGCTCTGCCAACTATCCAACCCAAACTTTGGGTCCGTTACATGGATGACACCTTTGTCATCACTAAACGAAAAAAATTGGAGGAAACCTTCAAGACCATCAGTAATACCCTTACTGGCATACAATTCACTAAAGAGGAGGAAAACAACAACAACCTGCCATTCCTAGATGTCGCAGTAGAGCAAACAGCCAATCGGGAACCTCAAACCAGCGCCTACAGGAAAACAACACATACAGGCCAAATATTGAACTACAGAAGCAATCATCCCAACACACACAAACAAAGCTGTATCAGAACATTATTTCAATGAGCCACCACACACTGCAGCACAGAGGAACTATGCAGAGCAGAGGAAAATCACCTAAACAGTGTATTCAAAAAGGACAGTTACCCAATGAACACAGTCCACTGATTTCTCAGCAACAAACCCAAACAAGCAGACAAAACATGTCCAGAAACGTTAGCTACTTTCCCCTACATCAAAGACACCTCAGAAATGACTGCCAGACTACTCAGACCTCTTGGCATCATGGTAGCCCACAAACCACCGACACACTAAAACAGCAGCTAATGAACTTGAAAGACCCTATACAGACAACAAGCAAAACTAATGTCATTTACAAAATTCCTTGCAAGGACTGTAACAAACACTACATTGGACAAACAGGCAGAAAACTAGCCACCGGGATACATGAATATCAACTAGCCACAAAAAGACATGACCCTCTGTCACTCGTATCCTTACATACGGATGAGGACGGACACCACTTCGACTGGGACAACACATCCATCCTAGACAAGACAAACAGAGACAGGCACAAGAATTCCTAGAATTCCCAGAACTCTATCAACAAACACATTGACTTGGATCCCATTTACCACCCCCTGAGAAAAAGAACAGGAAATGATACCACCACTGGAAATGACATCACCAACCCAAGGAAACCCAAACACATAAATAGAAAACAGGCCATACCACCAGTGCTTCATCCGAAGGCTCACTGATGATGTTACCTAGTATAGTGACAAAATGTCTGAAAACGAACCTTCCAGCTCAATGAGCAAACCTACATAGAGAACCGCAACCTGAGGAGATTTGTGCCTCATCATTGGAGAATAGAGGGTCGGAGAGTGCATTGGGACATGGACTTTGATGGACTCTGAGGGCACTAATCAACAAGTGGAGGGGATTGTCAAAAATGAGGGAAGGGGTGCAGTGTCATAGTGGCAGTAGGGATAGGAACACAGTGACAAAGGTCAGGAATGGTAGGTATTTAGTGGATGACAGGAAGGGTCAAATACAGTTATTTGGAAGCAAAGAGTGAATCTCATCATGTTCTTCAACTTCATAATCCTCTTTCCATTTCAAAACAGCTACACACAAATTGGGAGGAATACTTTTTTGGGTGGGTGGAGTTTAAGCTTTAATGAAGGAGAATCCCATTAATCATGAGTAATGTTGGTGCAGAATTACGAGAAGCTTGGCTCTATTTTCAGATATTCCATATATCACCAGAGTCCACAAGATCACTGAGATCCCAAGACATCTTGGAGCCAAAGTACATTTTGGGCTGATTGCTCTCTCATGTATCAAGGCCATGGGGAGAAAGGAGATATGTTTCAGCATAAGGTGCCCTGTTTGCACAAACCAACCTACACAAAGATTGCACACTCCTGATGCACAAGGGTATGGGTGCACAGAGAGATTGCTTTAAACTCATTGGGTGGGTGGTGGGGAGACGTTGCTGGCAGCTCTATCAAGCTAAGGCAAGATTGGAATACTGTTGCCGATACCTCCCTGAAGCAAGTTGATTAATGTGTATGGGGATGTCCACTGGCATGCTGTAAGTGTCCCACCGTCTTCATACACATGAAAGCTTGGTTATAAGGAGCTGTGCCCTCATGTTACACAGGACGGACATTTCCTGAGCACATCATGAAGTATACTCTGAGGAGGTGTCGCTCGACCCGAAATGTTAACCCTGATTTATCTCCACAGGTGCTGCCAGACGTGCTGAGCTTTTCCAGCAATATCTATTTTTGCTTTCAATTTACAGCATCTGCAGTTCTTTTGTTTTTTTACATCATGGAGTATGCCTGCAAAGCAAATCTCTCAGTGAAAGATAATTGTATTTTCCATGACAATGAACCCTAACCCAGGATTACCTACAGACACATTAAACTTATAATTACCTCAGTTTTGTTTTAAATAACAAGGCCATGCTACCAAAAGATGACTTATAAATATAAATTCAGCCTCTGCGTGAGAAAGCTTGAGAAGAACCATGGAATGATAAGGAGATGTGCGAAGGGAATTACAAATATCAAACCTTCAAGGGCAAAGATGCAGCACGGTGGCACAATGGTTAGCAGTGCTGCCTCACAGGGCCAGGGACCCGGGTTCGATTCCAGCCTCAGCCAACTGTCTGTGTGGCGCTTGCACATTTTCCCCGCATCTGCATGGATTTGCTCCGGTTTCCTCTCATAATCCAAAAAAAATGTGCAGGTTAGGTGAATTGGCCATGCTAAATTGCCCATAGTGTTAGGTGTAGGGGAATGGGTCTGGTTGGGTTGCGGGTCGGTGTGGACTTGTTGGGCCAAAGGGCCTGTTTCCACACTGTAAGTAATCTAAACTAGCTAGATTGTGGTCTCCTCTGGCTACTACCCCTCTCAAGGGGCCTGACTACCTCTCTCAGCAGAAATAACTTTCCTGTTGATTATGTCCCAAGCTGCAGGCATGTTTGTGTTTTGCCTTTCTAGGCTAACAGAGAAAAAGGATTACAAACTGAACCCTCTGGACAATGCCTATTATTGGGTTGATATGCTAATCTGAACTAGTGTGCTTTGAAGGCCACAACTGAAGGACAGCCATTAGACACCCCTGCACTGCAGGTAAATAAAGACTCATTTTACTGTGAGTGCTAGAAACCAGGAAAGCCAGTGAAGTCACTGATGAAATGGAAACAGGACATAAGCCTTGTCATACTAACTTGAAAAGCCAAGATCATGAAATGAACTACTTCACAACCAACATCAGTGTGACTGGGTATCACGCAAATTAATGGACTTTAACAATCCACCATCTACACCTCATGAAATGCAAACATTGATTCACATATGTCTTTAACAGTTAACATTGTTGTGACCCATCAGGAGAAGGGTTGAATTAAGAAGGGAAGCTTACCCATCCCTCCTCACAAGGCAACATCACCATTTGGGGGCACCTTTTGCAGAGTGATATCAAATCAGGGCCCAGCAACCAATGATTGACCGCAATCATAGAATAGAACCATAGAGTTTATTATTGAGAGTCCTTTATTAAGGATGTATTGCAGAGTACTTGGAAGTGCACAGTAAAATAGGGTGAGTAGGCACAGCTACATCCATGTTGGCAAATCTGTTGAAATTCTTAAGGAATGAGGTTGAGAAATATATCAGTTGTAATCGAATGGTGGAACAGACTCAATGGGCCAAATGGCCTAACTCTGCTCCTGTATGTTATGGTCTTACGGTCTTTGCTACAAGGGGGGAATAGGGAATAAAAACAGATATGTTCGTGCTGCTCGACATTAGGGAGATCAATCGTAGAGAAGAGGTTTAGTAACTTTTTCAGGAGGGATACACTCACGTTGAGCAACTCAGATACATTTCACTAAAATAATTCTATGAATCAACGTGTTCTGTGATGAGGAAAGGTTGAGCAGATTAGATATATACACACCGGAGTTTTGAAGAATATGAGGTGATCTTATTGAAATAATGAAGACTTGGCAGGGTTGTTGCTGTCAATACTTCACCTCTTGGAGGAGTCAAATTTCAGATTAAGGTGTCTTCGATTTAAAATGGCGATGAGGAGCAATCTCTTCCCTTAGTAGGTTATTAGAGTTTGGAATTGTCTTTTCCAATGAGCAGTGGAAGCCAGTCATTGATTTTTTTTTAAATAGATCTGAATTTGTCAGAGTTTGATAAACAGGGGAATTAAGGGCTATAGGGTCCGGCAGGAAAGTGCATTTAAGGCTAAAATTGGATTGGCCATGATCTCATTGAATGGAGCAGGATTGAGAAGTCAAGTGGCTGACTGCAACACTATTTCCCACGATTGTGCCTGCTTTTAGCAAGAAAGAAGATGCTGTACAAGCCATGGTGTAAGATGAAGTGGTTCAGATGTTTGAATGACTTGGCTGACAAAGCAATGTCTTTAAAACCAGCAGCTCGCTGCCATGATGTCCAACTGAATTGTATGAGTGTATGTGGTGGGTCCTGTCATTGTAGTTGCTTTCTCCTGCTTTCAAGTTCAAGTCATTGGCTTACAACTAGGACCAGAAACCTGTCGTTTCTTCTCAACTCTGGGGTGAAGAGGCAAATTGCCCCAGTCCACCACAGACCTACATTGGATTCAGCTGACTCGACGCTGTATAGGGCTCAAAGCATGTGCATGTTTTATGATGTAAAGCTTGTGGCCCTTAATGATTCAGGAAAGGAACTCTAACTGAAACAAGAGAGCAGGCTGAACAAGCAGTGCTCATTTGTAAGCTGCAATTATCGATCTAAATAAGATCGAGGAAGAAAATGAATTAACTATTTAATAGAAAAAAGGTAATCAGAAATCAGAAATATTTAAAGTGGTTTTATTGTTATTTCTCATTTCGGAAATGAGGTGCGTTAGTCCATGATTGGAAAAAAGTGAGATCAAAAGTATATTTTCAGATCCTGATACATAATGGAAAGGAGAGTTATGACATTTTGATATACAGGATGACCCCTGAATCTGTGGATTCGTTTTCCACAGTTTCAGTTACCTGCAGTTTACTGCGGCTCAAACAGATTTCAGGGAACACTCCAGAATCAGGGACCGGGGGGTGGGGGGTGGGGGGAGTTTGCCGGGAAGATAAGTTTCCCATTTAAATGAACAGTTCACTCCTACCTGCGGTTGTGAGCTTCCGCGGTAGATCTTGAAACATATCCCCCGCGGATCCAGGGACCTACTGTATGTCTAATGGTTCATTATACTTACTTCATGGAGAACCAAGGAACATACAAGTAAAGCATTAGAGCAAATATATCAGCCTATTGTTGTATAAGGTAATGATTCTGAAAGTGTTAACACTGCAATTGGCTCCATCCAATCTGATGTTATTGGCCAGACCTGGGTGGAGAACTCTGGATCCCAACAGGCTTAAAGTGCAATTCTTAACTCAGAATACTCTTCGTAGTTATCGCTAACTAGACAATATAATTTGTATCTATTGGTGTTGTGAAATCAACTATGTTTTGTTGGTAAGACTTCATGTTAAGCCTCTTCATGTTAAGACTCATGAGTGGTCCATCCTCTTCCATTTAATGGATCACAGTCAAACTTACAGTCGAGAATGTAGATTTTTGGCTAACCATTTAAGGTTTTTATTCCTCGAAAGAGTAGAAAAAGGTTTACCTCTATGCCAGAGGATCTGGGTTCAAGTCCCACATGCTCCAAAGATGTGTCACAACATAACTGAACGTTGATTTTAAAAAAAACATATGTGGTATCCAATGTGTAAAATAAATTCACAATAGAATAAAGGTCAAACTTGCCCTGGAGGTGTGTCATGACATGTCTAAAGTGGTTGTTTAAAATTAACTGGAAAAGAGGTTTGGTAGTGGCACAAGAATAGTTGGTTGCATAGACACAAAAGGTTTTCAGGAAATATATGGAAAATTGTGAAGGAAATAATTTAGAATTTAAAGCATTTCAATGGTAAGAGATAATAATAACAAGGTCTGCAAGTATTGAAGGTTTTATAGGTATAATTAAGAAATAGAAGAGGATTTAAGATTACACTGAGTGTTGCGTATAGGCCCCTTGGTAACATTTGTGAAGTGGTAGATCTTCCAAATTAATAATCATACAAAGGCAAAGTGGTTATTCTGAAGAATTTTAATGTTCATGGAGATTAGTACATGTCAAAAAGGTGTGAATTCTTTAGACATGGATGTCATAGTTTTGTTCAGCAATATATGGTGTTTGAAAGTATTATGGACCAGATCAAACCCCTTCAAAATATGTCAAGGAGATAGATTAGGCCTGAACATTTTCTTATTTTAAAGGCAAGTGCTAGGCATTGTGTTTCAGATGCAATTTGATTGGTCAAGCTACCAGGCTTGAAGCAAAATACTCTTCATTCATACACTATAGTTAAACTATAGGCAAAGTAAAAGTAAAAGAATTGCCTTAACTGTAACTCTGTTGAAATACTTAACAAAATAATATCCTACTCATTAACTGTTCCAATATAGTAACATCCCATAAGCACACCCTTGGCAAAGACAAAGTCAGTAAAATAGATTGTCTCAAATACAATTCTAGCAGCAGCAGGAGAACTCAAGCTTCTAGATTAGCAAAGGCAGAGAGAGAGGTGTAGCAGCTTTCACAACAGCTACAGAAAGCTAAACTAAAATCCTGGCTCTCTGCAAGCTTGGTCCCACCCATTCAGACTGCTTCTATTGTTCTAACGGTAAAGAAAAAAATCCAAGGTCTCATAAGCTATCTACCTTATTGGCATCTCAATTCTTCTGTCTCAACCTCTCTTCATTAAAAAAAAGGAGATAAAGTATAGCTGTTAAAGCCATAATATTGTCACAAAATGCATACATGAAAAGCAACTTAGATTAAGGTAAGGTTCACTTCAGTGGGATGAGACAGAGACTGTCCATGGTAAATTTGGAAAATATGTTAATGGGAAAAATGACAGAGGATAAATGGAAGGAGTACAATAAATAGTATGTAATACAGTGCCTGATTATTACCCTAAAGGACAAGAGCTCTAATTGGCAAAACAGACAATCATAGACAACTAAAGAGATAAGAGACAGCATAAAACTGAAGGAAAAATTGAAGGAAAATATGAATAAAAGAAGCACCATATCCTGGTGAATAATAAAATGTGTGACAAAACAGATAGATGTAATGAGGCATTTGGATGAAATCCAATGAACATGGGAGATGTATAATCCCATGAAGAACTGGAAGGTTAGGAGCTACCCGTGCTCCTTGAAAACTGAAAACTGTGATACTGCTGAGGAAAGTAGGAAGCAGCAGACATGCTGAATAATTACTTCTTTTTCATTCGCAGGATGAGTGTTGCCGGCTGGGCCAGCATTTATTGCCCATCTCTAGTTGCCCTTGAGAAGTTGGTGGACTGCCTTATTGAACTGCTGCTGTCCAGAGCAGTCAGAACAGTGCAGTTAGGAAGGGAGGCTGATCATTACATGCCACAAGTCAGAAACTCCAAGGAAACTGATCTGCAATCAGGGGCAAGGGCTCACCAAAATTAGAGTAAACAAAATAACAGTAATGAAGAAAATAGAGCATCAAATCCCAATGACCACATCACTCCCATCCCAGGAGTATAGCAGAAGTACATGAGAATATTGCCAAGGTCCTGATTGTAAACCTCCAAAGTTCTCGTGATTTGGAAACTGCTTCCTTAGAATGAAAAACCCTGCAGGTCATTTTGTTATTTAAGAAAAATGACAGAGAGAAACAAGATCTGTCCAACAGTATGCTTAAAATCTCTTGTCAGGCAATTTCTAGCATCTGTAATTAAGCATAGGGTGACTGAACACATTAAAAAGTTTGAGTTGATCAGAAAGAACCAGCATGGATTTGTAAAGGGTACAACATGCTGGTCTGATCTATTTGGATTTTGTTTTAAAGAATTGAGTAAAGTAGTGGAAAGTCTGCAGATGTTATTTACATTGGCTTTCAGAAGGCATTTAATAAAGTCTCTCATCAGAGACTGGTTAACTAAAATTGGCATTCCAGAAAGTGAAAGGCAATTAGTGACCCGATTAGGAGATTGGCTGAAAATCACATTACCAACTTGTCGATGACAAAAGTTGCGATAAAGTGTGTAGCTGAAAGTGCCACTTCAGACAAAGTGAATGAATAAAACGTGGCAAGTGAATTTCAACATCGGCAAATGTGAAATCATCCACTTTGGATTCTAAATAACATCCCTCATAAATAATGTAAAGTAGAAACAGTGATGGACCAAAGAGATTTACAGGCTCAGGCATACAAATTAGTAAAATGCCATGAACAAGTACCGAAAATAATCATAAAAGCTAATGGAATGCTGGACTTTCTAACAAGAACGTTGGACTGCAAAGACATAGAAGTCACATTTCAGCCAAAATAAAACTATCCTGAGATCATACCTGGCATACCTGAGCCATGTGCAAATTTGCAAATGGTAAAAAGATTAGAGTGTTTAATACCAGAACCATAAGACCACAGATTTAGGAGCAGAATTTGGCTATTTGGCCCATTGAATCTGCTCTGCCACTCAATCATGGCTGATATGTTTGTCAACCCCATTCTCCTGCCTTCTCCCCCCCACTAACCTTGATCCTCCTACTAGTCAAGAACCTTTGTGGCTCTGTCTTAAATACACTCAATGATTTGGCCTCCATAGCCCTTTCCAGCAATGAATTCCACAGACTCACCACCCTCTGGTTGAATAAATTCCTTCTTGTCTCACTTCTAAAGGGTCGTCCCTTTACACTGAGGCTGTGTCCTCGGATCCTAGTCTCTCCTACTAATGGAAACATCTTCTCCACGTCAGCTGTATCCAGGCCTCTCAGTATTCTGTAAGTTTCAATGAGATGTCCCCTCATCCTTCTAAATTCCATCAAGGATGGACCAAGAATCCTCAATTGTTCTTCACATGAGAAGATTTCCATTCCTGGGATTGTTCTTTAAAAGCTCCTCTGGAACCCCCTCCAATGCCAGCGCATCCTTCCTTGGCTACAGAGCCCAAACCCACTCACAATATTCCAAATGTAGTCTGACCAGAAGCTTGTACAGCCTCAGCAATGCATCTATGCTCTTGTATTCTGAACCTCTTGAAATGAATGCTAATGTTGCATTTACCTTCCTAACTACCAACTGAACCTACGTGTTAACCTTAAGAGAATCCTGAAATAAGACTCCCAACCCTCTTTATGCTCCAGATTTTTTAAGCCTTTGCCCATTTAAGAAATAATAGATGCCTCTCTTCTTCCTATCAGAGTGCATAACTTCACACTTTTCCACATTGTATTCCATCTGCCATATCCAAGTCTTTCTGCAGTCTCCCTGCTCCCTCAACATGACCTGTTCCTCCAGCTATCTTTGTGTCAACAGCAAACTAAGCAACAATGTCCTCGGCTCTTTCATCCAGATCATTAATGTATAACGTGAATAGTTGTAGTACCAACACTGACCCCAGCGGAACTCCACTCGTCACCGGCTGCCATCTTGAAAAAGACCCCTATCTCCCCACTCCCTACCTTCTGCCAGTCAGCCAATCTTCTATCCACGCCAGTGCCTTGCCCCTAACACCATGGGCTCTTACCTTATCTAGCAGCCTCCTATGCAACATCTTGTCAAAGACCTGCTCAAAATCCAAATAAATCATGTTCACTGGTTCTCTTTTGTTTAACTTTCTCATTGCCTCCTTAGTACATCGCTCAAGTTTTGGTGGGAGAGACATAGGTTTTGATTCATGGGGCACTGGCACATTTACAGGGGAAAGTGGGAGCTCTATCGCTAGGGGAATCAAGAGTATGGGAAAAGGGCAAGAAAGTGGATGTGAGAAATGTCAGATCAGTCATGGTCCTTTTGAAAGGTGGAGCAGGCTTGAGGGGCAAACCGGCCTACTTCTGTTCCTAATTCTGATGGTTTTGTCTTCTTATGAACAGTCTTCGCCTGAACCATACAGGCATCAGTATTCTGATGAGTCATATTACTGGGGAAATGAGAAAGCATTGAAACAAATAGTGGGGGCAAGGGACGAAGTGATCTTATGATGGAGATAAAATAAAGAGCATGGACAAGGCAAATGAGAAAGGTAGAAAGAAAGGAATTGATTATCAGGGAATAACAAGAAGGGACAGAGCATACAATCTTAACAATACACAAGCAGATAAGGCTAGGCATTGTGGAAATAGTTAAAAAACAGAACCAAACATGCTGAATTTGAATCCAAGTAGGATTCATAACAAAATGAATGAGTTGATAGTTCGCATAAAAGTAAATAAATCCAATCTAATTGCTATTACATAGTTATGGCAAGATGACAAACTCTGTGTCCTGAATATTTAGATTCGATTCCCTACAGTGTGGAAACAGGCCCTTCAGCCCAACCAGTCCATACTGACACTCCAAAGAGTAACCTACCCAGACCCATTTCCCTCTGACTAATGCACCTCACACTATGGGCAATTTAGCGTGGCCAATTCACCTAACCTGCACATCTTTGGACTGTGGGAGGAAACCGGAGCACCCGGAGGAAACCCACACAGACACTGGGAGAATGTGCAAACTCCACACAGACAGTCGCCTAAGGCTGGAATCGAACCTGGGATCCTGGCACAAATAAGATGTTGGAAGGTGAGAACAACTTATGAACGTTGTTTGGGTAGCTCTGCTAATTAAAGATGGCTTAGTACAATAGAGAGAAAAGAAATTTGTCCTAAATATTAAGATGGAGAATCAATTTGGGTGGAAATAAGAAATAATAACGAAAAGGTGTCAATATGTGAGCACAGTTTATAAGCCCCGAACAGAGTGTGGGACAGGAAGAAATGGAAGAAATAATGGGGGCTTGTGGGAAAGACACAGAAACAGTCATGGGTGATTGTAATCTATATATAAGTTGAAAAAATCAGATTGGCAAAGAGCAAGTCTAGTCCTAATGTTTACAGTTAAATTATAGCAATTATGAGGATAGGAGGACAGAGCTGATGAAAATGAATGTGGAGAGTCAGCAAAGAAATAAGTCAGCAGAAATACAGTGGCATACACTCAAAGAGACATTTTATCATACTCAGGAAAAGGTACACTCCAGTGAGGAAAGAAATAGTCGAGAGGAAAGCCACACTATCCATGTTTGACAAGGAATTTAAAGATAGTATCAAACTGAAAGAAAACAAGCACAATTCTGTGAAGTTTATTAGCAGGTCAGAAGATTTAAACGACTAAAGAGGGATAAGTTATGAAATGAGAGAAACCTAGCTAGAAATATAAAATCAGATAATACGATGAAACAAAGATAAATAGAAAATATGAAGAAGATATCAGAGACAGCAAAGGCATAATGATAGGTTATACGAGCAGGCAAAAAATCAGCAGAAAATGTGGGAAAATGCAAACTTGTCAACATCGACAGAAAGAATAGAAAGGGACAAAATTATTTAAATGGAGAAAGCATACAATTCAGTGCTAAGGAATTTCAGTATCATTAAAAGTTTTTGTGCATGTACAGCAAGTGATTAGGAAAACCAATGGAATGTTGTAACTTATTTCAAGAGAAATAGAATATAAAAGTTAGGTTGTTTTGCTTTCTTACTTATCCACTTGTGGGATGTAGGCTTCGCTGGCTGGCCAGCATTTGTTTTTGCCCATCTCCAGTTGCCCTGGAGAAGGTGGTGGTGAGCTGCTTTCTCGAACTGCTGCAGTCCACCACAATGCCATAAGGAAGGGAATTCTAGGACTTTGACCCAGCAACAGTGAAGGAATATTGATATACTTCCAAGTCAGGATGGTGAGTGGCTTGGAGGGGAACTTGCAGGTAGCGATATTTCTCTGTTTCTGCTGCCCTTGGCATTCTAGTTGGAAGTAGCTGTGAGTTTGGAAGATGCTGTCTAAAGATCTTTGGTGAATTTGTATAGCGCACCTTGCTGCTACAGAGTGTCAGTGGTGGAGGGAGTGGATGTTTGCGGATGTCATCTAATCAAGCGGGCTGCTTTGTCTTGAATGGGTTCAAGCTTCTTGAGTGATGTTGGAACTGCACTATCTGGGCCAGTAAGGATTATTCCATTACACACAAAAACAGAAGCTGCTGGTAAATCTCAGCAGGTCTGGCAGCATCTGTGAAGAGAAATCAGAGTTAACGTTTTGGGTCCGATGATCCTTCCTCAGAACCTTTCAGTTTTTATTTAGTATTCCAGCACATTCCTGACTTGTACCTTGTAGATGATGGACAGGTTTGGGGAGTAAGGAGGTGAGTAAGTCACTGCAGCATTCCTAGCCTCTGACCTGCTCTGGTAGCCATTCTGTTTGTGTGGCGAGTACAGTTGAGGTTCTTGTCAATGGTAACTGCAACTATATCGATAGTAGTGTCTTCAATGATGGTAACAGCATTGAATGTTAAGGAACTGTAATTAAATTGTCTCTTACTGGTGATGGTCATTGCCTGGCATTTGTGTGATGCAAATGTTACTTGCCACTTGTCAGCTCAAACCTGGATATTGTCCAGATCTTGATGCATTTGAACATGGACTGCTTCAGTATCTGAGGAGTCACGAATGGTGCTGAATATTGAGGCATCATCGATGAACACCCCCTCTTCTGAACTTATGATGGAGGGAAGGTCATTGATGAAGCAGCTAGGACACTACCATAGGGAATTCTGGCAGAGATATCCTGAAGCTGTGATGACTAACCTCCGCCAACCACAACCATCTTCCTATGTGGCAGCAGAGAGTTTGCCCCTTAATGACTCCCAGTTTTGCTAGGGCTCCTTCACGCCACTCTCATTCAAATGCAGTCTTGATGTCAGGCGCTGTCACTCTCACCTCATCTCTGTTATTCAGCTCTTTTGTCCATGTTCGAACCAAGGCTGTATTGAGGTCAGAAGCTGAGTGGCTCTGGAAGAACCCAAACTGGGTGTCACTGAGCAGGTTATTGCTGAGCAGGTGCTGCTTGATAGCCCTGTTGGTGACACCTTCCATCACTTTACTGATGATCGAGAGTAGACTGATGGGCCGGTAATTGGCCAGGTTGGATTTGTCCTGCTTTTTATGCCCAGGACATATCTGTTTTCACATTGTTGGGCAGATGCCAGTATTGTAACCGAACCGGAACACCTTGATTAGCAGAGCAGCAAGTTCTGGAACACAAGTGTTCAGTGCTATTGCCGGAATGTTGTCAGGGCCCAAAGCCTTTGCATTATACAGTGCCTCCAATCGTTTCTTGACATCATGTGGAGTGAATCGAATTGGTTGAAGACTGGTATCTGTAATGCTAGGGACGACTGGAGGAGGATGAGATGGATCCTCCACTCTGCACATCTGGCTGAAGATTACAGTGAATGTTTCAGCCTTATCTGTTGCACTGATGTGCTGGGCTCTTCCATCATAGAGGATGGGGATATTTGAGGAGCTTCCTCCTCCAGTGAGTTGTTTAATTGTCCACCATCATTCATGACTGGATGTGGCAGGACTGCAGAGCTTAGATCTGATCCATTGGTTGTGGGATTAATTAGCTCTGTCTATCACTTGCTGCTTATGCTGTTTGGTATGTAAGTAGTCCTGTTTGGTGACTTCACCAGGTTGACATCTTCAGGTATGCCTGGTGCTGCTCCTGGCATGCCCTTCCTGTACTCACCATTGAACCCAGGGTTTATCCGCTGGCTTGATGATAATGGTTGAGTGGGGAATATGCCGGGTCATGAGGTTACTGATTGTGCTGGGGTACAATTCTACTGAAGGTGATGGCCCACACTGCCTCACTGATGCCCAGTTTTGGTAGTGCCACACAACGCAACAATGTTAAAGAGGACTTCAAGAACTGTGCAATGGTCAGTCTTACAGCTACTATCATGCATCTGCGGCTGGCAGATTGGTCAGGATGAGGTCAAGTATGTTTTCCCTCTTGTTGGTTCCCTCACCACCTGCTGCAGACCCAGTCTAGCAACTATGTCCTTTAGGACCCAACCAGATTGCTCAGTAGATATTGAAATTCCCCACCCAGAGTATATTTTGCAGCCTTGCTACTCTCAGTGCTTCCAATAGGTGCTTTTCAACATGAGGGAGTACTGAATCATCAGCTGGGGGAAGGTGGTATAAGGTAATCAAAAGGAGGTTTCCTTGCCCATGCTTAACTTGAAGCCGTGAGACATCATGGGGTCCAAAGTCAATGTTGAGGACTCCCAGGACAACTGCCTCTCGACTGTATATCATTGTGCCTTCATGTCTACTGGATCTGTACCATCAGTAGGGCAGGACATATCCAGGATGGTGATGGTGGTGTCTGTGACATTGATTCCGTGAGTATATATCAGGCTGTTGCTTGACTAGTCTGTGAGATAGCTCTCCCAATTTTGGCACTAGCCCCCAGATGTTAGTAAGGAGGACATTACAGGGTCAACAGGGCTGTTTCTGCCATTGTCTTTTCTGGTGCCTAGTCGATGCCTGGTGGTCTGTCCAGCTTCATTTCTTTGTTGGGAGTTTGTAGCAATTGATACAACTGAGTGGATTGCTCGGCCATTTCAGAAGGCAGCTGAGAGCCAACCATATTGCTGTGGGTCTGGAGTCACATGTAGGCTGGATCACATGAGGATGGCAGATTCCCTTCCCTGAAGGAGATTAATGAGCCAGATGGGTTTTTCCAACAATCAATCATGATTTCATAGTCACCATTATATTCTTAATTCCAATTATTTGCTACTGTTGTACATGGCATTGGCAAAACCACATCTGGGGTACTGTGTGGATTATAGGTCTCCCTAAGTAAGAACAGATATAATTGTATTAGAATCATAGAGTCATAAATTCATAGAGATATACAGCATGGAAACAGACCCTTCGGTCTAACTCATCCATGCTGACCAGATAGCCTGTATAAATCTATCCCTCTAAACCCTTCCTCTTCATATACTCATCCAGATGTCTTTTAAATGTTGTAATCATACCAGTCTCTATCACTACCTCTGGCAGCTCATTCCATGTGCATACTACTCTCTGCGTGAAAAAGTTGTCCCTTTTATATCTTTCCCTTCTTACCCTAAACCTATGCTGTTTAGTTTTGGACTCCCCACCCCAGGGAAAAGACATAGAACGTAGAACATAGAAGAATACAGCGCAGTACAGGCCCTTCGGCCCTCGATGTTGCGCCGATCCAAGCCCACCTAACCTACACTAGCCCACTATCCTCCATATACCTATCCAATGCCCGCTTAAATGCTCATAATGAGGGAGAGTCCACCACTGCCACTGGCAGAGCATTCCATGAACTCACGATTCGCTGA
>NC_057710.1:28400113-28401150 GCF_004010195.1 Chiloscyllium plagiosum | reverse complement strand
CATGGTTCCGAAACTCAATCCCTCTACCAATAAAAGCTAACACACCGTATGTCTTCTTCACCGCACTATTTACCTGGGTGGCAACTTTCAAAGATCTGTGTACATGGACACCAAGAACTCTCTGCTCATCCACAATACCAAGTATCCGACCATTAGCCCAGTACCCCATCTTTTTGTTACTCTTACCAAAGTGAATCACCTCACACTTAGCTACATTGAACTCCATAAGCTACATTGAACACCATGCCTATTTACCCTATCCATGCCCCTCATGATTTTAGACACCTCTATAAGGTCACCCATCAGTCTCTAATGCTCCAGGGAAAACAGCCCCAGCCTGTTCAGCCTCTCCCTATAGCTCAAATCCTCCAACCCTGGCAACATCCATGTAAATCTTTTCTGAACCCCTTCCAAGTTTCACAACATCCTTCCAAGAGAGACCAGAATTACATGTAATACTCCAAAAGTAGCCAAACTAATATCCTGTACAGCTGAAACATGATCTCCCAACTCCAATACTCAATGCACTGACCAATAAAGGCAAGCATATCAAATCCCTGTCCATTATCCTATCTAACTCTGACTCTACTTTCATAGAACTGTGAACCTACACTCCAAGGTCCTTTATTCCCCAGGATGTTACCATTAAAAGTATCAGAAGTAATTCAGAGAAAGGTCAGTTGTCTGATTCCTAGGATGAGGAAGTTATCTGAAGTGGGACGGTTGGGATTGCATTTCAGAGGAACCTCGATTATCCAAATACTAATTATCCAAAAATTGGATTATCTGAAGGAGAACTCAAGGTCCCGATAGAAATGTTACATCAAAGGTGTGTTTCCAACAGTGATCGCGTCTTTTGTTTACAGTAAGTACGCAGGCACCGTCTCCAAATGACTGACCTCCCTCCCCCTCTCTCCCCCACACTTTCCCTGGAGTTCTACAGAGAGGTGCATCCTAAACACACCCCACCGACTTTCCCAGATAATCTCTCCAACATTGCCCTGTACAGGGCAGAGGTGGAACCTGTCCAGAAGTTG
>NC_057710.1:28379910-28399613 GCF_004010195.1 Chiloscyllium plagiosum | reverse complement strand
CAAGGGCAACAGGAATAAACTAGGAAATTATAGGCAAGTGAGCCTTACATCAGTGGGAGAGAAATTATTGGAGAAGATTTGGGGAAGAATGGACTTTATTAAAGATAGTCAGCATGGCTTCATGTGAGGGTGGTCGTGTCTCACAAACGTGCTTGAGATTTTTGAGGAAGTAATGAAGATGATTGATGAGGGCAGGGTGGATGTTGTGTGCACAGACTTTGCTAATGCATTTGACAAGGTCCCTCATGCTCGGTTGGCCCAGAAGATTAAGTCACAGGGTGAGTTGACAAATTGGATACAAAATTGGCTTGGGCATAGAAAAGAGAGGGTAGTTGTGGAGGGCTGGTTTTCTGACTGGATGATTGTGACCAGTGGAGTTCTGCAACGATCCAAGCTGAGGCCGCTCGTTTTTGGACATAAATGCCAGTGGTCGGATTAGCATGTTCATAGACAATACAAAAATTGGTGGAGTTGTGGACAATGAGGAAGGTTATCAATGAATACAGCAGCATCTAGACCAGTTAGAAAGTTGGATGGAGAAATGGCAAATGGAAGTTGATCCAGACAAATGTGAGGTGACACATTGTGGGAGATCAAATACAACAGAGAAGCATATAGTAAATGGCAGGACCTTTCGGAGCACTGATATACAGAAGGATCTTGAACTCCAAATCCATAGCTCCCTGAGTGTGACCACACCAGTGGATAAAGTGGTAAATAAGGCAAACAATACTCTTACCTACATCGGGGACATTGAGTATAAATGTTGGCAAGTCATGTTTCAGCTGAATAAGACTTTAATGTGACCACATTTGGAATGTTGTGTGCAGTTCTAGTTGCCACGGGAAGAATGTGGAGGCTTTGGAGAGGATGCGGAAGAGGTTCATCAGGATGTTGCCCGGATTGGGGTGTATTAGATTGAAGGAGAGTTTGGACAAACCTCTTGGATTGTTTTAGCGTGTCAGAGGCTGAGGGACAACCTCATAGAAGTATATAAAATTAAGAGAGGCATGGACAGGGTGGATAACCAGCCTTTTTTCCAAGTACTAGGGACATGGGGCAAAGGGGTAAAGTTTAAAGGAGATGTGCGAGGAAACATTTTCACACAGAGGGTGATAGCTGCCTGGAAAGCGCTCCCTCTGAGGAAGGGTCACTAGACCTGAAGCATTAACTCTGATTTCTCTCCACAGATGCTGCCAGAGCTGCTGAGTCTTTCCAGCAATTTCAGGTTTTTTTGTGTAGCATGACAAAGATGTAGATTCAGAAGAACAGTCTTCTTGGGAGCAACAAGCTACCCATTATTACAGATGTCACTGTGCAAGGTCATTATTACACTTGGTTAGAGACAAAAAAAACTGCAGATGCTGAAGTCCAAGGTAGAGTCGCAGGAGGCTGGAAGAACACAGCGAGCCAGTCAGCATCAGGAGGTGGAGAAATCAATATTTCAGTGTAACCCTTCTTCAGGACCCAGTTGGTACACTTGGGCAAGGCCAATGGGTATAGTTAAGGAACCACAATAGGAATGATACAGTCAGTGGGCCAATACCCTCCATGCAGCTAAGAGAGTTGCATAGAGAAATGGCAGCAAATGTGCTTCAATGGTAGACGTTTAATATTTAACTGGGATGATCCCAAAGAAGGAAGCCCTGTCAATTGTGTTCTACAGGTTAATTAAGGTCATGGTCAGAGACTAGGTCAACATCCTCCACCAAAACATTTAGCAATTTTTCAAGTCCAAAGTGAATGTGCCCTGCAATAATTTTGAAATACCCAGATGAGTTGAATTTGTGAATTCATAAATTTTGGAAGGAGGCGGGATCAGGTGAAATATAACAGAGTTATATCTATGATTGTGTAATGAGTTAACTATGAAGTAAGGAGCCGGGCGTGAGATGTTTGTAGAAGGTAACGATTTCAAAGCAGTTCCACCAATTCTGTTGCTGTTACACACAGTCTGTGGGTGGAGCCTCAGAGATGTACTCTGCCTCTCAGAGGGAACTGATGTAGCTGTACCAACTCCCAAAGGTTCCAGCAATTACAACAAGCAAAAACCTCTGCTGAAGTCCAGTGACCCAGAAGCATCATTGAACTCAAAACATTAACTTCCCTTTCTCTCCACCGCTGCTGGTAACCTGGCTGGATTTCTCTCTCCTTTTCTGTGTTTTTGTTTGTTTCAGATCCCCAACATCTGCAGTTCTTTGTTTTATTCTGTAATTACAGGGACAAGAGGAGAGAGAGAGAGAGAGAAAGGGAGATGGGGAGGTGGGGGGAAAGAGGAGGAGAAAAGAGGAGTGGGGGAGAGAGACAAGGTAGACAGGGAAGAGGAGGGTGGGAGGGAGAGATGGGGAGAGATTGGGGAAGAGGAGGGGAAGGGGGGAGGAGGGATAGTACAAATGTAGTTGTAGTTATTGTTATTATACAATAAAACTTATTATTGTGTAAGAATAATGCTCCTTCTGCCAAAACCCTGTGGTGCTGAATCCTCGATCACGAACCTTAGGCAGACCCAAGATAAAGCAAAGGCAAAGGAGAATGGATGGTATGAACTACCTCAGAAGTGCTTAGCCATTCCCACATATTGGTGGCAAACACCACGAGGTAGTGGTCATCTGGAGAAAGTTCACATACTCCATTTATCGACCTACTCTTATTTCATTGTCTAGTAACACACATTAGATTGTTTAGGTTTGTCAGTTGTGGTTGGATATACCCTTGACGTTATCATTACATGACTGCTGCCATGACAAGGGATTACAGTTTACCCCAAATCACCTCTGGACATATCAAACTTTAATGACAATATTTTCTTTTAAAGAAGGGTATGCAGCCAAGGGTTGACTGCAGTCTTAAATTCAGCTGCTGTCGAGAGAGAGAGAGAGAGAGAGAAGAGAGAGAGAGAGACCCTAGAATGTCACATCTGATGATGTGTCAAGGAGAAGTGGCCTTAAAAGGAGAGAAATGCACTACAATCTGTAGTCAACTGTAATCTCCTGGGAATGATCTCAAACTGTTAAGATGGTCAAGACAGCAATCTGGGCAAGAGGCACTTAATATGGTTACTCCATTCAAAGGTATACAAGCGTCCTGATTAAACTCCAGTTTAACCCTGGACTGTGTGTGCTCATGAAAGGAAGTGTGCTATTGAACTGAAGTGCTCATGTGTGACAACTGACTAAGGTATTCATATGTACTAGCGTGAATTTGAGTGTTAGTGTGCTGTGAAGGTTACCATCAAAGAATTACTCACTGGTCAATCCTGTATTGCAGGTAAGGACTCAGGTCTCTGAATGCTGTAAAACAGCAAGCCAGTCAAAGGTATACACACACAAAAGAATTTCAATGAACTAACAAAATCAAAAATCTTGAAATTGACTGTTCAACTTCTAATGTCAATGCTGCCAATACGTTACATCCAATACAATGGCCCCAGCCATCTACTGTCTCCAATAACTCAAAGATTGATCCAATATTTAGAACTTTTATAATTTCTGGACTCACTTCTTATTCCTAACATGTGTGTCTGCATATTTATTTCTTCTTGCATTGAGAAACTAATAAACTCACACTTTGGTTAACTCAAGAAAGTCTGGTTAAATGGATTCATTTTAAAGCAAAAATTCATTCCTCCCCAGGGGTGGGAATCATTTGTAAATTAATTTTGTTGCAACCAACAGAGGGGACGAGTGAATGAAGACGAGGAGCTAGCCCATCCCTCCTTAGACAGGAGCTTGAGGATTTGTGGTGTCCTGTCTGGACTCATCATTACTTAGAGAACCTCACATGCAGCGTGGTCATAAAACTGCTCACTTTTAACCAAACCAACCTATCAAAGTCCAAACCATGTACAACATGTTTATATCGAATAACAAGAGTGTTCAAATAAGATTAGACTCTATGTATTTTTTATTAAGCTTGATAAAAGCAGCATCTGAGACAGGGATTTGCAGCCCTAATACCAAGAAAAGCATTGTTTAAAAAATATAGTCAAAAATGAAATAGCCTAAGAGCCAGAATTCGGTTACTAAAATGGTAATAATGATGAAAAACAGAACTGAGGCACACTTCAACAACAGCTTAAAGGTTTTACTGCCAGTTGCAGATCCCTGAAGGTTTCAGGCAGCACTGGCGAGTTGCCAAAAATAACACCAGATCCATCAGCATTTGGGAAAATAAAATATTATTGATAATTCGTATTTTCAAAATCATGAGCAGGCTGAGGAGAGTAGATAGGGAGAAACTGTTCTCACTCATAAAAGGGACGAGATTAAAGGAGCCTAAATTTAAAATGATCTGCAAAAGAAGCAAGGGTGAGGACAGAGAAAAATAAATTCACATGGCAAGTAGGTAGGGTCTGGAATATACTGCCTGGAAGAGTGGTGGAGGCAGATTCTATTGAGGTATTCAAGAGGACATTGGATAATTACTTTGATAAAAATAGGGTGCAGGAGTATTGGGGAAAAGCAGGGGATTAGCACTAAAGAATGACACTCATTTGAAGAACCAGTGTGGACACAATGGGCCGAATGGACTCCTTCTCCATCATTCACTTCTGCAATTGTGTTTTCTTTTCGGCTATGGTTTGGAGGAGCCAGTGTTGGACTGGGGTGGACAAAGTTAAAAATCACACAATACCAGATATAGTTCAACAGGTTTATTTGAAAGCTAGTGTTTCCACATAAACCTGTTGGACTATAACCTGGTGTTGTGTGATTTCTAACTCTTTTCGGAGAGTGTCTTAGAGCAGCATATTCTGGAGCTGACCAGACAACAGGCTTTACCAATAACCTGGTATTGTGCGGTGAGATCGGGTGAATGAATGTTCGCATAGTGAAGGCACCCATAGATGGTAGCAACCATGATATGAATGAAATGTACATCTAGTTTTGAGGAATACAGGAGTGGGTCTAACACTTATTTATTGAAATGTAAGATCGAAATATTGAAAGAAGAAAATCGTTGACAAAGTGTGTGTTGGTCCTACAGAAAGTGAGACTGGGGAATTAGTGGAAAATAGAGAAATGGCAGATTAATTAAACAGACATTTTGTATCAATCTTCACTAGGAAGGACATAAGTAACACCCTAGAAGTAACAACAGTCTGACAAGTGCCTGGCTCTTTATGGACTTCATCCCAGGGTCTGAAGGGGCGAGTGATCTGGCTGAATGATACCTGCTTGAAGAGCAAACCGAATGGCTGAATGGTGAATGCATCCTGTGCCTCAGGATTCCCTCCAACAACTACAAAAGATATTGATAGCTGAAGGATCACATCTACTGAGATATAGAGGAGAGTGCTGCTTTGCATGCTATCCAGAACAAATCAAACCTTATGTAAGTGCAGTACATCAGAATAATAAAACAGAATGTGGAGTATAGTGTTACAGCTACAGAGAAGGTGCAGAGAAAGATCAATTTGAATATATGAGATATCTGTTTATAAGGCTGATAATGAGGGGAATAAGCTGTTCTTTTTTGTTTTCATTCATGGGATGAGGACATCACAGGCGAGGCCAGTATTTATTGCCCATTCATAATCACCCAGCGGGCATTGAGAATCAACCACACATTGCTATGGGTCTGGAGTCACTTGTAGGCCAGACCAGGTAAAGATGGCAGTTTCCTTCTCTAAAGGACATTAGTAAACCAGATGGGATTTTCTGCCACTGGACAATGGATTCATGGTTACTATTGGACTCTTAGTTCCAGATTTTTATTGAATGCAAATTCCACTATCTGCCACGGTGGGATTCAAACCTGGGTGTCCAGAACATTGACTCCCATAGCTACCAGGACTACACCTTCTCCCACCCTCTGTCCTGTAAAAATGCTATCCCTTAATCCCAATTCCTCCACCTCTGCCGTATCTGCTCCCAGGAGCGGCAATTCCACTCCAGGACATCCCAGGTGACCTCCTATTCCCAGGACCACACCTTCCCCTCACACGTGATCAGCAATGCCCTCCAGTACACCTCCTCTACTTCCTTCACCTTTGCCATTGAACCTCACCCCTCCAACTGTACCAAGGATAGAACTGCCCCAGTCCCCTCCACTTCCACCCCACTAATATCCAGATGCAGCACATTATCCTCTGCCATTTCTGCTATCTACAATCAGACCCCACCACCAGAGACATATTTCCCTCCCCACCTCTATCTGCCTTCTGCAGGGAGCATTCCCTCTGTGACTCCCTCATTAGGTCCACGCCCCCCACCAACCCACACTCCACACCCAGCACCTTCCCTTGATGCTGGAAGTGGTGCAAATCCTGCAGCCCCCTCCCCCACCCACCCACCCACACCTCCTGACTGATTACCATCTACTGGTCGCGACATTGAGGATCCAGTTTCAGCGTGGGGAGCAGAGTCCTATATCTCAGAGTTTGGAGATGATGAAATTATGATGTTGAAGGCTAAAGTCAATCAATAGGAGTCTGGTGTAAGAGTGCTTGTTATCTAGCTGTACCAGGAATGAGTAGGGCCAGGAAGATGGCATCTGCCATTGACCTATTGTGACGGTGGGCAAATTCTAGCGGGTCAAGTTAATCTGGGAGACTGGAGTTGACGTGCATCATTACTAACCTCTTAAAGCACTTCGTAAAGGTGGATGTCAGAGCCAGTGGGCGGTAGTCATTAAGGGATGTTGCCTGATTTTCCTTTGGCACTGGGATGTTGGTGGCCTTCTTGAAGCAGTTAGGACCCTCACAACATAACAAGGAGAGGTTAAAGATATCTGTAACTACTCCTGCAGCTGTTTCTCCGCAGGATCTGAGTGCGTGGCCAGGAACTCCAAACCAGGCCAGTCGCTTTTCATGGGTTCATTCTCAAGAAGGCCTGCCTGATGCCAGGGACAGTGAGCAGAGGTTGTCCAGGCAGGTGACATTGTTTTACTGACCTTCTGAGCATTGAGCCCATCAGGGAGAGGCATGGCTGCCTGCGATTCGACTCCACTTCCCCCTGTGGCCTGTTACATCATGTAAATGTCAATTAGCCTTCTGTATGTTCCCAAAATGTTATTTCATTTACTGCAGTATCTCCATTTTTGGAAAAATGGGATGTCTTAGTAAATGACTTCTTTTCTAAAGAAACTCTGAATTGCTGCTCAGAAATTTTAAAATGCGTATTTCAGGAGAGAAATAGAAAACATGCTACAGCAGCTGTTTGAAAAGATTTTATTTTGTAAAACAAATTTAATGTGAAAACTGACTTTTTTGTGGGCTGACATGAGATTATGGATTTCAAATGAAGTTGGACTCATTAGCTGTGGGTTTTGGTAGATCAGCTCTCTGTATCTAATCCTTATTAAGGTTTATTCCACTAAAATAAATTAGACCCTGTAGTTTTATAGATACAGGAAACATGTACAGACAGAAATCCAAGTTGAAACCTCAATTACGTCTCATTATTTCAAGGTAGCTCCAGTAATTTCAAATACCATGTGGTAACAAGTTTTTATAATGTTTCTCCCAATTGTCCACATTAAACTCTAAAATGTCAGTGCAAATGCTTATTAACCTTGAACTCAAATTTGTCCTGCAGTGCCATCTAGTGGTTAATAGGCAACTTCTGCTTTCCCAAGGTTTGTTATTAGTTACATTTTCAGATAGTAATCCAGAGAATCATAAAGGACACAACTCATGTATTGTATCTGTGCTTAGAAAAAGCTATCCAATTAGTCATACTCCCCTGCTCATCCCCTGTTGCACTATTAGTATCTCATCCTCAAGTATCTATTTCATGTATCCAATTTCGTTTTGCAAGTCACCATTGAATCTGCTTCCACCTCACTTTCTGCTTGGGCATTCCACATTGTAAAAACTAACTGCATGAAAACAATTCTCATTATTCAGCTGGAATACTTATCAATTTTTGCTAAAAATTTGTGTCCTCTGATAAGCGTTGATGGAAACGGTTTCTTTCTATCTACTGTATCAATGACCCTTGTGATGATGAATGCCTAACTAAATCTCCCCTTAACTGCTTCTGCTCTGAGAACAATCCTAGTATCTCTAGCTTCTCTACAAAGTGTGTTGCCTCATAGGGTCATATAGTCATTCCTGCATAGAAAGTGGTCATTCAGCCCATTGTCCATGCTGGTTACCCAAGAAACAATCCAGTTGGTCCATCCCCTTGTTCTTTCCCTGCAGCTTTGCTAATTTATTTTTTAAATTTTAATTGACAGCATGAACCATATGTTTCTCTTACATCAAATGCAGCAAGTTCCAGCTCATGGTCAATTGCTTTGTAAAAAAGGTCCTCCCCACATTCCCCCAGGGTCCTTTGTCCAAAACCTTAAACCCCCTTGTCCTTTAACCATTAGTGAATAGTCTTTCCTGATTGAAATCTCCAAGTCCTGCAAACTCTTTGCCTGCAAGGAAGAGAATCCAGTATCTCTACATAACCTAATCATTAAAAAACCCATTTCCAGAAACATTTTGGTTAATCTGTTCTGCAATTTCTCAAAGCACATCGCCTCTTTCCTAAGGTTTGGTGACCTGATTTTTATTCAATACTCTAGTTGTAGCTTAACTGGGGCATTAAATGGGTTCAGCATAATCTCCCTGCTTTTGTACTTGCTACCTCTATTTATGAAGTTCAAAATACCATATGCTTTGCTAGCCACACTCTCAATATATCCTGTCACCTTCAAAGACAGACATACATGAAACTGCAAATCTCTCTGCTCCTTCATATTCTGTAGAACAGTGCCATAAAGTCTATATTGTCTCTTTCTATCCTTTCTGCCAAATTCATGACCTTACATTTCACTGTATTAAGTTTCACCCAGCATTTGTCTGCCCACTCTGCTGACATAACCTTTTTTATTAACTCATTCACAACATGAGGGTGTCACTGGCTAGGCCAGCACTTGTTGCTCACTGGCTAGGCCAGCACTTGTTGCTCACAGGGCAGTTAAGATTCAGCCACATTGCCGTGGGTCTGGAGTCACTTGTTGGCCAGACCAGCAAACGATGGCAGTTTCCCAAAGGACATTAGTGAGCCAGATGGGTTTTTCTCCAACAATCGACAATGGTTTTATGGTCACCATTAAACACTTAATTCCAGATTTGTATTGAATTCGAACTTCGCCATCTGTTATGGCAGGATTTGAATTCGGGTCCCTGCATTAACAATTCAATGATAATACCACAAGGCTATCATTTCCCTTATAACCATGTCAAGTTATAGTCAGTATCATCTTCACTGTTCATTTTACCTTCAAGTTTAGTATTATTGGAAAATGTAAAACCTTACTCTATTTAAGACATTCATATATTGCTAAATTCTAGCCCTTTGTCTTAATCATGAGGATAGTTATGACAGTATGCCCTAACTCCTGCTTTGAGGATTTTGAGTACTATAGATAATGTTGAGGAAACTGGAAGGCTGCAGAAGGACATGGACAAGCTAGGAGAGTGAGCAAAGATGTGGCAGGTAGAATACAATGTGGAAAAGTGTGAGATTATACACATTACAGGAAGAATAGAGGCTTAGACGGTTTTCTAAATGAGGAAAGGCTTCGGAAATCAGAAACACAAAGGAACTTCAGAGTCCTAGTTCAGGACCCTCTTACGATTAACATGCAGGTTCAGTTAGTGGTTAGGAAGTCAAATGCAATGCTATTCAATTCAAGAGGGCTCAAATACAAGAGCAGAGATGTACCTCTGAGGCTGTATAAAGCTCGGGTCAGGTTACATACTCCATATTGTAAGCAGTTTTGGGCCTCATATTTAAGGAAGGATGTGCTGGTCTTGGAGACAGTCCAAAGGAGGTTCACAAGAATAATCCTAGGGATGAATGATTTGGAGGTTTTTGATTAGATTAGATTACTTACAGTGTGGAAACAGGCCCTTCGGCCCAACAAGTCCACACCGACCCACCAAAGCGTAACCCACCCAGACCCGCCAAAGCGTAACCCACCCAGACCCATTCTCCTACATTTACCCCTTCACCTAACACTACGGGTAATTTAGCATTCACCTAACCCCTGCACATTTTTTTTTTGGATTGTGGGAGGAAACCGGAGCACCCGGAGGAAACCCACGCAGACACGGGGAGAATGTGCAAACTCCACACAGAGTCGCCTGAGGCGGGAATTGAACCCGGGTCTCTGGCGCTGTGAAGCAGCAGTGCTAACCACTGTGCTACCGTGCCGCCCATAAGTGTTAGTGTTAGACTGGGGTGCACAAAATTAAAAATCACACATCACCAGGTTATAGTCCAATAGGTTTATTTGGAAGCACTAGTTTTCGGAGCGTCGCTCCTTCTGGTGGATGAGTAGTGCTCCGAAAGCTAGAATTTCCAAATAAACCTGCTGGACTATAACCTGGTGCTGTGTGATTTTTAACCTCGGGATGAAGGACTTGTTCTATAAGGAGTGGTTGAGAACTCTGGGTCTACATGAGATGGAGTTTAAAAGGATATGTGGGGAATCTGATTGAAATGTACAGAATACTAGAAGGCCTGGATAAAGCAGGCATGAAGAAGATGTTTCTACTAGTGGGATAGACTAGGACCCGAGGGCACAGCCTCAGAGTGAAGGGACGGCCCTTTAGAACCAAGATGAGGAGGAATTTCTTCAGCCAGAGGGTGGAGAGTTGGTAGACCACATTGCTGTAAAATGTTGTGGAGGTCAACTATAATTAAGACCAGACATGGATAGCTTCTTGATTAGTAAAGGGATCAAGGATCACAATGAGAAGACAGGAGAATGGGGTTGAGAAACATACCAGCCATGATTGAATGGTGGAGCAGACTCAATGGGTTGAATGGCCTAATTCTATTCCCATACCTTTTGTTCTCATGGTCTTCTGTTTATGTCTATAGGTGACATACTGAAGACTTTCTGAAGACTCAGACAACTCAACTCCTTGAAACGTTTTAGACATGAAATTGGAACCTTGATCCAACTAAACCTCCATTGGCAATCCAGATCAAGTGAAGGACTGATATAATCTCTCTGCCACTACCTTAGCATTGATTGTTCTTAAGGGTATGAGCTCTGAAAATCAGGTAGCTGTGTCCACGGTAGCAATGATTTTCTGGTATCCCACTTTTCCTTTTTCTTAAGGCCCCACACAATCTATGCCATGCTAAATGGTACCTTAAAAACTGGTTTGGGAATTAGAATATTGGTCTGATTACATGTTGTGGCTTTCCTACAATCTGGCAGATATGGCATGTTTTCTATAACTGTACCACATCCTCATGAAGACCTGGCCAATAAAAATGTTGATATATGCATGTTTGGGTCTTCTGGATTCTAACATGTCCTGCCATAGGAATTTGCATGGACTATTCTTAATATTTCTTGACAATATTTGGGCAGTGTCACAATCAGGTGAACCACTGTTCACGTTTCATTCACAAATCTGGAGGTTAAACTTCCTCGTCAGAATCCCATTTTCCATAAAGCAGCATTTCGTAATTCCTTCCGATTCAACTGAAGTTTCAGCTGACTTGGCTACTTAGCTGTAGTTTGACTTTGAGTCTTTGTCAGCAAAAACGTACAGAACACTTTCTTTTGATTACCTAAATCTCCAAAGGAAGTTTCAGATAATCAAATATTTGTCTGTGGCACCAAATCAACTTCTGATGATGAATTTTGTTTAGCCAATGCTCAGGAAGGAAAATGAAAGAAAAACATGAGCAACACTTTCTGAAATCTTCTCCTATAACTGCTGTTTTCTTAACTTCACTTGGCCTTGTCATTATTACAGAAGCTTTAACCTTCACTCTGAGCATAGGTTTAGAATTACAGAATTAAACTGTACAGATGAGACCCTTTAGTCCATTAAGTCTGTCCTGCCAAAGCTACACAAAATCTTCACGAGTCCCACTTTCCACACTTGGCCTGTTGCCTTGAACGTTATGACATTTCAAGTGCTCATCCAAGTTTTTTTTTTAAGCCTATAGCCGTACTTCGAGCTACAGAAATCACCCAAATACTCGCTGGAAAAGGCACAGCATTTCTAACAAAATAACATGAATACCAAGTTTAGGAAATAGTATTTGCAAGGATTACATGCTGAAACCTTTATATCAAGTGCACCTAGAGTGAGACCTAATGTCTAGGACAGTAACGTAAGGCATTGTCTATAAGTGAAATTGACTTACTTCTAAGGAATGATTTGGTAAGAAGGTGGAGAGATTTCTTGCCTCAACTGCTCTCTTAGACAGTGTGTTCCAAACCTTCATCACCCTCTTGGTGAGATAAATTTTCCTCAACTCCCTACTTACACCTTAAGTGTGTGCCTTCTTTTTATTGCCCTGTCAACTAAGGGAACAGCTGCTTTCTATCCATCCAGTCTGTGCTCATATTCTTATATACCTCAATCAGGTCCCCCGTCACCATTCTCTACTTCAAAGAAAACAATTTGAGCTTATTCAGCCTCTTTCCATTGCTAAAGCACTCCATCTCAGGTAACCCTTGGTGAAGCTCCTCTGCATCACCTCAATTGCAATCATATCCTTCCAATTGCGACCAGACTAGACACAGTACTTTAGCTGTGGCCTAACCAAAGATCTGTACAGTTCCCACACAACCTCCCTGGTCTTATAATTTATACTGTTAAAGGCAAGTGTTCCATACGCCTTCTTAGCTACCTCATTCACCTGCTCTACCATCTTCAGGGATCTGTGGATAAACACTCAAAGATCCTTCTGTTTCTCTGAGCTTCTTAGTGTTTTACCACTCACTCAGAGTGCCGACATGTTTTGTTACTTCTACCAAAGTGCATTACCTCACACTTTTCAGGGTTGAATTCCATCTGCAACTGATTTGCACATCTGACCAATCGTTATATCCTCCTGTAACCTAAGATCATCTTCCTCACTTTCAACCACTTGTGTCATCTGCAAAAAAATTTACCATCACTCCCCACGTTCTCTCTTACATTGTTTACATGTATCACAAACAATAACGGACCCAGCAGTGATCTTCTCAGTACATTACTGGACACAGGCACCTAAACAGCCTTATTACCACCTCCCTCTGCCTCTTACCATTAAGCCAATTTTGGATCCAACTTGTCCAAAACCTAAGTGCTTATACCTTCTTTACCAAATTTGCATGCGTGTCCTTAAAGAAGTTGCTAAAATCCATATAAACTACATCAACTGCACTACCCTCATCTACTTGCTTGGTTACTTCATCAAAACTTTCCACTGGATTTGTTAGGCATGATGTCCCTCTGACAAAGCTAAAACTCACAACACCAGGTTATAGTCCAACAGGTTTATTTGGAAGAACAAGCTTTCGGAGCACTGCTCCTTCATCAGGTAGCGAGCTTCCAAATAAAACTGTTGAACTACAACCTGGCATTGAGAGACTTTTAACTTGGTCCATCCCAGTCCAACATCACAGCATCCCTCTGACAAAACTATGCTGCATATCCCCGATTAAACATAGATTCTCTCCTTCAGGTTTTTCTCCAAGAATATCCCTATCACTGATGCTAGGTTCACTTATCTATAATTCCCTGGTTTATCTCTATCAACCATTTTGAAAATTGGAACCGTATTAGTGGTCTTTCAATCCTCTGGCACCTCAACTGTGGACATTGAGAAATTAAAAATTTGGATCAGAGTGCCTGAGATTTCCTCCTGCAGCAACCTGGGATACAACTCGTTCACGTCTGGGGAATTTGTCTACTTTATCCTAGAATCCCTACAGTGTGAAAACAAGCCATTCAGCCCAACACATCCACACCCAGACTCATTCCCCAACCCTATTACTCTACATTTACCCGACTAATACACCCAACCTAGTGAAGGCGGCATTGGGTATGCTTTCCGTTATTGGTCAGAGTATTGAGTACAGGAGTTGGGAGGTCATGTTGCGGCTGTACAGGACATTGGTTAGGCCACTGTTGGAATATTGTGTGCAATTCTGGTCTCCTTCCTATCGGAAAGATGTTGTGAAACTTGAAAGGGTTCAGAAAGGATTTGCAAGGATGTTGCCAGGATTGGAGGATTTGAGCTAGAGGGCGAGTCTGAACAGGTCAGGGCTGTTTTCCCTGGAGCGTCAGGGGATGAAAGGTGACCTGAGAGAGGTTTACAAAATTATGAGAGGCACAGATAGGGTAAATAGGCAAAGTCTTTTCCCTGGGGGTCAGGGAGTCCTGAACGAGAGAGCATAGTTTTAGGGTGAGAGGGGAAAGATATAAAAAGAGACCTAAGGGGCAAATTTTCATACAGAGGGTGGGACGTGTATGGAATGAGCTGCCAGAGGAAGTGGAGGAGGCTGGTACAATTGCAACATTTAAGAGTTAAAAATCACAACACCAGGTTATAGTCCAACAGGTTTAATTGGAAGCACTAGCTTTTGGAATGCTGCTCCTTCAACAACCACCTGAAGGAGCAGTGCTCCAAAAGCTAGTGTTTCCAATTAAACCTGTTGGATGATAACCTGGTGTTGTGTGATTTTTAACTTTGTACACCCCAGTCCAACACCGGCATCTCCAAATCATAATATTTAAGAGGCTGGATGGTTATATGAATAGGAAGGGTTTGGAGGGATATGGGCCAGGTGCTGGCAGGTGGGACTAGATTGGGTTGGGATATCTGGTCAGCATGGACGGGTTGGACCGAAGGATCTGTTTCCATGCTGTATATCTCTGACTATTATGGGCAATTTAGTATGGCCAATTCACCTAACGTGCACATCTTTAGCTTGTGGGAGGAAACTGAAGCTCGCAGAGGAAACCCACGCAGACACGGGGAGAATGTGCAAACTCCACAGACAGTCACCAGAGGTGGGAATTGAACCTGGATCCCAAGCACTGTGAAGCAGTAGTACTAATCAGAGCTGCCACATAGCCTCTCATACCTCAGTCAGAGACCTACTGCACACTTTGGCCCATCACATCCACACGAGTTGAAAGCCACCTACTACTGCAATCCCAAGTTCTATCACTTGGTCCATAGATTTGCTCATCTTGGCATTGCAAGCACACATCTCAATACTACGTTGAGGGTTTCTGCTTCTACCACCCTTACCAAATTCCCACCACTGTGTAAAAACGTTGAGGGTGCTCATTAACATAGGAGAATATATCATTGTCATGGAGACATGGTGAAGGGAGGGGCAGGACTGACAGCTCAATATTCCAAAGTTCAGAATCTTCAGGTGAGACGCGGAGAGATGTGAAGAGGTAGTATTGCAGTATCGCTCAGTCAACTACTGATATCAGGAGGGATGATATCATAGAAGATCCTCAAGGCAGGCCACATGGGTAGAATTTACAAACAAAAACAGGGGCAAGTCATATTGTTGTGTGTATTACCAGCACACAGTAAGGGAGACATAAAAAGGAGGGCATTGAAGCCAATTTTAAAACAAAAATAAAAGGGTAAGAACTGGAAGGAATTTCAACTTTTCTAATATTTATTTGGATAGACAAGATGTAAGAGGCTGAGAAAGAGCAACATTTGAATGGCTCCAGGACAGCATTTTAAAGTCAGCATGAAGGAAGCCCTATAACAGACAGGGCCATGCTGGACCCAATATTGGGGAACTACCAGCGATAGTGACCGCAACTCGGTAAAATTTAAGGTAGTTATAGAAAAGGACGAAAATAGACCCCAGATACAAAGGCTTCAAATTGGGGAAGGCTAATTAAGATAAGGTCAATTTGGATGGAAATCTGCATCACAGCGGTGGAAGTCTTTCAAATAGAAAATAGCAAAAGTGCAAGACCAACATTTTTCCGTAAAGGCGAGCAGTGGGACCTAAACCTCAGACAGAGAAATCAATAGAATTGGATAAAAACAGGAAGCTTACAGTAGATACCAAGGAATCAGAACACCAGAAGCTGTAGTGGCATACAGAAAGTACTGGGGGGGGGGGTGGAAACATGAGGCTGCTTTAAAAAAAAAGGAGCCATGAGAAGACTTGCAAAATAAAAGGAAACTCCAAGACTGTTCTATGTTTATTAGGGGCCAGAGGATAACAAGGGAAAGAATGGGCTCCATTACACACCTAAATGACAAACTGTGGGTGAAGCCAAAAGACATGACTGAGGTCTTCAATGAGCACACGCCATCTGTATTCACGATAGAGAAGACCCATGAAGTCATAGAAATCAGAGAAGAGGCCCGAAATGTGAACAAATTGCCATCAAGAGGTGGTATTAGCAGTTTTAGCAGGCTTAAAATTGGAAAGGCCCACAGGCCCAGATCAGATACAAAGTGACTGTGGGAGACATGAGACAAAATTTCAAGGGCCCTGATGTTAATCTTCCCTGGACACAGGAGAGGTGCTAGAGAACTGCCAATGTGAAACCATTACTCAAGGGTAGTAGGGAAGAAGCCATCAAACTATAGGCCAGTGATTCTAATATGAATGGTAGAGAAACTTGGAAAAAATTGAGTGACAGAATTAACTGTCACTTGGAAGCAAAAATTAATAGGATAGTCAGCATGGTTTTGACATTAGATCAAGTCTAACAAGTTTAGAGTTTCGAAGACAACTAAATTGGTGGATGAGGATAGTGCAATATATGGCATCCATATGTATTTCAGTACAGCTTTTGACAAGGTCTCACATGGGAGACTGGTTAGGCTAAGAGCCATGTGATCACATGCATTTTGGCAAATTGGACCTGAAATTAGCTTAGCACAGGAGGCAGAGGGCACTTGTCTAAGGCTCTTTGTGAACCAGGAAAGCCCTTGTTGGGTGTAGTGTATATTTATTACCTATACATGGATGTAGTTCAGTAAGTTCACAGATAATACAAAGAATTAGTGCTATAGCAAATAGCAAAGTGGGCTGAGACAACAGGACAGAACACTTCAAATAAATTTAATAAAAGTAAGCTTTGTTAGCCCTTCTAATTTGCAAGGGAATGAACAATAAAATGATAGGACCATAGGAAAGAGGGTCAGTGCCCCTGATGAGTGCCCTGAGAGCCTTGAAGGCATGTCAGGCGGATAAGGTAGTTAAGACAGCATACGGGATACTTGTATTTTAATGCCTTCATTAATAAAAGGCAAGAGCAGGGAAGTTATGTAGCTGTACAAGACCTTAGTTAGCCACAAGTGGGGTTGGACTAGAGGGTGTGGAAGACATTCACCATAATATTATCTCGGCTAAAATACTTCAGTTATGGAGAGAGACTAGGAAGGGCAAGGTTGTTTTTCCGTAGGAACAGAAAGGCGGAGGGGGAAATCTAATTGAGCTTTAAAAAAATTAAGACAGGTTTAGATAGACATTTTTCTCTTTTCTCAAGGGATCAATAAGCAGGGGCTGTAGATCTAAGATAAGGCAGGAGATTTAGATGGAATTTAAGATATTTTTCTTTTTTTTTTAAAAAAAGGGGGTGCTGGACATCTGGAACTCCATGCCTGAGTGGTAGTGGAGGGACCACAACATTTTAATTATATAATCACTTGACTACTTACTGGACTGGAGGACTCTTTCCAGGCTGAAAAATCTGACACCACAATTCCACGTCTGCTTAAAAATAAACAAAGTTGGAAGAACTGCCCGGCTGATCTCCAATTTCTGAAAAATCCCTCTACGTCAGTTCAGGATGAAAGTAATTTGTTTGTTTGAAAGCGATTGGAAGAACATCACCACGTTGTTAGAATACTAGCCAAGTGATAGGAGATAGTGACTATAATTGCTACCTCTCCAGTTGGAGAGAGGTGACTAGTACTTTTCTGCAATGAACAGTTTTGGGTTCTCAATTGTAGATGATAGAAGCAAGCTTAGAAGTGTTGGATTATGACAGGTTCTTAAATCACTGCTTATGAAATTGAAGCGATGAGAACACCAAAACCGCATCAAATGGATTAATGTCGCCAAATGCATGGCCATCAACATTAGATTGAAAGAAAGTACACTAGGGCATTAGGGATTTGTAGCACGGTGCATTGTCAGAAAGGTTCAAGTTAAAGACCCACCTGCCCCAGAGTTATTGTAAGGTGTCGGTATTTTTAAAATGGTGAAAAAACCCAACAAATAAAGCTTTAACTTGTGCAGATTGAGGCTAGTGACACTTTAAAATCAATCAAGGTTAAATAACCACGACCAACTCTGCCCCCACACCAGGTCCTAGCTCCTAGCCCTGCTGTATTTTCACCATCCCTCCAGACCTTCCCCTCTCGGAGGATGAACGATCAGTCCTCAGCAGAGGCCTCACCTTCATCCCCCTACACTCCCGGATCAATGAGTTGGACACGCGGCTAGATATCAAGCATTCCTTCCACCGCCTTCGCGCCTACTTCTTCAACCAGGACTCTCACCCACCCTCTGACGACCCCTTCTCCCGCCTCCAACATACCCATCCACCTGGACACTCCGTGCTGGCCTCTTACCCGCCCTCGATCTCTTCATATCCAACTGCCGCCGCGACATTGACAGCCTCAACCTGTCCACCCCTCACCCACTCCAACCTCTCACCCTCAACACGCAGCCCTCCACTCCAACCCCAACCTCACCATCAAACCAGCTGACAAGGGAACCGCGGTGGAAATTTGGCACACCGATCTTTACACTGCTGAAGCTAGACGCCAACTCACGGACACCTCCTCCTACTGCCCCCTTGACCACGACCCCACCTCCCACCACCAAACCATCACCTCCCAGACCATCCATAACCTCATCACCTCAGGGGATCTCCCATCCACTGCCTCCAACCTCAGTCCCACAACCCCGCACTGCCCATTTCTACCTCCTGCCCAAAATCCACAAACCCGACTGCCCCAGCCGACCCATTGTCTCAGCCTGCTCCTGCCCCACCAAACTCAGCTCGACACTGTCCTGTTCTCCTTAGTCCAAGAACTCCCCACCTACATTCGGGACACCACCCACACCCTCTACCTCAATGATTTGCTTCCCTGGCCCCTAACACCTTATCTTCACGATGGACATCCAGTCCCTATACACTTCCATCCCCCATCATGAAGGCCTCCAAGCCCTCCGCTTCTTCCTCCCCCGCCGACCCAACCAGTACCCTTCCACTGACACCCTTTGACTGATTGAACTGGTCCTCACTCTTAACTTCTCCTTCCAATTCTCCGACTTCCTCCAAACCAAAGGAGTAGCCATGGGCACCCGCATGGGCCCCAGCTATGCCTGCCTCTTCGTAGGATATATGGAACAGTCCTTGTTCCGCAGCTACACTGGCACCACCCCCCACCTTTTCCTCTGCTACAATCGATGATTGTATTGGCGCTACCTAGTGCTCCTACGAGGAGGTTGAACAGTTCATCCACTTTACTAAACACCTTCCACCCAGACCTCAAATTTACCTGGACTGTCTCAGACTCCTCCCTCCCCTTCCTAGACCTCTCCATTTCTATCTCGGGCGACCAACTCAACACAGATGTTTACTACAAACCAACCGACTCCCACAGCTAACTAAATTACACCTCCTCCCACCCTGCCCCTTGTAAAAATGCCATCCCATATTCCCAATTCATTTGCCTCCACCGCATCTGCTCCCAGGAGGACCAGTTCCACTACCGAACAACCCAAATGGCCTCCTTCAAAGACAGCAATTTCCCCTCCAACATGGTCAACTATGCTCTCCACTGCATCTCCTCCACTTCCTGCACCTCTGCCCTTTAACCCCACCCCTCCAATCGCCACCAGGACAGAACCCCACTGGTCCTCACCTACCACCCCACCAACATCCGGATACATCGTATCATCCTCTGTCATTTCCGCCACCTCCAAAAAGACCCCACCACCAGGGATAT
>NC_057710.1:28314615-28379896 GCF_004010195.1 Chiloscyllium plagiosum | reverse complement strand
CCACCAACCCAACCTCCACTCCCGGCACCTTCCCCTGCAACCGCAAGAAGTGCAAAACTTGCGGCCACACCTCCCCCGTCACCTCCAAGGCCCCAAGGGATCCTTCCATACCCGTCGCAAATTCACCTGCACCTCCACATATTTACTGTATCCGCTGCACCCTATGTGGTCTCCTCTACATTGGGGAGACAGGCCACCTACTTGTGGAACTTTTCAGGGAACACCTCTGGGACGCCTGCACCAACCAACCCAACCGTCTCATGGCTGAACACTAACTCCCCCTCCCACTCCGCCAAGGACATGCAGGTCCTTGGTCTCCCCCATCGCCAGACCCTGACCACACAATGCCTGGAGGAAGAGCGCCACATCTTCCACCTAGGAACCCTCCAACCACACAGGATGAATGTAGATTTCTCCAGCTACCTCGTTTCCCCTCCCCCCCACCTTATCTCAGTCCCAACCCCTGGATTCAGCACTACACTCTTGACCTGCAATCTTCTGCCCGACCTCTGCCCCCCTCCACCACACGCCTTTTATCTCAGCCCACCTGGCATACCAACCTCATTCCTGAAGGGCTTATGCCTGAAATGTCAGCTCCTCCGATGCTGTCTGGCCTGCTGTGTTTTTCCAGCATCATATTTTTCAACTCTGGTCTCCAGCATCTACAGTCCTCACTTTCTTCTAAACAAGCATTAGCCCTACCTCAAGCACAATAAAAATGGGGCCATTATTATATGTACAAAATGTAACCTAAAAGTGAGAAAGATTGGCTTTAAAAACGTTGCAGCACAAACATTCCTGATAAGTGCAAAATAAAATTTCAGCACAAGTGCTGTTAACATTTCAAACCAACTTAGAGTTGATTTGGTTGAAACTCAACCAAAGCAACCATGAATGACAGGTCCTCCATGCTTCTGTGTAATTAAAGAGGTAAAGATTCCTAGCTTGCAAACATAAGCAGCTATGTTAGGAACTTGAATAATTGCTACACTGACGAGCAATTTAAGATTATTCAGCAAATGCTGCAAAATTGCAGTGATATTGAATAGTACATTTAATTTGGTTTGAAATAGAATAGGATTGTTGAGTATATTCTGTACTCAGGATTATAAAAACAGTGACAAAATATGATTTGTTCAATTTGACCAAAGTTAAGACTAGTGAGTTGAGAAGATTTGTAGCTGAGGGCGAGATTCTGGATGCTGGTTTGCACGCTGAGCTGGAAGGTTTGTTTTCAAATGTTTTGTCACTAGGTAACATCAGAGAGCCTCCGGATGAAGCACTGGTGGTGCAGCCTGCTTTCTATTTATATGTTTGAGTTTCCTTGGGTTGGTGATATCATTTATTGCATGACATCATTTCCTAATGTCATGTCCTGTTCTTTTTCCTCAGGTGGTAAAAGAGGATCCAACTCACTGTTTGATGAGTGTATTCTGGTTGCGATGCCATGCTTCAGGCATTCTCACGTGTCCTTGGATGGATATGTTGTCCCAGTAAAAGTGGCATCCTTCCTCATCTGTACATAAGAATACCAAGGAGTGGGTTATGTCATTTTGTGGCTGGTTGATGTTCCTGTATCCTGGTGGCTAGTTTTCTGCCTGTTTGCCATAGTTCTTGCAAGGTATTTTGTAAGTGACGTTAGTTTTGCTTGTTGTTTGTATAAGGTCTTAAGTTCATTCCAACTGTTTTAATTCCAACCAGAACACGATCAACAAATATTGATAAATATTGGATCCCATTTACCAACCCCTGAGAAAAACAGTAAATGACATCTCCATAGGAAATTGTCACCACAGAAAATGACATCAACCACCAAGGAAACTCAAACAAATAGAAAGCAGGCTACACCTCTAGTGCCTCATTCAGAGGCTCACTGAAGATGTTACTAGTATGGTGGCTAAATATCTGAAAACAAACCTTCCAGCTCAGTGAGCAAACCTACATCCAAAAGGTTAGGACTTATGGCATAACAGTAGAAATGAAATTTATATACTTAACTCAGATAGGCAAAACATCTTTGGACTGATGGGAAATACTACAGTTGTAACTGCATAATGGCAGCATGAAAAAAAGACTGGCTTCCCCTGTTCAAATGCAAGATACATTGCCTTTCCAAATAATTTGAAGGCACTTTTGAGATTCAAAAGGGCAGCCTTGGCCCACATGTGGTTTTTGTTGAAGTCTCTCAGGATGGCAAGTAAATGACCAAGTCTGCTACAGCTATTGGGAACAGGAAAAGGAGCTGTTCATTGCCAACAATAGGTGAATATGGTCAAGCGGTATATTTTCTTCAACTACTTAGAATCATGGGAACGTTCCTCATTGCTTAATCTATGGAACACCTCAGCCAGAGAGATGACTTGCAAACTTCATACTCTTTTCTCTGGTGGTATAAATTGTTTACCATCTTATATTTGGGACACATTTGTCTCATGTCCCAAGACCAAGAGCTTTAGCAATATGCCTCTATCCACTAATATTCAAGTTGTGTACAGCCAAACAACAGTACAAAAATGGCACAAGTAGCATCTTCCTACTAATAATGTTATTGCTAATCAAGTTCACTAGGACAAAGAGGATATCTACATCAGGTTCCTGCTCATTGAAGGTAAAGATTAGTCAACACTATTAACCCCTCAAGACTGACCTCAACTAGTGATCGTGATTTCTGCCCTGTCCTCTGCTTTCTGACTCGCAGACCACAATCAGTAAAGATAGATAATTGCAACTCCTCCACAATAACGCTCAACATTGGAGCCACCCCCCAACTCCAAGGATATATCCTCAGTCTCCTACTGTCCTCCCTAGATACCCGGAGTGTTGCCGAATTCCAAACAAACACCATCTACAAGTTTGCTGACAGCACTATCATAGGACAGATATCGAACGACAAGTCAAAATACAGATGGGAGACAGAAGGCTCGGTGACATGGTGCAATGAGCACCTCTCCCTCAACAACAAAACTATAGAACTGATCATTGGCTTAAGAAAAGAACAAGCACCCATCTACATTAACAGAAAGAGGTCAAAATGGTGAAGAATGTTAAGCTCCCTCAGAGTGACTATCATCAACAATCTGTTCTGGTCTTCCCATGCAGTTGCAGTCAAGTCATGATGCCTCTTCTTTCTTTGGCAGCTTAGGAAACTTGGCATGTCCATAAAGGGCTGCCACCAATATTTAGAGATGTACAACTGAAAGCATACTGTCTGGGTGCATAACTGCCTGGTATGGCAACTGTTCTGCTCAGGATCATAACAGCCTAGGCCACCACAGGTGCCAACCTTCCATCCATGAACTCCATTTATACGGCCCACTGCTACAGAAAGGCTGCTAACAAAGATCTTTTGCATCAGGGTAATGATCACTACATCATCCATCAGGCAGAAGACACAGAAGTTTGCACATGCATTAATTGGTTCAGGGACAGCTTCTTCCCAGCCATTAGATTATCGAATGGACTCAAGCTTCAAAATAATCTTGCTAATATTAATCTGTCCTGTATGCTCTGTGCAATGCTACCGGTATGCCTCCGTCTAAACCTTTGTTCTATACATCCTTCAGCCTAGTGTATTTGATCTGCCTGTACTGCTCACTTTCACTGTACTTCAGTGCAAGTGACAATAAACAAAAAAGTTTCACTTGGTTAAAATATTATAAATGCAGGAAGTTTTCAACTAATGAAAGTGTTGCTCACAGTCCAGGTATTCTCCAAATTATACAAAACAATTAGACCCTGATCAAAACATTAAAAAGTACTTAATTGCTAGCATTTAAGAAAAGAGATTACCAATTGGGACTTAAATATATCACAAAAGGTCACCAAGAGATCTTGCATTTTGACAGATTGCTAATATTAAACTTTATTTGCTTCTAGAAACACAATATATTCAGTCATAAAAAATACAAATAGTTTAGTTCAAAAATGGAGCAGAACAGAATACATTAGATTTTACAAGTTAGATGAGGAAAGAAGTCAGATCTTCTCCATCTTGGAAATAAGTTCATCACAAATTTTAGATAGTTCCACATTTTCTTTAGTCTGTAGAGATAGAAAATGATTGTATTTATTACATTACAAGATTCAGATAACACTGACTAGAATCCCACACCCCTTATACAAATGCTTATTTCTGTAGAGTGATGTAGAACCTTAGTGGCCATCAACCCAGAAGTGCAGGTTGTATGCAACTTGGCTTTAGCTCAAATGACAAAATACTTCAATATTGCTGTACTTATTTGCAAAGTTCACATTTATTTTGGAGAGAAAAACATTGAATACTTGGAGAGGCACATCCATAGCGAAGTGATCTATATTAATATTTGTAATTTACTTGCCTTTTCTTCCAAGCTCCTCTCCAGAGAATTTGTTTTCATTTGCTCTTTACGTAGTTGGGCCTGGAGAGCAGCAACCTCTGCCTTGTACTTGTTACGCACTTGTGCTATCTCTTCATTTGCTCTTTTCAGCAAAAGAATAATAGTTTAATTAGTTTCTCTCCCCCTCAATATCCAAGAGGAAAATAGAAATGAGAGAATCTACAAAGTTTCTTTTTCTAACCAAATTGATTTTTGAAAGTTGATAAGCTGATCAAATTCCTACAGCCTGGAAGTAGGTCATTTGGCCCAACAAAATCCACAGCAACCCTCCAAAGAGCATCCCGCCCATACCCATCCTATCCCTGTAACCCTATATTTCCCCATGGCTAATCTACCTAACCTGCACCTGTATGGACTGTGGAAGGAAACCCAGGCAAACATGGGGAGAATGCACAAACTCCAAAGACAGTTGCCAGAGGGTAGAATTGAACCTGGGCCCCTGGTGCGGTCAGGAAGCATTGCTAATCACTGTTCCACCTCACTGATTACTAAACAAAATAAATTCATGACCAGAAAACCAGGTGATATTTCTAAAGACTAAATGCAAACCTACCGACATTATCATACTTAGTCACAAAATGGCAGTTTGTTAAACAGTGCCTTCAATAATGCAGCATTCCAACTATGGTACAATCTTGATTACACAAACAGCAATTATCCACATTTCGTATTATCCGAACAAGATAAAGGTCCTGTGAAAACTGCATTAGGCAACTGAGCACTGTTATCAGTTAAACCGCATTATGGCACATAGAGGAACCTTGATTATCCAAAGGAGATCAAGGTTCCGATAGAAACATTACGTCAAAGAGCAGTTTCAAACTGATGAAGTCTTTTGTTTACAGGTTCAATGATTTAAAAATGAACCCTGCTCACTGAAATGCTGCCAACCACAGTCCTGTCTAAATGACCTCCAGCCCCCTCTCTTCCCCCTACATTTTCCCTGGAGTTCTCCACAGGGGTGCACCCTAAACCTCCCCCTTCCCCAGATAATCTCTCCAATATTGTCCTGTACCGGTCAGAGGTGGCATTTATCGAAACGTTGCTGTGTGCGCGCGTAACTTGGAGACTTAGCCCACAAAGGCAGCGGGAGTCTGATTGTTTGGGTACAGTCCGGCTGCCCTGGGGGTGGTGGTGATGGTGGTTGAGGGGGGCAGGGCCACAGACAAGGGTTGGACAGTGGGTGGGGGTGGATGGGGACAGTGTTGGACAGGGTTGGGAGGGTGGGGCTGGGGTTTGGGGGCTCACACTTGGTATGCTGCTGCCGCCACCTAGTTTCCTGAACAGGGAGCAGACTTCACAAAACAGCCCCCAGAGGAATGAAATAGTGGCTGCCCATCTCATTTAGATTCAAAAAAGGTTCCTCTATTGCTAGATAACAGAGACCTGTTTGGATAACTGGCACTCAAATTATTGCTGGTTTATCAGAACAAAATTTTCCCTGCCTGTCTTGGTTCAGGTTGATGCTTATCTGAACAAGAATTTAAATATTCATTTACAGGTTTAGCATTACTGAAATTGATCTCAATATGACATTCCTTAACTCCTGAAGTTCATAGGTACACTTGTTTGTTGGAAGAAATCCTGTCCATTTTCTTCTTTGTTTCAATGGTAGTTGATACAACTGGCTGGCATGCTAGGCCATTTCAGTGGGCAAAGAGTCAACTACTTGATCTCAACTACAGTGCAGTTTTACTGGATGCAATTTCACAGATTCAATGACTAGTCTTAATACAATATGAATAAGTACAAAGTAAAGCATGATCAGAGTGTATGTGTAATGTTTTGAAACTGAAGACAAGACTTGCCAACAGCATCTGGTTTGGTTGAAGAAAAGGAGTAATTTTTCTGGAATTCTGTCTTTTATGAAGTTAGCCTATTAGGGAGAGCAATAAAAGGGTAAAAGGGACTGCATTGGATTCAAAATGTTTCCGGAGTGATGGCTTTAACAGGAGAGTTGGGGCTTGGTGGTGGAGCAATTGACAGTTGCAGTAGTGCAACTCCTCACTTAAAGTCACAGCTTTCAGAAATGTAACTCCTGTCTGTTGAGGGAGGATCACTGGACCCAAGATGTTAACTCTGCTTTCTCTCCACAAATACTTCCAGACTGGAGTTTCAGTAATTTGTTTGCATTTCCAAAGACTGTCAACCCTCAGATGAATTTCCATCTTAAATTAGTGCCATTTTATTCTGACACTTCCGATTACCCGATCAAATCCCATAAAAACCCTATGCACTTGAAACAGATCATCTCCCATTCTTCTAAAATGGGAAAGTGGCATCCCAACTGGTTTAATCTTTTCTCAAAAGACAATTCCTCAATAATAGGGCTCATCCTACTGAATCTTCTGAATTGCCTAGAATAGAAGTGATATCTTTCCCTAAGTGGATTAAAATTGCTCAGTACTTTAGATGTAGTCTCACCAGCATCTTGTACAGTTGCAGTAGAACTTCCCTAATCTTCATACTCCAAACTCCTTGAAATAAACGTAACAATCTATTAGCTTTCCCGATCAACTGCTGCATCTGTGCAAACTTTGTTTTGTGCACATGTACCAGTGTCCCTCCCCTGCCAGTCCCTTTGTGTTGTTGGTTTCTGCAATTCCTTCCCATTTAAATAAAGTTTTGTTTTCTCTTCTAAAGTGAAAATCCCTTTGTCCCTACAGTATACTCCGTTTGCCAGCCTTTTGCTCACTTAGCCATCAATATCTCTAAACTTTATACCCATCTCAGCCTGCCTTTCCATTTTTACCGTCTGCAAACTTAGCTTCAGTACATCCGTTTCATTCTTCCAAGTCACTTACAAACTAACTAACCTGTAAATAACATTTAATAATTTCATGCAATAATGAAATAAATACTTAATATGATACTTGATAAAATGATTCATTTGATCCACTTTATTTGACCACTCAATCTAGCATCACAATCTGGTTGATACAGGCATAACTACCTGCACTGTCTACCACATGATGGAGCTCAACACTGCAAACTCAAAACAGGAGCCTAATAAAAAAAAAGTCTAAAAGGAAATAATAGAGCGGAGACACCAAAAGAGGGTTTTGAAGAGGGAGTGAAGGCAGGGACAGGAATAGGGGACTGCTTGAGAAGCACCAACGCTGTTGCATGATTCTCCACAGCAGCCAAGGACAGGTGTACTAACAAAGTGTCTTTCAATAGCCAATAGTACCAGCATTAAAACGATCATCTGAAACCAACTCTTCTGGACTGGCCAAAAACCAACTACCAAAGCAAATCTTTGCCCAGCTCAAGGAAGGTACTTGAACAATAGGACAAAGTAATGTTTCAAGGACTTCCTGAAGGCTTCCTGCAAAAAAAAAATGCAACGTGACCTTCACTCAAAACCAACTTGGTGGAACCTCCTGTACAAACAGGCAAAATTTTAAGACCCATTGGCAAGAGGAAGCACGGAAAAGAAACCAGAGAAAGGAATGCCAACGATTAAGGTTAGGAACCAATTCCACCTTCTGGAAGCCTCTGCCAAATGTGGGGTTGGAGATGCAACTCCAAGATTGGGCTCAAACAGAAGGAGGAAATAAAAACACTGAACCCATGGTCACTATCAGAATTTCCTAGATGGACAATTGTACTCCATAGCAAGTGATTGCTATAGAAAAAATCTGGCTCAGTGAAATTTCAATACTAAAGCAATGAAACCATGGATATACTCACTGATTCAACTTTTCTTCAGCGTGAGCTTTCAGAGCTTGGTATCTTTGCTCTTCTTTCTTAATCCTTGCAAGATAATCTTGGGCACATTTCTTCAGTGATTCTTCATTCTGGAGATTTCAGTAAATAAAATCCAAGTTATGTATTAACATCTGACTTTGCCATTTTTTCATACTTAGACAGAATAGGCACAGCTGCAGGCAGAATATGGCTAATGCAGCTACTGAAGAGAAAGAACACCTTTTGGGAAACAGATTGAAGATGATTAGGTCCAAATCTTGTGGACAAATCAAGATTATGGATAAGACGACAGCAAATGGAATTCTAGGGCACTGAAAAGATCACTGACTGATCAATGATATCAAAAAAAAAAAGAGTTTCAGTATTGTGGATAGGCAATTATAGAGGGTCAAACATGCCAGTCCTAGGACATCTGTAGAATTCTTCACAATAGATTAATAACTTATCAAGGTCAGAAGGTAGCATGTTGACTGCTGTTTAAAAAATACTGTTTCAGACATTGAAATTGGGTTACATAAGATTTGGACACTAGGATTGAGCTGATGGGCAACACGTAACATTTTGTGCTATGCAAGTGTCTTGCAATAGCATTTGCTGACAATCCATACCACCACTGAATTTCCAAAATATACCACAAAGGTTACAATTGACCAGTTGGAACTAGACCAGCCATATGACTGCACCTACAGGAATAGGTCAGATAGCAATTCTGTAGCAACTAAATTTACAGCACCGGCCAATAATTACAATGCTGAAAGTTTAAGATAAATGCAGCTCCAACAAAAGCTGAACTATCCTAGACAACAGTAGCCCACTTAATTCATACCATATCCTTTACCATAAACATGCACTCCCCAAAGTGACAGGCACACAAGTACCATCAGTAGTACATCCTGCACAAGATGTACTTCAGCAACTTGACAAGCCTTTGATAGCACCTTCAAAAATCCACCAGAAGTAGAGAAAAGTCAGACACATGGAACCATCAAGACATTCACCACCAGACCCCACACTCTAGATTTAAAAAATGTATGGAGACATAACTTAAAGTCTTGGTCAATTTGAAGGAGTAATTCCCTTCCCAGTAGTAGCTGAGTGATGGAAGACAACCTGAATGAATGATAGTGGCACTTGAGAACAGAAACATTGTTAAGGTTACTGGCAAAGCCAATGAAGCAAATTGAAAGTAGAAGGCAATGCACTTGAGCTGAACATGTGCAAATGTCACTGGACTTGTAACTGTCATGAGACTATTTTCTTTAGTGAACAAAATGAATATTTACCACAATGAACTGGAAGGAAGGAAACCGGCCTTCCTTACCCAAAGTCTACATGTAGAATGAGACCCACACCAATATCATGGCTCTTCATTCCTCAGAAATGGCCCAGCAAGCCACTCAACTGTGGGTCTTGTCAGTGACATTGACATGAAAACAAACTAGTTAACTCCCTTCATGACCACATACATGCATTCGTCAATAGTTTTTCCTTCTACAGAATGTTTGCTTAAACGTACTTTAAGTGTAGATGCAAGAAAACAAGCAGACATATGCAATCACTATTTGATTTTTTTTTCCTAAAATCAGTTTAGGCATGTTATTACACACCTCTGGAGCAAGAGAGACTTTACCCCAGGCCTTAGGTTAAAAAGGTAGTTCATTTATATAGTTTACAAATTGACAACCAACTTTGAAGGAAAGTTTCAAACACCTGGACACTTTCAGCAAGTGGTGTAGGAGGACAGCAGGGTACCATTTTCCACACAATTTACAGCCAAATAAATAACCTGCCTCTTTCCTATTTTTGTTACCAAAGTGGATAATCTTATCCACATTATATTGCATCTGCCATGCATTGCCCACTCACCCAACTGGCCCAAATCACACGGCAACATCTTTGCACCCACCTCACCCTCCTTTCTCTCACTGTTGCCCCCCCAACTTTATCTACAAATGGAGATATTACATTCATTTCTCACCAAAATCATTAACATACTGCAAATGGCTTGAGTCCTAGTATTGATAGTACCTCACTAGTCACTGCCTGGCATTCAGAAAAATCAATCCATTTGTTCTTACTGTTTCCCAATGCTAACCAATTTTCTTTCCATCTCAGTACACTACCCCAATCCCATGTTCTTTAATTTTACATGCTAATTCAGTGAAACTTGGTGGAAGACCTTCTGAAAGTCTAAATAAACCACATCCACAAGCTCCCTCTGATCTACTCCACAAGTTACACTCAGATTGCCGGTAGATCGGTTAAGCATTAAGCAGGATTCCCTTTTGTAAGATGCATGCTGACTGTCCAATTCTACCACTGAAGCCCGAAGGCCTGTCTTGAATACAAATCTTTGAAGGTACATTCAAATATATAGTTTCTAGAAATCTATCCCCAGGCAAATCCACAATTAAGCTAGCTCCAGTTCCAAAAACAAACTTTGTTATTTGACCTGTTTGTATCCATACTGTTCCTCAAGCTTAGACATAAATGTGGTATCAAACTCCCTTTGAAAGTCCACATACACCACATCCAGTCTGACTGTGAATGGTATGGTATACATTACTTTCCCTTAAATCCAAGCTGGATTGCCTTAAACTGCCGTTTCCCACGGTTCTAGTTTTGCCCTGAAACAGTTTCTAGAAGGGATCCCAGGAGGTCAAATCAACTAGCCGATTGCTGCTGGTCCTTTGTGACAATACTGTGGCTTTCAGAGGTGTTTGTCCAGGTTTATTGTAGAGGGATTGGGGGACAGGTGCTGAGCAGCTTGTGAGAAGATAATACCATGTCCATGGCTTAAGTTATTTTCAAAATATAAAAAGCTTCAACAGCAGCAGGAATGTGTACACTGAGGCTTCCACTCAGTTTAACTTGCAGGAGTTGCTTTTGACATCCTTTCTCAGCCCCCCCCCCACCATTACAGCTATAAACTGGGGGTTCTACCCCTGACAGGTGTTATGAGAGATTTTCTGAATTTTCCTTTTTGCCAAGGTTTTTATGGGATATCACTATATTGAAATAGCTAATAGCAACAGTATTTATAGCTCTGTAATTTTTCCAACAGAATTTAGTTATTCCAAGTTTTTGTTTTGTTATATTTTAACCAGTGTTTGAATAAATTGTGTTCTGCTCAACAGTTTGACAAATTGAATTGCATCTGGAACACAGCACCTCACATTTACCTTTAAGGTAGCCTAGATCCAAAAATTCTTGGTATTTTGAGAGAGGCTGGTCTGTTCCATGACACGATCTTCATACCCTTTTTGAAAGGGGTTGTAATATTTATAATTGTTCACTCTTTCATCAGCATTCAAAGTTAACAAATACGATTAGAAAATTAGGCTCACGGCTCTGCTTCCCCCAACCTCCATATCCCTGGAAGCACTTCATCTTGGTTGTGTTGCATTGCCCATTTTTAGATAAAATGAGAGTCCAATACTTCAGGACTGAAGTGGGTTAAGGCAGCATACAGTATATTTGCCTTTATTAGTTGAGGCATAGTCTTGGTTTGGCCACAGCTAGGATATAATGCCTGCAATTCTGGAATCTACATTATAGGAGAGATGTGATAACACTGGTAAGGGAGCATAAGAGTTTAACTATCATTTTGCATACTGCAGTTTCAGGTCATGAAGACAGATTGGGTTATTTCATTTAAAGCAGAAATGAATGAATGAGAAGGGGTGGTGGTGGGGCTTAATAGAAAGTATGAGCATAGATAGGGTAGGTTGGAAGAAATTTTCCCTGGAGGGATCAATGACTGGGGCAATAGGTTTAGAGAAGAGAGACAAACATTTTCACCCAGTAGGTGGGAATCTAGAACTCACTGCCTGTAAAGGCTTAGTAGAGGCAGAAGCCTTATAACAAGCATTTGTGCTCATAGCCTTATTTTTAAAAAGTGGGATTACAATTCAACCAGTATGGATGTGGTGGGCTAAAGGGCATTGTCCTGTGCTGTTGATTGATGACTGATTTCTATTTTGTGCTTCAAGTCTCCCTAATTACTTCTTTCACCATGGCCAGAGCAGCATTTAAGAAAACTGAAAAAAACTAAAATTTAAATACTTTAGCCGTACCCACAACTTTCTTAAATCAATCCACTATTTTCCTTCACCAGCTTACTATTTAAGACCATACATAGAAGTAGAACATTCAGCCTAGAGTCCACACCAGCATTACCAGTCATCTGAATCCAATCAATCATTCTCAACCAATCTTTCCTGCCTCTCCCAATAACTCTTGATTTCCTTGCTGATCAAGTGTCATAGGCCAATACAGCACAGTACAGGCCCTTCAGCCCACGATGTTGTGCCAAGCATTTATCCTAACCTAAGATCAACCTAACCTACACACCCCACAACTTACTACCATCCATGTGCTTGTCCAGTAGTCACTGAAATGTCCCCAGTGTCTGACTCGACTACCACCACTGGTATGGTATTCTACGCACCTACTTCCCCTATACCTTCCTCCAATCACCTTAAAATTATGACCCCTCATGACAGCCATTTCTGCCCTGGGAAACATCTCTGGCTATCTATGCCACTCATTACCTTGTACACCTCTATAAAGTCACATCTTCCTTTTTCTCCAGTGTGAAAAGCACTAGCTCACGCAACCTCCCCTCATAAGTCAAGCCCTCCAATCCAGGCAGCATCCTGGTAAATCTCCTTTGCGCCCTCTAAAGCATCTACATCCTTCCTATAATGAGGCAAACAGAACTGGTCAGAGTATGGTTAAACCAGAGTTTTATAGAGCTGCACAAAAACTTGCAGCTCAAATTCAATCCCCCCCTTTAATAAAGCAAAAACACCATATGCCTTCTTAACAATCCTAAAGTTTAAAAAAATTGCAAATAAACATTTACAAAAAAACCACCCTTAGCTTGGGTGGCAACTTTGAGGGATCTATGCACATGGTTCCCAAGATCCTGCTGTTCTTCCACATTGCCAAGAATCCGGTCTTTCACTCTGTATTCAGCATTCAAATTTGGAGCTTCCAAAATGAATCACTTCACATTGAGGTTGAATTTCATCTGCCATTTCTCAGCCCAGCTCTGCATACTGTCATGTCTTATTGTAGCCTGCAACAACCCTCAACGCCTTTCTACAACACCATAGACTTGTCATTGGCAAACTTATTAATGCACCCTTCTACTTCATTTAAGTAGATAAAAACTACAAAAGACAGAAGTTCAAGAGCAGATCCCTGCTGTATGCCACTGGGTAACTGACCTCCAGGCAGAATGCTCCTTCCCTCCCCCCACAATACCACTTTCTTCTTCTTTCAGCCAGCCAATTCTATATCCAGACAGCCAAGTCTCCCTGTATCCCATACCTAACTTTCGGAATAAACCTACTGTGGGGAGCCTTATGCCTTAATGAAATCCATATGCATCTTATCACTGAGCAAACAACAACTTGTCTTGTCACACCCTCAGAACTCAGTAAAGCCTGACCTGCCCCTCAAAGCCTTGCTGATACAAACTGTTTTTCCAAATAGTCAAATCCTCTGAATCCTTTCCAGTACCTTGCTTACCACAGAAGACAGAGTGACCTTTATTTCCCTCTTCCCTTTCTTGAAAGGGGGGCAACATTCACCTTTCTGGTCAGTACTAGTCCCATGGAGACTGAGGATGCAAAGATGACCATACCCTTGCTTCCCCAACCTTAATCTTCCTTCTCCGTCTGACGAGAAGCAGCTCCTCTTTAGTCATCAAAGGCTCCTTAAACTTACCATTCCTTTCCTGTCTCAATGGGACAAAGTTATCCAACTCTCACAACAAGTGCTCCTTAAACAGCTTCCATATTTCTGTTGTGCATTTCCCACAGAACAATTGCTCCCAATTTAAACTCCAGAAATTCAAGAGGCAGAGGTGCAGGGCACAGGTCAGTGTGGTGGTCATTAAAGAGAAGATACTGCACCCCATGGTTGTAGAAAAGATGGCAAGGAGATTGGAGGTATGATGGTGATCCTTCAGGAAATCACAGGAAAATGGTGAATTTAACAACCTGGTTCAAGAACAAGGGAGGCAGAAGTCAAAATTTTGGGGTAGTTAGCCTGACCTCACTTGTTGGTAGGATTTTAGAGTCCATTTAAAAAAAAGGAGGAGATTGCAGAGTACTTGGAAGTGCATAGTAAAATAAGGTTCAGTCAGCACAGCTTTGTCAAGGGACTGTCAGGCCTGACAAACCCATTAGAATTCTTGAGGAAATAATGAGCAAATTAGATGAGCGCCAGTGGACATGATCTATTTAGATTTCCAGAAGACTTTTGACAAGGTGCCATGCAGGAGGCTCCTGAATAAGCTAAGAGACCATAGTTGTATAGGCAAAGTATTGACATGTATATAGGATTGCCTGACTGTTCAGAAGCAGAGTGGGAATTTTAAAAAGGTTTTTTTGCAGTATGGCAGCCAGAACTTGTGGTGTTCTGGGAGGGGTCATTGTTCAGACCACAACTGTTCAAGTTATACATTAACGATCTGGACAAAGGAATGGAAGTCAATATTGCTAAGCTTGTAGATGGCACAAAGATAATGGAGGAACATTAGTATTGAGGAAGCAGGAAACTGCAAAAGGATTTGGACAAGCTAGGAGAGTGGGCAAAGAGGTAGATGGAGAACAATGTGGGAAATGCAGAATTACGCACTCAGTAGGAGGACAACAGATGTTGACTGTTTTGTAAATGGGTAAAGTCTTCGGAAATCTTGTGACTTGGGAGCCCTAGTTCAGCATTCTCTTAACATTAAGATGCAGGTTCAGGTAGCAGTTAGGAAAGCAAATGCAGTGTTAGCATACATTTCAACAGGACTAGAACAGGAATGTACTGAGGCTTTTCATGGCTCTGGTCAGACCACACTTGGAACACTGAGCAGCATATCCAAGGAAAAATGCACTGGCCTCAGAGGGGTTTAGAGAAGGTTTATCTGGATCTGTACTTAAGACCTTAGAAGCATGGGGGATCTCAAACTGAGAAGCCTGGGACAGGGGGAGGAGTGGATGTACTTTGTCACAAAGGGCACAGCCTCAGAATGAAGGAATGACCCTTTGCAGAGCAATAACCTTTGAGGTTTATAAAATCAAGAGGGGCATGAATAAGGTAAGTAGACACTGTCTTTCTTCTGGAGTGGTGGGGTGAAGTCCAGAAATACAGGGTGTAGGTTTGGGTGAAGGAGGAAGACTTAAAAGGGACCGAAGGGGTAACTGTTTCATGTAGAGGGTGGCGTGTGCATGATGTGAACTGCCAGAGGAAGTGGAGGACGCTGGTACAATTAGTGTCTGGATGGGTATATGAATAGGAATTGTTTAAGAGGGAAATGGGCCAAGTACTGGCAAATGAGACTAGATTAGATTAGGATATCTGGTTGATATGGTCCGAAAGGTCTGCTTCTGTGCTTCACATCTGTAAGAAGAACTGTGATCAGGGGAAATTTCTTCAGCTAAAAGGGTGGTGAATCTGTGGAACATATTTCTGCAGAAGGCTGTGGAAGCCAAGTCATTGGGTGTTTTTCAGACCAAGATTAGATAGGTTCTTGATTAGTAAGAGAATCAAGGGTTGCAAAGGAGAATGGGGTTGATAAACACATTAGCCACGATTACGTAGTGGAACAGACTCTGTGAAATTGCCCTGTTCTGCTCCTATAATACCTTATGCTTGAAAATTTTGGGTTCTTTTTAATGTTACCAACTAGTTATTGTCCATGCTTGTGGCTTCAATTTCCTTGGATCCCTCTATATCCAGCCTAGTTCTCTATTACCTATCAGACAATTACTATTCCTGCTTCAAAATCTTATCAAGCGTGCAGTTTTTCTTTGACTTTTCCTTTTCTAGGCTTATAATCTTAAAATGAAGCCCACCTGTTCACTTTGTGGTTTGTCTGCCAAACTTAATTCCAATTGGATTCAGATTCAAATTCAAACTTGCTCCTATTGAATTTGGCTTTCTGCCAGTTATTACTTTGCTCTGATCTTTATTCTTTGCCAAACTACACCTTGGGACACATTAACAGGCCTCCAAAAATGTTCCTCTACTGACCACCAATCCACCTTAATCCCAAGAAATAGATGGTACAATGCCTTCTCTCAATGAACTGTAAACACCGGAAAGTTCTGAATACGACCTAAAAACTCTTGCCTGTGAACTTTGATCCAATAATCACTTTTAAAAAGGTTTAATTTATAGCTAAGGTGCTCTTCCTCAGAAGCATTAAACTTGCTTCCCAATATCCACTCAATCGAAATCACAATCCAGAAGGTTGCAAAATTGTAACAGCACATTCTATTGAATTACTTGAGGTACACTTACTTTTTTGTAACCCTCAATTGCTTCCTTTTGTTTTTCAAATCGCTTAAACAACTCAGAAAATGAGTTTTCAATTGAGTTTAGTTCTTTCAAGGCTTGCAGCTTTTCTTCTGTTAGTTTTTCCATTTCTGCCTTGGCCAATTCACTTTTCTTGCCAGATTCCTCTAAATTCAAAGCAATCCACAGATGTTGTTATTTCCACACAATTTAGAGACACCATTCAGGACACCAGATAAAAAAGCTTCCCAAAAGCCGCATGAATTTTCAAAGTTATCTTCAGACAGACAGTCAAGATTTCATAAAGAGACTGAAATGGTGACCAAGATAATAAAACTCACCCATCATTTGAAAGGTCACCTCAGAATATTCATTTACAATTTTTCTAGGAGACAAGATACAAAAAGTCATTAGCTTTTAAAAATGGAAACAAAGGCAATATCTAATGTCCAAAAGTTACAAGCAAACTTGATGCAAAAAAAGTTTCTTACTTCATTTCTGCACATTGTGCAAAGCTTTCCTCAAATTTCTGTTTCCATTCTAAAGTCATGGCTTCCTGATGACTAACCTACAAAAAAAGATTCATTTGTTGAAAACAAATCTAAGTTCCAGAAGTCAGTTTAAAAAGCACTGAACATAAGAGAATTTGATCTGATATAGCAAGTGAACTTAAATGCGTATCAAAACATTCAAGTGGTCTATCAAAATAGACAAGCAAGAAATACCAAAATGCAAAAAGGTTACAATTTTTAGTGTCATGACAAGGAGTCCTGGAGGATACAGTTTGAAAAAGGCACTCAGAACATGAATGAGGCAAGAACAGAGTTGGGGTCATTTTGTCCCCATAAAGGTTCCAACATGGAAATCAGGGCTAATCTCCAGCGCAACTCATTTTATTCCACATCCCTCATTACTTCAGTTTAATCAACAATCTCAGTACAAAAGCAAAATTCTCAAACGCAAAGTATGGAGAAAGTCACAAGGTCTGAAAGCATCCGAGTTTTGATCAAAATAGATTGCTCTAATCAATCACTGCCGTAATAGATACTGCCAAACCCAAATTTCTCAAGCACCTTTGTTCAAAAGATTAAAGGCTTGAAAACAAATTTGTCATTAGTTTAGGTTTTTACAAGAGGTATTCTCTAATTTAACAAAATTTTGGGTTCTAATTTAAGACTACACTATAGTCCGGGACATCCAGTGAGCAAAAACAGGGTAATTTCCCCTCCATCCATAATTAAGTCAACTTTCTAAAAATTTCAGGGCGGCCAAGCCTAGAGACAAGACATTGGCAGAGAATTTAAGATTTGGAATAGATGGATGGCTCTGTTGGCCTAATCACTAGGTCAGTTTGAGAATTACAGGCTTGAACCTCGTCAGAGTTCATGCTATACTTCAGCTACTATGCTTTAGAAGTGAGGTGTTAAGATATGGCATTAACTTATCTGTTAAAGGTTGATTCACAATTCCAAAAGCCCAAGACAAATGGTGTAATAGTAATATCAAAATTTGAGTTAGTAAACCAGAGGTCCATGTTAATATTGTGGCCTTGGGCTCAGATCTTAGTACAGCAGCGGACAGAATTGACACAATTAGTAAAAAAAATTGAATGCAAATGTCAGTAATGGTGACTGACTGACTGCTGCAAATTCCCATCCCAGAGGAATACGGCAGCAGTCATCCATACTCAGTGTAGCCGAGATTGCTATGGACCTGGAGTCAATGTTTGAACCAACTGCCTCAAAGAGCCATAAAGCCGCTTAAGGGCAATTATGGAAGGACAACAAATATTGTCTCAGTGATTGATAACATTCCATGAAAGGATGAAGTTTAAAAAGATGCAATGTAGGAATATTAAAGGGGCAAAACAAAATATTATATTGATCCTAGAGATTTAGGGAGGGTGGCAGTTGGAACAGTTAATCAAGGTCAGCATTTATTGCATATTCTAAATTTCACTCTAGGTACAGTCTCAAACCAGTAGTTCACAATTATTTTGATACAGCGGAGTAGCTTGTTAAGCCATTACATTGGGGCATTGAGGTCATGTGGGCCATGCAAAGGGTTAATTAAGTCTGAATCTTTAACAGCTGACTTTTGCAAAAAACATCCTGACTTCTCCAAGAGGTACACTAACCAAATGGAGGTCAGTCAGGCAACAAAACATGCTTTCATAGACAAAGATCACACTCAGGAAAAATAGTGTGAAGTGTATCATGGAGCAAGTTTAATCCAGAATCAATTTGCTGCCCAATCAACATATTTGGCCTTGTGTAAGTGTTACACATTTTATTGAAGTGGCATCCTGCTGAATGCAAGACTGACTTTTCACTAAAGGTTGTACTGTTTAGCAACTGAAATAGTAGTGTGAAGATGAAACCTGCAAAAACTTAAATCTTGTATAATAAAAAAAACCAGAATCTCCTACTTACCTCTTCCTTGACAGCCAGAATTGCAGCATCCATGTCTTTTTGGCTGTATTTGAGCACTTCAATAATGGCATCCTCAGTGGGATGAGTAACTGATGGGAACTCAGATACTGGATTGATAGAGGATGGCACAGGGACCAAAGCATTAATAACCTAAGATGTTTTTAAAAAGCAGATTCAGAACATTAGATCAAGATGTTAGACCAGAGATGTTTGCATAATTGTTTAACAAAACCTGCAGTTATGAAACAAGGAGCTTGGATATTAAAATTACAATGTTTTGTTGCAAGAAATAACTTACAACCATTTCTTCTGAACTTTCAGTATGACGACTAGGTCTGGTTTCAAGATTCACAATGCTTGAACTGCAGAAGACAAAGTGGTTTTAGAAAAAATGTTGAAAAAATGTTTAGTTTTGTGATTCTATAAATTTAAGAATCTCATTCCTAGATACTTAGATCCTACATTCAGAACCAGGTATATTAGAGGAAGTAACAACTTCAATATCAAGGCATAGTACATTAGCAAATGACTATGCACACTCACTCCTTCTAGTAGAGACTACTTTGAATATTTAGGATTGTCACTTGTCCTCCCTGCAAGTAAAAAACCTAAAGTAAAAGTAAGGAGCAAGTAATACTTATATTTTTAGGTTGCTCTCATCTACGGAGACTAAACGTTAATGAGTTTACAACTGGACATCAAATGACACTCTGTACCCCCAGTGTACAGAGACCACGTTGAGACACAGACACAGAGGTGATGCTTGGACATACAGGAAAACCTGTGCTGAATGTGGAAGCATCCATTGGGGCCTTGGGGGGATGGAGGTGTGAGGATAGGTGTGGACATAGGTGTTACACCTCTTGTGACAGCAAGGGAAGGTGCCGAGAGTGGAAGGTGGGTGGATGTGGACCTAACGAGGGAATCGTAGAGGCAATGGTCTCTGCAGAATGCAGATAGGGATATTGGGAGAGGGGGGGGAGAGGGCGCAGCATAAATATCTCTGGTGGTGGAAATGGAAGATAATGCACTGCATTCAGAGATTAGTGACCGAGGGCCAGGGGATTCAATCCTTGTTGGAGTTGGAGGGGTGGATTTCAATGACAGATGTGTGGGAAGTGGAGATGCACTTGAGCATTGATGATCATATGGAGGAGAAATTGCAGTCCTTGAAATAGGAGACTAGCTGGGATATCCTGAAGTGAAATTATTCCTTCTAGGAGCAGCTCTTCAAGAACACAAGTCCTGGAACTCACCCACTGCCAAATCCAAGCCACCTGACAACTGGAGGAAGAATGCATCATCTTTTGCCTTGGGGCACTCCAATCACCATATCAATGCAGACTTCACCAGTTTCATCTTCCCTCCTCCTAGATCCAACCTTCCAATTTAGCACCACCCTCTTGAACATGCCCATTTTTCTTCCCACCTATCCACTCCACCCTCCATCAGCCCCCACCTACATTGACCTATTGCTTTCCCCACCATATTTACCTCAGCCATCCCTTCATTGTCCTAACTCCTGTACTCAATGGTCTGAGCAGTGTTGTGACTGAAGAGGACATTGTGGAGGGCACTTTTGGAGTATTCTGTACAGTTCGGTCATGCTGCTATGGGAAGGATATTATTAAATTGGAGAAGGTCCAGAAAAGACTGTAGCTGGGCCTATTGCATTTTAAGCTATAAGGAGGGGCTGGGACTTTTTTGCTGGCACATAGGAGGCTGAAGGGCAACCTTGAGTTTTATTACATCTCAGGGGCATAGATAAGGTGAAGAACCAAGGTCTTCACCCTGGTGGGGGGGGGGGGAACAAAGAAGAAGAGTTCAAATTAGGCATCATATCCTTTAATAGAGGAAAAAGGTTTAAAAAAAGGGACTTGAGGGGTAACTTTCCTACAGAAGGTGATTTGCATGTGGAATGAACCACTGAGGAAATGGTAGATTCAGGTATGGTTTAAAAAATATTGGATAGATACATGAATTAGGAAAAAAAGGTTCGAGGTGTATGGGCCAGAGACTAGTTCAGTTTAGAAAACACTTGGATGAGTTGGTCCCAAAGGAAAAAAAAGAAGGTTTTTTCCATGCTGCATGACTTATTTTATCATGGAGAGACACTGCATGCTACAGAAAGTCAGTCAATCAAAATTAAATTTAAAAAACAAATCTGATAAGCTTATTTTCTCCCATTTAAGTTTCAACAGAATTCAAAGCCAAGACTAAATTCTTTAAAAATATTACATAAGAATACAATTATAGAAGTACAATTCTATTGGTTCAGGTGCCTGTTGGCTACATAAAAAGATTTCACAAGTTAAATAACTGATTTACCCATTAGTTGTTCCATTAGTCAAAACAGGATTGGACTCAATGTGCCGAACAGGACTCTCTCTTAAAAGAGGATCAAACTTTAGGTAGAGAGATTGTTTTCTTAAAGCAGAGGCATGGAACTGAAAATAGAAAACTACATTAAGTTCAGTATTTAAAATTGCTTTAAAACTATATGTTTGCATGTTATGAAAATATTAGCTTGCATTCTCACTAAACCTATCGTACATGACAAGATAAGATCTCAAATTCACTGCCACCCAGCGCACTTGGGGCAATGCTGCAATTCCAGAGTAGTATGGCACTTTACTAGAGTTAGACTGGTTCAATAACAGGCAAGTAGACTGTTAAAACCAAATTACAATCTTTTATTTGGGGATATTAGATAGATAATCGGTAAGTGGAAAGAAAATGAGAATGGATGAAATTTTAAATTCCAAGATTGCAATTTGTGTTAGTAGCATCCTGAAAAGAGCCAAACACAAGACAATGCAAACTTATCCATACAGGAAGCCCAGGGTTGAAGACAAATTATAGGGACTTGCCAACATTATTACTTGGTAAATTATGCATTAGCAATCATCGTACCAATTTCACACATTCATCTCTTTCCATGTGTGGGCACAAGTAAAAATAACAGGCTTAACTGAGGCAAAGCATCAATTGAAGTGAGCATCAGGAGTAGTAAATAAATGCTTCACTGAACGAGAATTAGAGGTACAATCCAGTAGTCAATGAAAAATTTAAACTGAAGCAATACAGTATACAAGTTATTTTTAACACAAGCAGTTGTTAACCTAAGACACTTGGCTATACTATTATCCAACATGGAATGAATTATGTTGGCTTACTGCTTAAGTTTACTTGCCGAGATATTTGTATCAATAGTTACCTAGGGAATTGGTGGCATGAACCAATGATTGGTGAAGGAAATGGTCCTTGTGGAAGGTAAGCTTTACTTTCAAAGAAAGGGGACTAGCAGGGATGGCAGTGCAGGGACAGGAATGTCCCTCCTGCATGATGTTTGTGGTGAGGGACACCATTAATGTCCCATCCAAGTACATCTGCAGGAGGTGCACCCAACTCTTGCTCCAAGAGCATGTTAGGGAACTGGAGCAAGAGCTGGATGAACTTCGAATCATTCGGGAGGCAGAGCCAGTGATAGACAAGTTACAGGAAAGTAGAAGGCACGAAGAAAGCTGGGTAACTGTTAGAAGGGGGAAAAAAAATTTAGTGCAGAGATCCCCTGTGGCCATTCTTTTGAAAAACAAGTATACTGTTTTGGAGGGGGGGGGTGCATGCATTGGGTTGCAGGTCTCTAGCACAGTAGGGAAGGGGGAAAAGGAGGAGAGTCATTGGGGACTCAGGGTCAGATAGCAGGTTTGTTGGGAGCGAACGTAACTTATGGTTGGTGTGTTGCCTCCCAAGTGCCAGGGTCAGTGAGGTCTCAGGTGATGTCTTAGAGGACCTGAAGGGAGAGGGTGACCAGCCCCAAGTTGTGGTATACATAGGTACCAACAACATAGGTAGAAAGAGGGATAGGGATGGAAGGCAAGATTTCAGGGAGCTAGGGTGGAAGCTGAGAGCTAGAACAAAGTTCATTGGTTTGTTACCCATGCCATGTAATAGCAAGATGAGGATTAGGGAGAGATATCAGCTGAACATGTGGCTGCAGGAATGGTGCAGGAAGGAGTATTTCAGGTATATGGATAATTGGGGCTCATTCTAGAGAAGGAGAGAGCTCTACAAACAGAGGGGTACTAATATCCTGGGTGGGAAATTTGCTACTGCTATTCAGGTGGGTTTAAACTAGCTCAGCGGGGGGGTGGGAAACTGTGGTGCAGTTGCAGTGCACAGGCGGATGAATGTGAGGAGGACGGACAGGATTTCATGGTCATAGGAATGAGCAGCAGACAGTAAGCTGGCTTGAAGTGTGTCGACGGTGGCTGAAAGAACTTTTGATGAGGACTCTACTGAGGTGGTATGGACTGAGGTTAGAAACAAGGAGGGGTCAGACTGCTGGGAGTTTAAAAATAGGCTCCCACAAAGTTTCCAGGGAGGTGGAGGAGAGGATTGGGAAAACAATTGTATAGGAATGAAAGGAACAGGCGGTCATTATGAGGGACCTATCTTTCCCAACATTGACTGGAAATGCTATAACTCTAGTATGTTGGATGGATCAGTTTTGAGCTGAAAAATGTGTTGCTGGAAAAGCGCAGCAGGTCAGGCAGCATCAAAGGAGCAGGAGAATCGACGTTTCGGGTATAAGCCCTTCTTCAGGGATGGATCAGTTTTTGTCCAATGAGTACAGGAGGGTTTCCTTGTTGTGGTTCTGTTCGCTGAGCTTGGAATTTGTGTTGCAGACGTTTCATCCCCTGTCTCGGTGACATCCTGAGTGCTTGGGAGCCTCCTGTGAAGCGCTTCTGTGATGTTTCCTCCGGTATTTATAGTGGTTTGTCTCTGTTGCTTCTGGTTGTCAGTTCCAGCTGTCTGCTGCAGTGGTCGGTATATTGGGTCCAGGTCGATGTGCTTATTGATTGAATCGGTGGATGAGTGCCATGCCTCTAGGAATTCCCTGGCTGTTCTCTGTTTGGCTTGTCCTATAATAGTAGTGTTGTCCCCAGTCGACATGTTGCTTGTCATCTGCATGTGTGGCTACTAAGGATAGCTGGTCGTGTCGTTTCGTGGCTAGTTGGTGTTCATGGATGCGGATCGTTAGCTGTCTTCCTGTTTGTCCTATGTAGTGTTTTGTGCAGTCCTTGCATGGGATTTTGTACACTACATTGGTTTTGCTCATGCTGGGTATCAGGTCCTTCCTCCTGGTGAGTTGTTGTCTGAGAGTGGCTGTTGGTTTGTGTGCTGTTATGAGCCCTAGTGATTGCAGTATTCTGGCTGTCAGTTCAGAAATGTTTTTGATGTTAGTGTGGCTAGTCCTTTGGATTGCGGCATGTCCTCTTTCCGTGGTCTTTCCCTTAGGCATCTGTTGATGAAATTGCGCGGGTATCAGTTTTTGGCGAATACCTTGTAGAGGTGTTCCTATTCCTCTTTTCGCAGTTCTGGTGTACTGCAGTGTGTTGTGGCCTTTTTGGACAGTGTCTTGATGCAACGTCTTTTGTGTGTTGGGGTGGTTGCTTTTGTAGTTCAGGACTTGGTCTGTGTGGCTTTCCTGTGTACCTTTGTGGTGAATTCTCCATTAGGTGTTCTCTGTACCATCACGTCTAGGAATGGGAGTTGGTTGTCCTTTTCTTCCTCTCCAGTGAATCGGATTCCTGAGTGTGGCGTTGATGATCTGGAGTGTGTTCTTTATTTCTGTGTTTTTAATGATTACAAAGGTGTCATCCACATATCGGACCCAGAGTTTGGGTTGAATTTGCAATAAGACTGTTTGTTCTAATCTTTGCATTACAGCTTCTGCTATGAGTCCCGAGATGGGGGAGCCCATGGGTGTGCCGTTGATTTGTTCATATATTTGGTTGTTGAATATGAAGTGTGTTGAGGCACAGCTCCAGTAGTTTGAGTGTGCCATCTTTGTTGATAGGTTCACCATCCTGTTGTCTGTTCTGTGCGTCCAGCAGGTTGGCTAGTGTTTCTCTGGCGAGGGTTTTGTTGATAGAGGTGAACAGTGCCATTACATTGAATGAGACCATAGTTTCTTCCTTGTCTATGTGTATATTTCTGATGATGTCCAAGAATTCCTGTGTTGACTGTATAGAGTGTCTGGATCCGCTGATCAGGTGTTTCAGTTTCTGCTGTAGTTCTTTAGCTAGTTTGTGCGATGGTGTCCCTGGTAGTGATACTATTGGTATGAGTGGGATGGCAGGTTTGTGCACATTAGGTAGTCCATAGAATCTGGGGGTGTTGTTGCTTTCAGGTTTCATTCTTTGTAGATCAAACCTGGGTTATCTGTCCTTTTTTTGTAGGTTCCTCTGTTGTTTATCCTATTGGTGAGCTGTGGGGTGGGATCAAACTCCCTCTTTTGGTAGGTGTTGGTATCTGCAAGTAGTTGCACTTTTTAGATGTACTCTGCTCTGTCTAGGATGACTGTCATTCTGCCTTTGTCTGCTGGTAGTATGATTATGTTCTTATCATTTCTTAGTGATTTTAGTGCCTCCCTCTCCTTGGTGTTGAGGTTGTTTTTGTCTTTTCCTTGTTATCAGAGGTACGATACTTTGTCTCACTGTTGTCTCTTCTGTCAGCCCATTGTTCCTGAGTGTGCATTCTAGTGCTGCTAGGAAGTCTGCTGTCTTGGCATCCCTGTGGTTGTAGTTGAGTCCCTTGACCAGTAGTGTTCTTTCAGTGTCTGAGCTGTCTGTGGGAGAGGTTTCTAACCCAGTTGTGTTGTGGTGTCCTCTCTGTTGTGGGTTAGTTTGGCCATTTTTCTTTTAGTGCTTTTTTTGCAGTGTGTGGTCCTGTTCTGTCCTATGGTGACAGCCTGCTCTATGGTCTATCAACAAAGACGGCATACTCAAACTACTGGACCTGTGCCTCACAACACACTTCACATTCAACAACCAGATATATGAACTAATCAACAGCACACCCATGGGCTCACCCACCTCTAGACTCAGAACAGAAGCTGTAATGCAAACATTAGAACAAACAGTCTTACTGCAAATTCAAAGCTGAAAATGTGTTGCTGGAAAAGCGCAGGTCAGGCAGCATCCAAGGAGCGGAGAATCGACCTATCGGGCATGAGCCCTTCAGGAATGAGGCAAGTGTGCCAAGCAGGCTAAGATAAAAGGTAGGGAGGAGGGACTTGGGGGAGGGGGTGTTGGAAATGAAATAGGTGGAAGGGCTCAAGGTGAGGGTAATAGGCCAGAGTGGGGGTGGGGGTGGGAGCAGAGAGGTCAGGAAGAAGATTGCAGGTTAGGAAGGCGGTGCTGAATTCAAGGATTGGGACTGAGACAAGGTGGGGGGAGGGGAAATGAGGAAACTGGAGAAATCTGAGTTCATCCCTTGTGGTTGGAGGGTTCCTAGGCAGCCTGTCTCCCCAATATAGAGGCCACATCGGGTGTAGCGGAGAGAGGCCACCTACTTGCAGAACGTGTCAGAGAACACCTCGGACACCTGGACCAACCAACCCAACCACCCCGTGGCTCAACGCTTCAACTCCCCCTCCCACTCCACCAAGGACATGCAGGTCCTTGGACTCCATTGCCAGACCATAGCAACAAGACAGCTGTAGCAACAAGACGGCTGGAGGAAGAGCACCTCATCTTCTGCCTAGGAACCCTCCAACCACTGCAACAGACAGCTGGAACTGGCAACCGGAAGCAGCAAAGACAAACCACTATAAATGCCGGAGGAAACATCACAGAAGTGCTTCACAGGAGGCTCCCAAGCACTGAGGATGTCACCTAGACAGGGGACGAAACGTCTGCAACACAATTCCCAGCTTGGCGAACAGAACCACAACGAGCACCCGAGCTACAAATCTTCTCAAAATTTGAGGACGGTTTTCTCACACAGTATATCGAAGGGCTGACAAGAGGGGAGGCCACACTGGATCTGGTACTTAATAATGAATGGGATAGATTGGGGTAACAGAATGCAGGGGATGGGGAAATAATCAAAACGTGGACCTGGTTTAAGGAACAGATATTGTGTCCTTGATAGGTATGTTCCTGTCAAGCAGGGAGGAAGCAATAAAGTAAGGGAACCATGGTTTACTAAAGAAATTCTGGTTAAGCGGAAGAGGGAGGCTTGTGACATTGAGATGAGGTGACTGAGAGTTAGGTTAGCTTAGAAGGGATTAAAAGAGGGAATTAAGAGGAGCAAGGCAGGGACATGAGCAGTCTTTAGCAAGTAGAATAAAAGAGAACCCTAAAGCTTTCTATAGGTATGTGAGGAATAGAAGGATGACTAGGGTAAGATTAGGGCCAAAGATGGAAGTGGGAAGTTAAGTGTGGACCCTGTGGAGATCAGAGAAGTGCTAAATGAACATTTCCCATCTGTTTTCACTCAGGAAAAGGAGGATATTGTTCAGGAGAAGACGGAGGTACGAGATATTAGACTAGAAAGGAACGAGGTTAGTTACGAACAGGTGTTATCTACTTTCACTCCTAGAATTGATAAGTCCCCTGGGCTGGATAAGATTTATCAGAGGATTCTCTGGGAAGCGAGGGAGGAGATAGCAGAGCCTTTGGCTTTGATATTTGAGTAGTCATTGTCTACAGGTTTAGAACCAGGACAGGAGGATTGCAAATATTGTGCCCTTGCTCAAGAAAGACAGTAGAGATGACCCAGGAAATTATAGACCGGTGAGCCTTACTTCTGTTGTAGGAAAGAAGTATAAGAGATAGGATTTATAATCATCTAGCAAGCAACAATTTGATTTCAGATAGTCAACATGGTTTCATCAAGGGCAGGTAGTGTCTCAAACCTTATTGAGCTTTTTGAGAAGATGACCAAGCACATAGATGAGGGTAGGGCAGTTGACGTGGTATACATGGACTTCAGTAAAGCCTTTGATAAGTTCCACATGGTAAGCTGCTGGAGAAAATGCAGAGGCATGGAATTGAGGGTGATTTAGCAGTTTGGATTAGAAACTGGCTTTCTGTAAGGCAGCAAGTGGTGGTTGATGGAAAATATTTAGCCTGGAGTGCAGTTGCTAGCAGTGTGCCACAAGGATCTGTTTTGGGACCACTGCTTTGTCATTTTTATAAATGACTTAGACGCAGGCATAGGTGGATGGATTAGTAAATGTCAGAGTAGTGGACAGTTTGGAAGAATGTTACAGTTTGCAGGGAGACTTAGATAAACTGCAGAAATGGGCTGAGGGGTGGCAAATGGAGTTCAATGCAGCTAAATGTGAGGTGATACACTTTGGGAAGAATAACAGGAAGGGGAGAGTACTGGGTCAATGGAAAGGTTCTTGGTAGTGTGGATGTGCAGAGGGATCTTGGAGTCCATGTACATTGATCCCTGAAAGCTGTCACCCAGGTTGATAGTGCTGTTGAGGCATACGGTGTTAGGTTTCATTGGTAGAGGGATTGGGTTCCCCAGCCGTAATGTCATGCTGCAACAATATAAAGCGCTAATGCGGCTGCACTTGGAATATTGTGTACAGTTCTGGTCGCCTCATTACAGGAAGGATGTGGAAGCATTGGAAAGTGTACAGAGGAGATTTACTAGGATGTTGCCTGGTCTGGAGGGAAAGTCTTACAAGGAAAGGCTGAGGCACTTGGGACTGTTCTCATTGGAAAGAAGGCTAAGAGGGGGATTTGAGAGAGACATACAAGATTAGATAGGGTAGACAGTGAAAGTCTTTTTCCTAGGATGACGACATCAACTTGTATGAGGGGATATAACTACAAATTGAGGGGTGATAGATTCAAAACAGATGTCAGAGGCAGGTTCTTTACTCAGTGGTAAGGGCATGGAATGCCCTGCCTGCCAATGTAGTTAACTCGGCCACATTAGGGAGATTTAAACAATCCTTGGATAAGCACATAGATGATGGGATAGTGTAGGGGACAAACTTATAATGGTTCACAGGTCGGCACGACATTGAGGGCCGAAGGGCCTGTTCTGCGCTGTATTGGTCTATGATCTATTTTCCCTATAGCATCAGATGCTGAGGGGTGACCTTAGAGGTTTATAAAATCATGAAGGGCATGGATAGGGTAAATAGTCCAGGTCCAAAACTAGAGGGCACTGGTTTAACGCAAGTAAGAAAAGATTTAAAAAGGTATCTAAGGGGCAACTTTTTCCCCCGGAGAGTATGAAATGAGCTGCCACAGGAAGTGGAGGAGGCTAGTACAATTACAGCATTTAAAAAGGCATCTGGATTGGTATATGAACAGGAAGGGATTAGAGATATATGGGCCAAATGCTGGCAAATGGGACTAGATTAATTTAGGATATGTGCTCAGCATAGAAAGTTGGACCCAAGGGTCTGTTTTCATGCTGTATCTCTATTACTCAGTAATTAGTGAATTCCAACATTTGAAATTAATGAAAACAAACAGGTCACAATAAATTACTAAGTAAGTTTCCATACTTACTGAAGAGTGGCCAAACTGCTCCAGGTAATCAATTTCTATAGGATCATTAAAAGCTGGAACTGTAAACAAAAAATTAAAACAGCTGAAGATACAAATTCAATCATTACCATACATGGAGAATTTAAGTTCAGTGCATATATTAGTCAAACCAAAAACATGGTGTCAGGCTATCATAGAAGCCAATTCATGTATGATTGTTGATCCAATCAACTGAAATAGCCAACCAAGTTTCTCAAACTGCAGGTACTGTGAAGGAAGTGATCTTGTGGAACCACCAGAGTAGATAAACACTAATTGTTTGACTTGCCAATCAAAAAAGTCTCCATTCTTAAATAACCAACAAACATTCATGCCCAACTCTTCAACACAAGCTTAAAAGATTCACACCTACTATGTAGACACATGCTACAAATTTCAAGTCTCGACTTCAAAATATTTGTAGAGAGTGCATGAAGCCTTTTCATTTGTCATCCAACTATGTATTTATCCAAATAAAAGATTGCTTGTCTCATATCCAAAAAGATTAATTTCCATGCTGGGACACGAATATCTAGGTAACAGTTACCATTCCTTAACCCCTCAGCAAATCTAAGTCATTATTAAATTTGCATCACTAATATTAGGTTAACTAAAATGGATTCCCTTTAAGGCATTTGAATCAAAGCACAAAACAAAGCAAACTACAACATGAGAGGACCAGCTACTATCAGAAGATGGGCTTCAACGAATCAGCTGGAGATTTTTGCTCTAGATCAAATCAAAATGGACACAGGAGGAATGCACAAGCACAGAGAAGTTAACTATGTGCTGACAGACAAAAAAAAATGCAATAATTAAAATGGAAAGAGCTTTGAGCCAAATGTTTGAAAAGCCTATTTCCAAACTATTCACAACAAAGCCTGTGGTCCACCGTTTCTTGACTTGTCTAATTCTCACTTCAAATTGGGCATGTTAAATCTGCATTATAATTTTTTGTTCAGTATCTACTTGTGCTCTCGACTAGTAACAAAGATGTTCATTTCAAATCCTCATTTGGTTTTACCTCGAGATCAATGGATGATTTTCTGTTTAGTTTGCTGTAATTTCCAAACCACTCCCTGAAGCAGCCGAAAGAAAGTCATTCTGCTATAACACCTATTTCATTAGTATGAATTGGCTATAAACAATGTGGACATTGTTTGGATAACATGAATTTTCTAATAGAAAATTGCAATTACTGTTCAGTAATGATCTTCCACAATGCAATTTTCTATATAGTAGTTTTCCATAGTGTGAAGTTGCAGAGGAACAGTTGTCACATTATAGCAGAACCATAAATTCTCCAAGAGATGAGCAAACAAAAACAAAATGCTGGTGGAACTCACCAGGCCTGGCAGCATCTATGGGGAGAAAGCAGAGTTCTTGGTGACAGTTCAGAACTGATGCCCAATGGGACTGTACATAAGAATCATTGGACCCAAATGCCAACTTGCTTCTCTACACAGATGCTGTCAGCTTTGCCAAGATTCTCCAGTGACATGTTTTTATGCCACAGATTTGCACAACTGAATCACTAATGCCACTTTTCATACCTGAACAAAGGCAGCCATCTGTTTGGCCAAAAAGCTCTGGACAGTTATGAAACAAGAACAATTATTCCAGTTAGAGGAGGAAAAAGCCTGCCCTGTTACCTACAAAGTGATTCTCATGTCATTATAAGTCAGAAAAAACATGGACCTAAAATCCCTGATGCTGCCAGACCTAGACAATAACTCCAGTACCTTTGGAGTTAAATTTTACTCAGAGTACTTCACTTTTGTTGTAAATGTTGATGGCAGCCAGCACAACAGTCAGATGGGACTTGCAACGGGAGAAGGCAAAGATTTCCCAGGGAAGACAAGAACAAGGGAATGATTGACAGTAACCAGATGTCATTCCACAATGCAAGAGTAATCTTCAGAGCTTGGAATAAAATACTTAGTGGGAAACAGGCCATTTGGTCTACAAGCCCACACTGATCCTCTTAAGAGCATCCCACCCAGACCTATCTGCATTTCCCAGTGGTTAGCACACCTAACCTGCACATCTCTGGCCGTGTTGCCGAATCTACCTAGTTTGCACATATTTGGACTGTGGGAGAAGACTGGAGCACCTGGAAGAAAGCCACGCAGACTTGGAGAATGCCTTTATGGAGTTTGCAGTCATCTAAAGGTGGAATTGAACCAGTGTCCCTGGTGTTTGGAGGCAATGCTAACCTCCAAGCCACTAACACAAAGCTGTCAGTCACAAAGCAAAATTTAGGAGTCATGAGGCAGCAATATCTGGATTGAGTTCCAACAACTGTATGGCTCCATTTAGTCTTTATGTATATACCTAATGGACATAGCCTAACTGGCTTTTAGAAACTCTATTCTTGTCCAGAAAAATCAATTGGTGGAAAAGAAAAAAAAAGGGTGCTTTAAGGAGTATACTCTAATCTACTGAAACAAATCCTTGCTCAACCAAAAACCCCACTAAGTTCATAATTTACAACACAAATGAATATAAAAACAGTATTAGACTGTTGGAAGTGATAGATTAGAACTTCTGAGCTGGAGCTTGCCCACTCAATCGATTTCTTCTGCACCCCTCCTTCCCCTCCCATTCATGGCCAGTGATGTCCAGGAGGAAAGCCAGTGTGGCCTTGGACTCTGGGCCCCAGCATGTAATTGGGACTCCTGGTCTCAGTGAAGCTTAATAGTCTGGTTTGGAAAGATTGTTATCCTGATCACATTTATTTATTTTCATTTATTGCTGAACATCTCATTTCTCTGCCCACCCAATCTATAGCTAGGTGCCTTGCTACCTCAGATGGATGTATGCTCGCTGAGCCAGAAGGCTCATTTCCAGACGTTTTGTCACCATACTAAGTATCATCAGTGGGCCTCTGCGCAAAGCACTGCTGATAATTCCTGCTTTCTATTTATGAGTTTGCATTTCTTTGGATTGGTGATGTCATTTTTTGTTTCTTTTTCTCAGGGGGTGGTAGATGGGATCCAAGTCAATGTATTTGTTGATAGAGTTCTGGTTGGAATGCCATGCTTCTAGGATTTATCGTGCATGTCTGTTTGGCTTGCCCTTGGATGGATGTGTTGTCCTTCCTCATATCTAAGGATACTAGTGAGAGGGTCACGCCGTTTTGTGGCTAATTGATGTTCATTTGTCCTGGTGGCTAGTTTTCTGCCTGTTTACCAAGGCATCATGGTGGCCCACAAACCCACCAACACACTAAAACAGCAGCTAATGAACTTGAAAGACCTTATATAAACAGGCAAAGCTAATGTCATTTACAAAAAAAAAATGACAAAGGTCACAAACTACATTGAACAAACAGGCAGAAAACTAGCCACATGAACATCAACTAGCCACAAAACGACATGACCCTCTCTCACTAGTGTCCTTACATATAAGGACACCACTTTGACTGGGACAACACATCCATCTTAGGACAAGCCAAACAGACACGCATGAGAATTCCTAGAAGCAGGGTATTCCAACCAGAATTCTGTCAACAAACACAGTTAGACCCCATCTACCACCCCCAAGAAAAAAGAAATTACATCACCAACCCAAAGAAATGCAAACATAAATGGAAAGCAGTGCTTTGCCTGGAGGCCCACTGAAGATGTTACCTAATACGGAGGCAAAACATCTGGAAATGAACCTTCCAGCTCAGCGAACAAAGCTACACCCAGAACCTCAACTTCAGTTACAAATCTTCTCAAAACTCACCTCAGATGGAGCTAAAAGGGGTGACTTGTACACTTGACTGTAGTCATGTGAGTACGTGACAATAAAATTCATTCTAATTTTAAAGAGAACTTTTTGGGGGGGAACCTAGCTCAAGTATATGCATGGGCTTGAATCAGTCATATTTAAACAAGGAGGGTTATTTCTTTGCAGTGGAGTGTGGGATACAGATGAATTAATGTTATTTCTGCAACTATAAATTCTGATACAGAACAAGAATGAGGAAATATATATATTCAGCTAAAAATGATATGTTAGCATGAGACATGATTATAGAACAATGGTAGATGTCTGGGCAAACAGGAAAAACATCTGTCTCCCACTTGTACAGAGACACAGGAATAAACCCCAATTAAAAGGGCTTAGTGATAAGATGCTGTGAGGGGCAGCACAGATGGAGGGAGTAGATAATGGTAAGCAAAGGATGGGATGACATCAAACAACCTTATGGGGGGCCAGAGATAGGCATTTGTCACGGACAAGGCCGGATAAACAGCAGTTGTGACATCAGTCTTAAGGAAATGAATGACGAAAGCGGAGGATGGGGGCAAACAATGAAATAAGAAAAAAACATGGGGATTCAAACTGTATAAATCGAGAGTTTGTTGGATTTGATGTGCATTTGTCATTGCCTTACCTGGCATTAGACATTGCACCCACTTGCAAGTGTACAAATAAACGACACTGTTTCAGATTTTTGGTCTCGGACTGAAATTATTGAAGTGAGTGAGCTTTTGTTTCTCACAGGAGTATTACATGACAACCAAGCAAAACCAACTACATAATGTTACAAGTCCAAACTAAGCCATGACGTGACAGGTTTTGAAGTTTGTCACTAAGAATTTAATTCCCCTTGTTTCACATTCGTTTTCTGAACAAATGTTAATATTTATGCACAAATTAGAGCTACTATCTTAGGTTAGTACCATCTTCCACTGGTCTGAAGGTAAAAATCAAGTCTGATATGAATAGAGAAAACAAATACTGGACAGCTGGATTGCAGATTTAAAATGTTCAACTACTGCTGAAGTGAAAGAATTTAAGCAGAAGTCAAGAGCCAGACTTGGATAAAAGGAAACAGTAGGCTTGATATATTCCTTGACTGACAAGGTAGCAATCTTACTTTGGTCAGCAGGCCTGAATTCTTCAGTTTCACTTTCAATAACATTGCGGAATGTAGAGGATCCTGGTACAGAGAAGCCAAAGTCAATACCATCCAGTATTTCTGCATCAGTCATTGTTGATGGTACTCTGCCATCAGCAATTATTCGCTCAAAATTGAGTGGCAGCCTCATCTCAATGTTTTCAGCTTCAGGTGAAGAGATGGGATCCTAAGAGAGTGAATACATTTGTCAGGTCATAATTGGAAACCTTCAGCTACCACATACAGCTTCATGATGCACTGATGGACTCAGCTATATCTGTCTTCCCCCAAAGCTTCCCATTTCTCAAGTTATTCAAAATTATGCCTTTGGAGGCAAACAAAAGCTTAACTATATTTTATCATTACTGCAAAATACACATGACAAAATCAAAATGAAATTATATGGCACTGTTGTAGTCCAACTAGAGTCTTTTAAATTCAAGAATTAAGCAATTTTAAAATTTGATCACTTTTTAAAGAGAAGAGAGAATTTAATAATTTCCTGTGGGGTATTAAAATGTCATAGGAAACAGTTGTAGCCACATGGTTACCAAGGCTGATTCGTGGGGAGTGTGTGCATCAGTGTTGGAGATCACAATTGTGAACTTCACTCAATTACTTACTAAAATAAATTCAAGGAGGTGGCTGTCACTGGCTCAACCAAAGTTTTGTCTATCTGTAACTGCAATGCAACTGGGAGCTGTCTTCTTGAACAGGAAGTCTTTGGAGGTGAGGACATCTGCAGCTGTTCTGGAGTTCCAAGATTTTGACCCAGATTTTCCAACAGTGAATGGAAGTGATATAGTTCAGAGCCAGAAAGGAGGGTGAAATTGGAGGAAGTATGTTCAAGTAGTGACATTTCTATGCACCTGTTAGCCTTGTCTATCTGGGAGTTACAGATAGGAAGACACTTAAAATGAGCCCATGTTACTGCAATGCATGCTGTAGATGGTACACTGCTGAAAGGGAACAAATGTTGAATCTTCCTAATTGCAATGCTTTGACTTGGAACGGCATTAAGCTTGTTGATGGAGCTGCATTCAGTCAAGGTTAGTGGACAGGCTGTCACTTGCTGCAAGACTGCTAGCCCCTGACCTGCTGCTGCAGAGATAGTATTTATGGCTAGTCTAATTCAGTTTCTGGTTAGTGGTAACTCTCCCAGGATGTGACTAATGGGGATTTCAGCAAGGGTAATATCATTGCATTTCAAGGGAGCAATAGCCCTTCCTTTGCTCTAACTCCCTTGTAATAAGGCATGCATTCTATTTGTCTTACACTTTGTATCTACATGCTGACTTTGTGCAGAAGGACACCTAGATCCTGCTGTAGTACAGTCCATTGGAGTCATTTACAGAATCTGCTTTCTGTTAGAGGACAGAGTCCTACAGTATGGTCCTTTGGCCCAAACTAGTCCTTGCCAATCAATCAATGTCCTTCCACATGAACCACATTTCCCTGCACTTGGCCCATATCCTTCTAAACCTATGTATTTGTCCAAATGCTTTTTGAAAGGTTTAGTATACCCAGCTCAACCACTTCTGCTAGCAGCTCATTCCATATGTTTAGAAATGTTGGTCCTCTGGATTCTTTATTCCTTCCCCTCTAACCTTAAACCCTCTATTCCTCTACCGTGGAAAATGGCTGAATGCATTCACCCGATCCATGCATCTCATGAGCTTATACACTTCCATAACACCCACTTCCAGTCTCCTACAAAAAAAAAGTCCTAGCTTGTTCAACTTTTCCCTATGGCTCAGACCTTCAAGTCCAGGCAGCATCCTTGTAAATTTCTTCCACACTCTTTGCAGTTTAATAACATCCTTCCTACAGCAAGGTGATCAAAACTGAATACCCAAGTGCAGCCTGTATAACTTCAATTTTCAATGCCCTGACTGAAGGCCAGTGTGCCAGAAGCCTTCATTGTTGTGTTTACCTGTGACTCCAGAGAACTATGAACCTGACCTCCAATGTCATTCTGTTCCACTGCACTCCTTAAGGCCATTCACCATGAAATGCCTACCTTGATTTGACTTTCCAAAAAGCAAGACCTCACTTATCTATATTAAAATCCATTTGCTTTCTCAGTCCACTTCCCCAGCTGATAAAGTCCTGCTGCAATTTCTGAACCTTTCTCACTATCCAATTTATCATCTATTTTGAAGTCATCTGCAAACTTACCAATCATACATGTACATTGTTATCTGTATCAGTGATTTGTATGACAAACAGTCACAGGCACTCCACAAGCCACAAGTCCAACAAGCATCCTTTAACCATTACCTTCTGTTTCCAACCATCAAGCCAATTGTGTATCCAATTTGCCAGCTCATACTGGATTCTATGTGATCTTACCTTCCACAGCAGACCATTGGAACCTTAAAGACCTTACTGAAATCCATACCAACTACATCTACCACCCTACCCTCGTCAACATTTCTGATCACTTCAAAGAACTCAAATTTGAGGGGCATGGTCTCCCACTCAGTCATGCTGATTACTCCTAATCCAACCCTTTCTTTCCAAATGCATTTATCTCTCAATCTTAATCTACCACAGATGTTATGCCTACTGGTATTAGTTCCATTTTTTTGAGCAGCCCTTGAATAATGGCACAACATTCACTACCTTTTAGCCTTCTCAGACCTCACCCGTGGCTAATGATGCAAAATATCAGCCAGTGCCCCTGTAATTTCTTCTCTAGCCTTTTGCAGTGTTCTTGGTTATAGCTGGTCAGGACCATGAGACTTATCCACTTTCGTACATTCTAATACATTGAACACCTCCTCTGCTGTGATATGCACTGTCCAAGATATCACCAGTAAATTAAGTTCCGAAGTCTTTGTGTCTTTCTCCATAGTAAACACAGGAGAAATATTCATTGAGGATCTCATTTAATGGCTGAAATTCTGCACATACATAGCTACTTTGGTCCTTGAGGGATCCTATTCTCACTAGTTATTCTTTTTCCTTTAATAGGTTTAAAAAACCTCTTTGGATTCACTCTAATCCTCTCAGCCAACATGGTCTCATGCCCCTTTTTCACCCTCCTGATTTCTTTCAGTAAACTCCTGTATCCCTTATATACCTCCAGGGATTCCCTTGGTCCAGCTGCTGGTACCTTAGCCATGCATTCTCCTTTTTTCTGGTCAAAGACTCAAAATCTCTTGCCATCCATGCCCTTCACCCTCACAGGAACATGCAGACGTTGAACTCTAGCTATCTCACTTTTAAAGGCCTCCCGCTTGCCAGAATTCCTTTTGCCTGGAAACAAACTACTCCAAACAACCCCTGTCTAATTCCATCAAAATTTGTCTTTCCACAGTTTAGAACTTGAACTGATCAGTCTTGTCCCTCTGCATAACTATTTTAAAATTAGTAGATCTATAGTCACTGGTCCCCAAGTCACACCACCACTGTCACCTCACTTGTCCTGCCCTATTTCATAACAGTAGGTCTAGTTTTGCCCCTTCCCAAGCAGGGCCCTCTAACCAGAGGAAACTTTCCTGAACGCACTTAACTTCCACCCCATCTAAGCCCTTAATGTTCGCAGTCCCAGGCTATATTAGGAAAGTTTAAAAATTCTGCAAGTCTCCAAACTCCCTGCATATTTGCTCCTCTAATTCCCATTGATTCCTGATGAAAAGCTTATGCTTGAAACATCTACTCCCCTGCTCCCCAGATGCTGCCTGACTAGCTATGCTTTTCCAGCACTGCAATTAGACACTGATCTCCAGCAGCTACAGTTTGCAGTGTCTCCTATAGTACAACCCTAATAACATCACTGTCCCCTTATTTCTTCACTCCACCCACAAAGCCTCACTGGATGACCCTTCAAATTATTTCAACTGATTACTACTCACCTTAAATCAAAAATGCACCTCCCCCCTTTCCATTAACTGTCCTGCCTAAAGCACCTGTACCCTGGCACATGAAGCTGCCAGTCCTAACCCTCCCTTAACTCTAATGTCTGAGATCCCACTCCCACATACCAATCCACACCCTGAGTTCAGCCTTACATGTCAGCTTTCTTGCATTGAAATAAATACAATTTATTCCAGCAGGCATTCCTTGCTTCCTGTCATGTTCCAGCCTGACCAGTTGCTTCACTTTACTGATTACTGTATCTCCCTCCAGCCTCACACTTGCCTCCCTGCTGTTGAGGATCCCACCTGCCTGCCAATCTAGTTTAAATCCTCCCTTGTAGCACTAGCAAACCTGGCCGCCAAGATATTGGCACCCCCCCCCCCCCTTCAGTTTTCAGGCCAACCCCATTACATTTAATCCGAAGTTATGGTACAGGATGCTATTCAGCCCATTGTTTGGGCCATTTTGCCTACTCAGCATACATTCTTTTACAGCATTCCCATCTTCATATTGGGAATCCAACAAGATTTGCTTGAAATACAAATGAATACCTTCCTTCAAGTCAGATCCAATAGCAATAGTGGAAGTCCCAGTGATCCAAGTAGCACTACTAGATTGCAGACAATCCTTATCAGACCAACAAGTACTTGGAAATTCAGACCCACCTGTTCACAGGGAATTGCAGAGACTTCCATCATTGGTTTAACTTTACAAGTGTTTCTGCGAATATTAAGATCAGCACAATTATTTTTGATAAGTCAAATCTATTCAAATAGACTGCCAAAGCAAAATGAGGTTTGACAAAGGACAACTTCCATATCTAGAATGACAACAATGGAAAGAAGGAATTATAATAGTTTATTTGCAACTTCAAACACATGAATGCACCATAAGCAACAAATAGCAGGTGCACAAAGCCAATCAAAAAAAGTATTCTCATCAAGTATGGCCACAGCCACAACAAATCTTTGCTCTGGGACAGTTTCCAATGACTTATCCAAGGATTAGGGAATAGGACTTTAAAAAGCAGAAAAACATCCTGAAATGCCAAAGGAACAAAAACAAAGCCCACCCTTGTGAAAGACAAAATATTCATTCATATTTGCAAACAGGCAAGGCAGACAAGAGTACAGTTGAGGTATAACCCATATGCTACCAGAAACATTGATCATCTTAAAAATCAGGATAATTGATTCTTTCCCCATAGTTTAAACTGACACTGCATTTGTTTAGGCTAAACTCAAGTTTGGTAAAACAGCAATTAGAAAGGGCTTCTAACTTCAGAATATACAATCATTTCTGCAGCTCATTAAAAACATCCTTACCTCTTATTTTAATTTGTATTAATAGCAGAAGTCTGATCACTCATTTTCAGACTCTGGGCACCTTGGAAAGTCAACAGTCGCCTTTCAAGAGCAAATAAGAGGTTAGAAAAGTTTTCCTGAACTTTCAATCTGATGAGAGTACAGTTGTTTGGTATCTATCTCCAGGAATTTTATTCCATGACAAACTTACTGACCGTTTTCAAGTTTGTTCTTGTACATTTGCAACCCAAATCCAATTAGAAATACAACTGTCTTTGAGTGAGGTTGTAAAAGAAACTAAGTTCCACAAATCAGTTCTCAGCACTAAGGAAAGGGGTTTATCTTAAAATCCATACACAAGGTATTCTATACCTACTTCCAAGAGCAGTTAAAAAACTGAGCATTGATGCAAACCTACAGGCTAGGCCAAATTTGGCCAACTAAGCCCAGACATAATTGGCAAGCTTAAATCAATCTCTAAAGTCAAAAGACACATTGACTTCACATCTCAAATCAAAAGGCTTTATAAAATGGAAATTCCAATGGAGTGTAAATATAATGCAGTCCAGGGATAGACACCTCAGGTTTCTGAAGCATTTGGATAGTCAAGTTCAAATCAAAGTACAGAGATAAAATAGTTAATGTTGGGTCCAGTGACTGGTAGTTGTTGTGGAGTGTAATGACTATTAGAGGCGTGGTTGAAAAATGTACATGGTTCAGGCATAATACTCTAGAATGGGCATATTTCAGAAGTGGGTAGCAAGTGGAAACCCAATAGGCCAAATAGCCATCTTCTGCACCATAATAGTTATGTTTCTGCAAAGAGATCATAAAACCAGCCAGATTTAGAAAAATCAGGGCCAAAACAAAAATGAATTGAACTTGCAAGAAAAAAAACTAAGAAAGATATTGGCACTAAAACCTAAAAGCATTAATCTGAAAGCCTGCATCCTATAGTCTTAGGATAGTTGCAGAGGGGTGTTAGTTGCAATTTTCTCAAATGTGCTATGATCAAGCTGCAAGTATATATCTTTATTCAGAAAAAGTAGTGTTAAATCAGGAAACTACAAGCTAGTTAGTCTGACATGTCATTGCAAGTGTTGAAATCGCTACAGGAAACTAGACAAAATCAAAAAATCTACATTGAACTATAGAATAGAATCCCTAGTCTGGAAACAGGCCATTTGGCCCAACAAATCCACACTGACTCTTCAAAGGGTAACCCACCTAGACCCATTCCCCTACCCTATTATGCTACCTTTACCCTGACCAATGCACCTAACCCACACATTCCTGAACGCAATGGACAATTCACCTAACATGCACATCTTTAGATTGTGGGAGGAAACCTGAGCACGGAGCACCCACACAATCACCAGAGACTAGAATCAAACCCAGGTCCCTGGCACTGAGGCAGAGATAACCACTGAGCCGCCACTAAAATAAAGTAAATTAGTGAAGTGAGATTCCCACATATGAATTGCACAGGGTTAGTACAAAAAAAGGCACGGCAAGCCTTTAGAAATTCCAATGGAATGTTTTTCATCTGTCAAGACAGGAATGGAATACAAGGTTATGCTTCAGTTTTACCAGGAATTGGTGAAACTGCATCTGGCACAGTATTAGTCATCACACTTAAAGGATGGATAAAACTGCATTGGAAGCAGTTCAAAGATTTACTAAGATCTGGGATGGGTGGGTGGGATTATGGCAGGGCATTTGGGAGGGGGGTGGGGTGCTGTTTGGGGTGGTGGTCAGGCTGTACTAGCATCCACAGAGTTTAAGACCAGAGGTGACAGGATAGATGAAGAAAAGAATGTTTCCTCTTATGGGAGAATCTAGAATGAGGAATCACTCACTTAAATAACGGTGAAATTTATGCTCAGTCTTTGGAACACTAACAGTGTGAAAGCAGAGTCCTTAGTTTTTAACAAGAGGCCTGATTCTTGTTAAAACAAAAAGGTGAAAGGCTATGGGATAATGAATAATGCAAATTTAAAAACTTATTCCTACTAACCATGGTTTTATTGAATGGCAGACTAGACTCAAGGATCTGAATGGGCTACTCCTGCTCCCAATTCTCATTTATATGCATCTCCCAATAGTGAGAAATGGGTTGCAAATTAGTCAAAACGGAGGATCAATAACCAGAGTGGATAAAAAGGGTAACCAGCACTTTTGGATTTCCAAAAACACAGATTAAAGGCAGTGCTGTATGAAGTGAAAGGCTGTTGTACAAAAGCAGAGTGCATGGTGTTAGAGGTAACAAAAATAGAATAGCTAACTAAACAAACATTCAGAATAAGTTGGCCATTCAGGCTAGCAGATTGCAAGAGTCAAATGCCATAAGGCTCAGGGTAAAGCCCTTCACCATTTACAATCAGTTAGTCCCTTGAAAGAAGGGACCAACTGAGCAGTGATCAAATTTGGTAGAGTATGGAAGGAAAGTTGAAAGGACAGTAAAATCTGCAAAGGGATATGGTTGAGCAAGTGGGCAAAAATTTGACAGATTAAATTAACATTGAGAAAAATAAGTTTGTCTGCTTTGAAAGCACATGTAAATATTGCAGTACAGAGGTGTCCTTAAATCCGCATTTTAACCTCTTGTACATTATGTAATTACAAAGAGCACCAATGGAAAGGTTTGTCATTTTTGAAATAATGATTAACTATGAAAAGATGAAGTCTTGCCACAATTCTATGGATCAAGAGCTCCTTGAACATTTTTGGACTCCTGACACTAGTTATTTAAAGGGATTGTTTTGAGGAAAGTTTAAACCTCTGCTCACTGGAATTTAGAAAATAAATAATAAAATTTATAAAACAACTGAGGGGGCTAAAAAACAGATGCCATAATTCTCCCAAGGTGAAATACAGAACTGGCTTGACCAAACAGGTGGTCTACTAAAGGGTCCTCAGTGGACTGTCAAGCTGTTTCAGGGGCTACAAATGAGAGAAACTGAAAAAAGCAAAGTTCTAAAAAGGAGATTGCACAATTTATCTGGAATTTGATACAGTTTTAGAAAGGTATCTCCCATTTAAGAGGGAACTTAAGGCTGTTGACCTATGGAATTCCTTTCCCTGTGAGCAAGAGACCAGGTCATTAAATAAAGGCAGAGCTGGACAGATTTTTAACTCAGTGGGGAATCAAGGATTATGGGGCAGGGTGAAGTAGTGGACTAAAACGCTATAATCAGATCAGCCACATGATTCATTGAAAGGCAGGGAAGGCTCAAAAGAACAGCAAAGGCCTAATCCTTTTTCTTGGTTATGATACTGCCTTGACTGGAGGGAGGTAGGTAGTTTATCAAAATCACAGGAACTATTCTGGTCACAAGGTAATAAATAATGGAAGTAAATGCAAGCATGGTCAACAACCATCTAAAATTGGATCTTTCAAAAACAAAAGGTGACCTAGACCCAAGAGAGATGAAAGTGAAAGAAAGCACATTTACAAAATGCCTGTAGTGATTGTTGACAAAAGTGATTATCTACTCACTTTTTGGATGATTGCTTGAGTGGCATAGTAGCTTCATTACTGTTGATTGTCTGAGCAAAGCTCATTGGCTTCTGTGCCACCTCCATTTCTTTTCCAAGTAGCTCCACATTTTCTACTGTATCATCTGTTACAGATAGTCCATCAGATTTGTCTACTGGTAGCTCAGCTGAACTTGGAGAACTTTCACTGTGCCTCAGAACCTCACTCATTTCCTTTGCAGTCGACTCAAAATTTTGCACTGGATTTTTTTTACAAGGTAAATCAGAATGAGGTACTGGTGCTTTTGTCAGACTGGGAGAATTACAAATTTTAAAACCTCCACCGAAGGGATTAAAATTTGGGTCATCCAATTTATCCCATTCAATGCTGTACTCCATCTTTGGGACAAAGGCATCATCAGGATCATTTTTCTCATCCAGCTTTGTAGCTTCCTGAGACTGCTTCTCAGGTTTGCTGCAAACCCTTTCATTTTGAGCTAGACCTATTCTCTCACCCAACTTTTTTGGTGGAGGTTCCTGGCCTTCAACCTCCAACTGCACTGGTTGCACCAGGTCAACATCTTCTCTAAGTAGAGAAGGCAGATTCTGCTGAAATGGTAGACTTGGACCTGCCACTTGGAATGGGGTCATAAAATCAATATTATGATCAAGATTGAGAGACTCTTTTAAGGGAAGTTGTGAAACTTGTACTTTTTGCTGTCTTATGCTAGGACTGATCTTCTCAAGACCATCCTCCTCAAAGTTAAACAAGGTCGGTGACATGAGCATTCTGTAATCCTGTTCCATGCTGTTACTTTGATTTTCCACCTGCAAAGGGATATCTGCTGATTCATTTCTACCATTGTTGGCATTGCTGTTGCAGGGAGTGGCTTTTGACAGTTGTTCAATGTTGTTAGGCAGAGTCTGATCATTAGTTGATGAAATGTAAGCATGTCGTTCTAGATAGTCTGGCTCTGTGCCAGTTAGTTTCTTTGCTGGGGAGTTCAGGATTTTTGACACACCAGTAAAAGGGTTGATCACATCAAGCATATCAAAATCAAGAGTGTACATTCCTTTGGATGAAGTATGCTCTTCATTGCCAAGGCCAATATCAGCAGTTGACTGTTTAGTGTCTGACAATAGCAAATAAAAAAGATTCAGAATCAGCCACGATCATGCTGTACATAAAATTTCATTAAAACCTAGAAGTGAAGTCTTAAAAATAAATCTTACACCAAAATCTAATTTTTGTTAAAAGCATTAAAAGAGTAAAGGCAGTTTTAAATAACGAAATAGTATGTTGTAGGAAATGTTAAAATGGTACGAGAAAGTGGATTCAAAGATTTTAGCAAAGTTAAAAAAAGAATGCCTTCAGGAGAGACACACAGATCAGGAACTGTCAGGAAAACACATGCCAATGGAGGAACTGAATAAGGCAACCAAAACATTAGAGCTCTTCAGAGGGAGAAGAGGAAGGAAAAAAGAAAACCAAGAGGAAGGCTTCTGACAACTGACAAACCAATCAGAAGTGAACATGTGAAGCAAAGAAGGTTAAACAGTGAATGACATCAGACCTGAACAGGATGAGAAGTTTACCATAAACAGAATAAAAAGGATAATTTAAAACAAGATTAAGTCAGATTAGGGATGCCATGACAGATCTATACATGGTAGTGATAGGAATGGTATGAAATAAGTACTTGTATCTCATTTTAGAGAGAAAATAGTGCAAAAAGGGGCAAGTATTTAAAACAAGATCAAATTTAAAAAGTAGATTTGAAAGGCTGGTTATAATTTTAAAAACCTGCTTGTGATGCAGTGGTCATAACCTGACCCGTGGACCAAGAGATCCATCTTCAAGTCCCACTGCTCCAGAGGTGGGTCATAGCAACTCTGAACAGGTTGATTTATATTAAAACTTGATAACTCCAAAAACAGATAGGATGCATACAAAGATGGCAGAAAGGAAACTGGAAAATGTAAAGGAACAGGCCTGAACTTCCAATCCTTCTGAATACAGGAGAAGCACCACAGAATTGGTGAACTTAGAAATTTGTTCAATATTGCTTCTCATTTGCACTGCATTCCAGTAAATAATTAACATTGTTATGGAAATATGGTGATGTAGTAATTGGTAACTTAGCACTAAAACCATCAGGAACTACGGATTTGTTTCTTTCAACATCTACACAACAAAAAAATCTGCCAGTAATTGTTCTGCACTCAAGTTAGTTTCCACATTGTAAATACTCCATTTTAAGCACTGCTTTTTCTTTAAAATTTTGAAAATAGTAAACATTAGAATTGATATACTCTTCAATTAAATATTCAGATTTAACTCAATGTCAGTTAATCCATTTAAATGAGTGCATGCTTACCTGTGTTTTCTGCTTGCAGATCAGACTCTGGAGAGTCCGATGTATCTCCAGAATTTGTGTGTCTGTAATCGGAACAGAATGTTTAACAGAACTTCTGATGTCAGGGATACAAAGTTTTGATAACAGAAGCTCAAAGTTACTGAATATTCAAAGGGCAAAAAGGACAGGAAACATAACTACCACAAGAAAGTAATGACAGGGCAACTAATTGGATTACACTTCACCTGACAAAAGGGGCAGCACCCTGAAAACTTTGATTTTAAATAAACCTTTGAACAATTAGGTGTCATGTGACTGATTTTGTCCAGCCCAGCCAAACACTGGCATCTCCATGTTAATTGGAATAAAAAAAGGACAACAATATTTTTTAAATAAATAAAAATGAAAAAGCAAGGGATGACATCAGACCACTGTCAACGTGAAGCTGAAATAGTAATAATACAGAACAAAAGTGGCAGAGAAACTGAATAGGTACTTTGCATCAGTTTTCACAGGGGAAGACACCAGCAGCATGCCAGAACCACAACTGAGGGCAGAGGAGATGGTACTGGCCATCCCCAAGGAGATGGTGCTGGGAAAGGTGAAAGGTGGATAAAATCAACTAAAACAAATAAGGCAGGAGGAGTATACTTAAGAGGGAAATTAGGAAGGCAAAAAGGGGACATGAGATAGCTTTGGAAAATAGTTAAGGGGAACCCAAAGGATTTTTCCAAATACATTAAAGGACAAATGGGTAACTAGGGAGAGAATAGGGTCCCTCAAAGATCAGCAAGGCAGACTTTGTGGAGCTGCAGGAGATGGGGAAGATACTAAAGTATTTTGCATCAGTGTTTACTGTGCAAAAGGACTTGGAAGATATAGAATGTAGGGAAATAGATGGTATCTTGAAAAATGGCCATATTACACAGGAGGAAGTGTGGATATCGTGAAATACAAAAGTGGATAAATCCCCAGGACCCGATCAAGTGTACCCCAGAACTCTGGGAAGCGTTTGCTGGGCCTCTTGCAGAGGCATTTGTATCATTGATAGTCACAGGGACGTGCTAGAAGACTGGACATTGGGTAATGTGGTGCCACTATTTATGAAAAGTGGTAAGGAAAAGCCAGGGAACTATAGACCAGTGAACCTGATGTCAATGGTGGGAAAATTGTTGGAGGGAATCCAGAGAGACAGGATGTAGGGCAAGGCAAGGACTGATTAGAGATAGTCAACATGGCTTTGTACATGGGAAGTCATGTCTCAAACTTGATTGAGTTTTCTGTAGTAGTAACAAAGAGGATGGAGGGTGGACCTGATTAATATGGACTTCAATAAGTTGTTCAACAAGGTTTCCCATGGTAGACTAGTGAGCAAGGTTAGATCTCATGGAATAAAGGGAGAACTAGTCATTTGGATACAGAACTTGCTCAAAGGTAGAAGACAGAGGGTGGCGGTGGAGGGTTGTTTTTCAGACTGGAGGTCTGTGACCAGTGGAGTGCCACAAGGATCGGTGCTGGGTCCTCTACATTTCATTTATATAAATGATTCGGATGCGATTATAAGATGTACAGTTAGCAAGTTTACAGATGACACCAAAATTGGAGGTGTAGTGGAAGGTGAACAAGGTTACTCTGGATTACAATGGGATCTTGATCAGATGAACCAATGGGCTGAGGTGTGGCAGATGCGGAGTTTAATTTAGACAAATGAGGGGTGCCGCATTTTGGGAAAGCAGATCCTAGCAGGACTTATACACTTAATGGTAAGGTCCTAAGGAGTGTTGCCGAACAAAGAGACCTTGGAGTGCAGGGGCACAGCTCCTTGAAAATGGAGTCACAGGTTGATAGGATAGTGAAGATGGCATTTGGTATGCTTTCCTTTATTGGTCAGAGTATTGAGTACAGGAGTTGGGAGGTCATGTTGCGGCTGTACAGGACATTGGTTAGGCCACTGATTGGGTTGGGATATCTGGTTGGCATGGACAGGTTGGACCAAGGGGTCTGTTTCTGTGCTGTAAATCTATGACAGAGACAACACCCCAGAGATCTAAAGGAGGTAGCTGAGAAGATTGTGATGGTAGTGGTGATCTTTCAAGATTACTGGGTTACTGAAGACAGAAGTCCTCAAGGGCAGGAAATCACTAACACAAAACTCCTGTTTGAGGAAGGGAGTGAGACAGAAGACTGGAAACAGTTAAGTTAGCCAACCAAACGCAGAGTCAAAGTTAGGTGTTACTATTATTAGGAGAAGCCAGGTGAAGTGTGACATGAAAGAGGGCAGAAAAGAAAAATGTTTTTCATTCAGAGGAGGAAATGCTATGTGCAATATAAAGAGGCATAAGCTTGATACAGCCTCACTAATCCAGCTGCTCCCCAGCTGGAAGTTCAATCCAAACCTGAGGCAGATTATAGCAAATCAGGGCTGACAAAAACAAAATATTCATTTTGCCTTAATTTGACAAATGCTTACTTGCAAGACAAGAACAAATGCAAAGCACCCTTAAAAGCCCATAAAGATTATGGTATTACAGTCAATTTAAACAGCCAAAATGTGCAAAACATCTAGAAAATCACCATATGCTGATGTAAAATTTAAATCATTTTAAAAATCCAAAATATTTCTTACCCTTTTGCCTCAGTCACATCAGGATTTCCTCGATTCTCAGTGTTCTTCTTACTTATTCCAGCCTCAAATGAATTAGCACCACATCTATTAGTCAGATGTGCACTGAGAACTTTGCGTGTAACAGGATCTCTTACAGGAGTCTGAAAAGATACCTATTGCAACAAAAACCACCTTTAAAACTTGGTCAAAGCATACCAACATTACAGCATGCACCTGTGGCAAATACATTGAATTTAAATTCAGCTGGTATGCTCCACTTAAATCTGAAAAAACAAATGCATCAGCACTTCAGGAAAATACCAACAGTGTGCTTAGTTTTCTTGCCCTTGTATCCCCATTATTACATTTGATTATACAAGATGCTAACTAAAAGGGGAACTGACATGGAAGGTCCAAAGCTCAAATTAGGAGCCAGAGCGCTATGCCAACTACATTGAAATTTAACATGATCTGAATAGGTTGAATTCTTCAATACTTCTAAAATGAAATTTTAATTCAAACCCTGGGCTGCCAGTCCTTTAAAGTAAAGAATAAATTATGCAGCCCACATCAAGATGGGGCATCATCCAGATTTTTGTGTTAAGCCTGTGTGCTGAAACATGTCATAAGCATGCACAAGGACAGATTACAAAGGGTAATGCTTCTTAAAGAAATGCAGATACTGTCTGAGAACAAGAAAGGTTAAAAAACAATGTTGAAAGATCTCAAACTTTGAAAGATATATCTTACTTCAGAACAAAGCACAATACCAAAAACAAGTTAGCTACTGGAATGCACTGGATGAACAGCAGGGTAGGTAGAAATCAGGCTTTTCAAAATAAAGCTTAATAACCATTGCAGGTACAGGGTTGTTGGGGAAAAGTCTTGAGTCCGAGTTATAGAGCACTGAAACAGACTCTGCAGTCCAACTCATCCGTGCTGACCAGACATCCCAACCTGACCTCATCCTGTTTAGCAGCATTTGGCCCATACCTCAACTCTTCCTATTCATATATCCATCCAGATGCCTTAAGTATTGCAATTAGACCAACCTCCACCACTCTGGCAGCTCATTCCATACACACCCCACCCACTGCATGAACGTAATCCCTCAGGTCCTTTGCAAATCTTTCCCCTCTCACCTTAAACCTATGCCCTCTAGTTTTAGACTTCCCTACCCTCAGAAAAAGACCAGTCCCTGCCACTCATGATTTTATGAACCTTAAGGTCACTCCTCAGCCTCCAACACTCCACAGAAAAAAGCCCCAGCATTTTCATCCACAGCCTACAAGTCAAACCCTCCAGGCCCAGCAACATCCTTCTTGTTGTCTTTACTGCACCAAGTTTAACACCATCCTTCCTAAAAGGAGAACAACCAGAATTGGAACAGAAACAATCCAAACTCCTCTTACAGAAAGCCAGTACAAAAGTGAATTTAACAGCTTGCCAACCAACTGATCAATTACTGATCAGTGGTGAAGAACCTAATAATGTCAGAAAAGTACATTCAGCACCATGTATGACTGCTCAAATACTAAAGCCATCCAGCCGTATAGCACTTCAGCTTCAGTAGATAATTGAAGTAACAAACTCAAATGTAAGACAATGAACATGTCTAATAATTGAGAAATCTAACCATTTCCTCTTGGCACACAAAGTGGGCAATGAAATCTGGCCTAACTGGCAACACCCACATCCCATTAACAAAATTAACTTGATAGCCTACCTTCGATAGTTTCATTGACCCTTTGGGAGGGAAGTTCTCCTTCTGAGACATTCGAAGAATTGACGGTTTCCCTGTAGCCTCGAGCGTTAATGGCTCACACTGTTCATTCATTATTGCAATGGTTTCACCCAAATTCATTCTGTAAGTGAAAAAAGTCAATCTTCACTTGGAGAATCATCTAGAATTCCATAAAATGCCAATTTTTAAAACTGAATTAATTTTATACAATGTTTTAAGTCCTTGGGGCCTGACAGTCCTGCACCCTAGGGTATTTAAAGGTGGTAGCAGAGATAGTAGATGCATTACTTATGTTATACCAAAATTCTCTAGATTCTGGAAAGGTACCAATGGATTAGAAACATGCTAATATAACATTCAAAAAGAGACAATTCCCTACTTATCGTCTATAGATAGTTTGGCCTCTTTTTTGGGGGGAAATGCATGCAAGTTGTTGAAGTCATTCAGCAAAGGAGGAAATAACTGGACATTTGGAAGCAAAGTTCAATTCACCAGTGCCAGAATGGTTTCATGAAGTTTGTTAAGCATAATGTGCCCTTCAAGTCCTTGAGAACATAACCAAAGTGATTAATTGGTATCTGATGGTATATCTAGACTTCCAGAAGGTCTTTGACAAGGTGCCACATAAAAGGTTGATGCAGGTGGTTAGTTCCACAGGGTTAGGGGTAGGAGTATTGGCTTGGGTAGAGGATTTAGTTGACTGTCAGAGGATTGTGATAAACTGGTCTTTCTCTGGATGGCAAACTATAACTAGTAGGGTGCTGCAGGATTCAGTTCTCAGAATTCAACTATTTACCATCTATATGATGGATCTTACAAGCTGACAGTGTAACAACAAAATTCACAGGTGATACGAAGATAGGTGGAAACGCAGGACGAGGAGATAGAGGTTTATATGTGAATATTGAGAAGAGACAAGAATCTGGCAGATGGAGTTAATGTGGATAAGCATTAAGTTATCAATTTTGGGGGGGAAATAAAAAGTCAAATTATTTAAAAGGAAAGCAGATTCAAAGTGTGTCAGTACAGGAAGATCTGGATGTCCTTTTACATGAATTGACAGAAAGGGAAATGCAGGTGCAGCATATAATAAGAAAGGCAAATGGAATTGTGGCATTTATTGCAAAATGACTGGATTATAAAAGCAGCATTATTACAATTATATACAGGGAGCAGGCGAGACTACACCTGGAATACTGTGTTCAGTTATGGTTTCCTGACTTGTGGAATGATGTGGAGGCAGTTCAGAGAATGTTGACCAGACTGATTCCAGCAATGAAAGGGCTGTCACACAAGGAGTGGATGAATAACTTGGGCTGGTTACTGGAGTTCAGAAGTTAAGAGAAACTACTTTGTTGAGAGTTGAGAAACTTTAGAACACACTGCCCCAGAGTACAGATTTAAGAAATAGATAGGTTTGTGAAAAAAATTGGAATAAAAGGATATGGGAGCAGGCAGGAAAGCAGAGTGGAGATCAGATTAAGATCAGCCACAAGTTTAAATGGTAGAGTGGGCTTGAAGTGCAGAGTTGTCTACTGATGCTCCAACAACTGTATCAATTCACGAGTTTAAAAGATTGGACATTTAATTGATAGAGCCATTAAATACAGGGAACGGAAAATTGACAATATACTTACCATGAATGAAAAAAGTAGCTAAACTAGCCACTAAGAATGGCTGGCTACCTTTTAGCCTTCAGCGCTGCAAATTGATTCAAATCCTTATTTTATTCCAAAATCCACAGAATCTAATTGCACCATTTCAGGGATCAGGTGAAATTCCAAGTCTATCACTCAATGCTGCGGCATTCACAATTTTCTTAAAATTTGTCTAGCAACCTCAATTTGGAGGATTGGGGACTCTCCTCTTTTTGAAGAGGAAGGGAAAAAAAAAGTCCAAATTTATCCAGATAACTGAAATCCCAGCCCCACCCTTTAAAATCTTTACCATTCTCCCATTGTGCAGTTAAGGGCCTGCTAGAGTTTTTAACCCAGAGATGAAGAGTTAGACTTCCAGATTAGGGAGACACTGACTGGTCAGTCACGTTCCATCTGCCATCCAGTTTTGAGGTACAAAGATAGTGAGGTATGAGAGTTGCTGCTGAAAATTTATGAAATTGCTGCATGTTGGTGGTACAGAATGCAGTCAAATCATCCCATCCACTATGTTAAAATTAAAAGTTTAATTGCCCTGGATTGGTAAAGTCGCTCTCCCTTACAAGGAGAGGTAGTTTCGCAATCTGGAAGGGACTTATTGCAGAATATGAAGCTTCACTTGTTTTTGTACAAAAGCGACACTTCTAGTCAACGGCAAAGGATTTGAAAATGGTAATGCTGTTGCCTGCCAAAACAAAGTTATTGCCAGTTAGCAGTGAAGAGTTTTGTCAGTGCTCCCATAGACTTCCGCTCACGTATTACCACGTTTGGGTGGAGTGCAAGCACCAATGTCATGTGTTCTACTCTTAAAATAGATTGGTTTAAATAGCCCATAGTAGGGCACTGTAACAAAAAGCAGAGAATCAAAAAGAAACTTACTGTATGATAAAAATGGCTCAAAATCAAATCAAACTCTTCTAGAGGAGTGATGTGCTCTATGCAATCCCAGCAGCCTAACAAATAGTAGAAAAGATAAACCACTTGCATGTTAAGACAGACACCCATCCTGCCTAAACTAATACAGATTATTAAAATATTTACAGGTACAAGTTATATTAGTTAACCGTAACTAAATCTACCAGGAGCCAGTGATGGCAAAAAGTATCAAGATCGCTTGCTGCTTCTCCATTAAAAGGCACAGAAATGAAGTAAAGCCTAATGCAGCTTCAACATCAAGCTCAATGCCTCAACATTCAGAATAATTTTCATGTCGAGGCAGTAACTCACCGAACCAGAAATTCTTCCATATTTTAGACAACAGTTATGATATGGTTTGGAGCAGAGTAGCACTAGCAGAAGCCAATATCACCGAGTAGGTGCCACTTGGTAACACTATCAAGGATAACTCCAGTCATTAGCAGATGGCTATAGACTTGGATCGTAACAGACTAGTTTAAAAATTTGTTTGACTTGTGACCAGAATGTACTTGGACAAACACCCACATCAGCATACATAAGCAATGTTATAGCTATACTAAAGCAGTTTAGCTGGAGATGCTGCTAGTTGTGGAACCCAGGTCTTCAATATTACAACTAGGATTTTGAGATCCATGGTGTTTGCTATGCTTCAGACATTGAACCATTTCTCAATTTCATTGGAGAATACCAGTTTGCAGAAGACCAATTGCAAAGATGTGCATCTCAAATCAATGGATCTTCCTCAAACTTATCCTCCTGGCCCTCTGACAAATCTGCAAGCTTTGATCCAGTTGATCACATCCTCCGGCACAATGCCACCAGCCATCCAGCTGGCTGGTCCCATTTTTAAAACAAAAATCAAATTGTAACAAGCAAAAAAGCCATTCACAACACCTTTTCCTGGTATCACCAAAAACTTATCCTTGTCCAGTATTTTTCATAAGCAAACCCCTTTCAGCAATAAGAAATATTAACCTGAAGCATCTTAGTGGTCATACATTCAGATAATAGCAGGAGCAATTCATCCACCATCAAGCCTGTCCCATTCAATACAACATGGTCAGTGATCTTCTTCCTCACCCTGTCCTCAGTACACCATAGTAAATCAGCAATCAATGTCTAGTTTAACACAAAAGCTAAAATAGAGCCTCCACATACCTCAGTTTGAGATTTCAACTTCCAGCTGTAACTCAACTGCCATCTCTCCACTTGTTCAAAGTTGAAGTGACATTTAAAAAAGGACTAAATTGTGATGATTAGTTAGCTCGAAAATGTTGTCAGTTTTTGTAATTTCCATTGTGCTGAACCGGTGATCCTTCACCATTCCACTAATATACACAACATATCAGCTTTCTACTATTGTTCCAACTACAGACCTTAGGCTTTTAAAATACTTACTGTCTGGAGCATTTCTGTTCGATTGCCAGAGACTGCTGCCAATAACTAACAAAAGCACCCCAAAATCAGACAGCCATATGTGAGGTGCCAGACGTCTGGATGGTGGCTAATGTGGTGCCATTACTTAAGAAGGACTGCAAGAAAACACCTACAAAGCTACATACCAGTGACCCCCAACATCAGTGATAAGTTGTTGGGAGGGGATTCTGAGATGAAAGTGTGTTGCTGGAAAAGCACAGCAGGTCAGGCAGCATCCAAGGAGCAGGAGAATCGACGTTTCGGGCATGAACCCTTCTTCAGGAAGAAGGGCTCATGCCCGAAACGTCGATTCTCCTGCTCCTTGGATGCTGCCTGACCTGCTGCGCTTTTCCAGCAACACACTTTCAACTCTGATCTCCAGCATCTGCAGTCCTCACTTTCTCTTTGGGGATTCTGAGAGACAAAGACTATATATTTGATAAGGCAAGGCCTAACTGGATATAGCCGGTGTGGCTTTGTGCATGGGAAATCGTCAAGGTAAAAACAATGACTGCAGATACTAGAAACCAGATTCTCGATTAGAGTGGTGCTGGAAAAGCACAGCAGTTCAGGCAGCATCTGAAGAGCAGGAAAATAAACATTTTGGGCAAAAGCCCTTCATCACGTATTCCTGACGAAGGGCTTTTGCCCGAAACGTCGATTTTCCTGCTCCCTTAATGCTGCCTGAACTGCTGTGCTTTTCCGGCACCACTAACCCTGCATGGGAAATCTTGTCTCTTGAACTTGATTGAGTTTTTAAGGATATGACCAAGATGATAGATGAGGGCACAGCAGTAGTTATCCACATTGACTAAATTAAAGCCTTCAATGTTCCACTTGGTAGACTGGTTGTAGTTAGATCACATGGCATTCAGGGAGAGCTAGAAAATTGGCTTGATGGTACACTTTCAGGTCAGAGATGTACAGCACAGGAACAGACCCATCAGTCCAACTCATCCATGCTAACCAGATTAGATTAGATTCCATACAGAGTGGAAACAGGCCCTTTGGCCCAACAAATCCACACCAAAGAATAGCCTACCCAGACCCATTTCCTTCTGACAAATGCACCTAACTATGGGCAATTGAGCGTGGCCAATTCACCAGACCTGCACATCTTTGGACTGTGGGAGTACCTGGAGGAAACCCACGCAGACAGGGGGAAGAATGTGCAAACTCCACAGACAGTTGCCAGAGGCTGAAAATCGAACATGGGACCCTGATGCTGTGAGGCAACAGTGCTAACCACTGAGCAACCGTACCTCATTTCCCAAGAGTAGGTCAAGTTTTACATCTTCTCTAGTATGTGGATATACTTAGTAAATCAAAGTTTTCCAACAATCCAGCACAAAGCAGCCCACTTCTTCCACCACTGACACTCAATAGCAGCAGTGCACACCAATTAATAAATTCCCCTCCATCTAAACCCATAACACTACGGCAGTCCCTGTCTAGGTTTCAAAAATTAAAAACCCCTACCATAACCACCCTGTTATTCTTACAGATAACCGAAACCTCCTTACAAATTTGCCCATTGACTATTGGGGAGTGGGGAGGCGTTCCATACAATCCCAATAAAGTGATCATCCCTGAGGTAATGACAGGGATTGCCAGATTGTCATTGCCTTACATTTGTGCGCTATGAACATTTCTTGCCAATTGTCAACCCAGGCCTGGATATTGTCGGATCTTGTTGGCTTTGCGATTGGACTGCTTCACACACTAAGCAGTTGTGAATGATGTTGAATATTGAATATGTGAACATCCCATGCCTGGCGAGAAGATCACGAGTGAAGCATCTGAAGATGTTTGGACTAAGGACATATCTTTGCAGGGGTTCTGCAGATTTTTCCTGAAGCTGAGATGACTGACATCCAGGACTGCAGATGCTGGAGATCAGAGCTGAAAAATGTGTTGCTGGAAAAGCGCAGCAGGTCAGGCAGCATCCAAGGAGCAGGAGAATCGACGTTTTGGGTATATGCCATTCTTCAGGAACCTGAGTCCTGCTCCTTGGATGCTGCCTGACCTGCTACGCTTTTCCAGCAACACATTTTTCAGCTCCAGTTCTGGTCACCCTACTATAGGAAAGATAGAGGTGCTTTGGAGAGGGTGCAAAGAAGGCTTACTAGGATGCTGCCTGGATTGGAGGACTTGCCTTATGAAGAAAGGTTGAAAAAGCTCAGACTTGTCTCTCTGGAGAGAAGGAGGGAAAGAGGAGACCTGATCGAGGTGTATAAAATAATGAGTGGAATAGATAGTCAACAGCTGGAGACTTTAACCCAAGGCAGGATTGACAGGTACGAGAAGTCATAGTTTGAAGATATTAGGAGGAAGGTATAAAGGAGACGTCAGAGGTAGGTTCTTTACACAGAGAATTGAGAATGCATGGAATGCGTTGCCAGCAGTGGTGGAAGCAGAGTCATTGGGGACATTTAAGCAACTGCAGGACAAGCACATGGATAGCAGTGTTGAGGGGTGCATAGGTTAAATTACTATATTTTACATAAGGATTAAATCACAGCACAACATTGTGGTCCAAAGGACCTGTTCTGTGCTGCACTTTTCTATGTTCTAAAACTAGGTGAGGCTAGAAATCTTGCAGCAATTGATACTACCAAACTCCTTTAGTCAGTACACCATGTACAAGGAATCATCGGGGTGTGGAGATAGGGAGGGCTGCAGATGCTGGATATCAAAGTCATATTACTGATGAAGAGCTTATGCTTGAAACATTGGCTCACCTGCTCCTCTGATTCTGCCTGACCTGCTGCACTTTTCTAGCCATCAGCAGTGTTAGGATAGAAAACTCCCCACTTGCCTGGATAAGTACAGCTCAAGAAGCTTCACACAATCCAGCACAAAGCAGCCTACTCCTCCCACCACTGACACGCAGTAGCAGCAACACCCATCATCTGCAGGACACTGCAAATTCACCAAAGTTCCTCAGGCAAGGTCACCACTTTCAACTAGAAATAGGAGAGCAGCAAATGCACGGGAACACCCAAATTCATCACCAACCTACACAACACACTGACTTGCAAATTTAATGATGACTTTCCTGCCCCTCGGATGCTGCCTGACCTGCTGTGCTTATCCAGCACCGCACCTTGACTCTAATCTCGAGCATTTGCAGTCCTCACTTTCACCTTGGAAATGTAATTGCCATCCCTAGGACATTACTGGATGTAAGTCTTGACATTCCTCTCCCCCCCCCCCTCTCGCCAACATGGAGTGCCCCTTCACCAAACCGTGATTCACGAAAGCAGCTTGCCACTACCTCCTTATGGTCGGCAACAAGGGGACAGGCCAGTCCAGCCAGCAACACTCACGCCACTTATTTTAAAAAAACAACACCGTACTCGGGGATATTGCATGACAGCAAAAAGTTTGGAATGATGTGCAAATTATAAAGAGAATTGAGGGATAAAGGGTCAAGGATATCAGCAGCTCAGCAATAAATAGTCCAGCTGGTCTGGAGAGGCTCGGAAGGAGGGGGGGGGGGGAGAAAAGAAACCCAAAAAGAATTCCCAGGAATACCTCCAGAAACAAGATAGAGCGAAGACTAAAAACCCAAAAGAGATGCCTTACTTTTTCAACGAAAGCAAAGGCAGTCTGGAGTAAAAACCGCACACCCGAGAAGTGATCGTCGCCTCCTTCACCCTCCGGGTGTTGGGTGACAATGACCGTACAGGTTCCCTATGCCGCGGTATTACCTTCGACCAGCTCCGACTCTCCTCCCAGTCCCGCGGCTCCAACTCGAATTGTCCTCCTCGCGCAAATTTTAAAATCTGGCCGTTTATTCCCGCGGCCAATTCGAAGCGGCCGTGCCTTCGGGTCAGAGTTCAACTGCTTTCAAAGGGGCCAATCAGTGGCGGTCCCTTCCCTTGTTCATTCTTCTCGCGTTTACAGGAGTTGGCACCGCGCATGCGTTGTTGGCGGTGTCGGGTGTTATTTTCTCACGCCGCGGTGTGGTTGGTTATCAGGCTTCTCCATTCGGCTAACCTAACGGCCTGAGCAGCTTGATTAAAAGTATCTGCGAAGAGCAGGAGTCACATTGCTCATAAGAGGGGACCGTTTGGCCCCTCGAGTCTGCTACCCCATTCAGTATGATCAAGGCAGATTCACAAACTGAAATTGCTGGAAAACCTCTGCAACTCCGGCAGCATCTGTGGAGAAAAAGCAGAATTAACTGAGTTTCTGATCCAGTGACCCTTCTTCGGAACTGAAGGTTCGGATTGACTCAACTGTCGTCGCGACTTGCCAATTCAAACTGTATTGAACCAAGTCCTGCCACAAAGTAACTTTGACACAGAAACAGGTCTGATCAGCAGCTCTGCTGGGATTTGTTCTGTAGGTTCCATCGCATGACCTACCTCCAGCCCACATCTCACCTTCTCAAAATGTAGGAAGCAATTGGGACAGACCTTGGAGTGCAGGTTCATAGCTCCTTGAAAGTGGAGTCGCAGGTAGATACGATAGTGAAGGCGGCGTTTGGTATGCTTTCCTTTATTGGTCAGAGCATTGAGTACAGGAGTTGGGACGTCATGTTGCGGCTGTACAGGTCATCGGTTAGGCCACTGTTGGAATATGGTGTGAACCTAAAAGGGACCTAAGGGGCAAATTTTTCATGCAGAGGGTGGTGCGTGTATGGAATGAGCTGCCAGAGCAAACTAGTACAATTACAATATTTAAAATGCATGTGGGTGGGGATATGGGCTAAGCGTTGGCAAATGTGACTAGATTAGTTTAGGATATTTGGTCAGCATGGATGAGTTGGACCAGAGGGTCTGTTCCACTGCTGACAATCTCTATGACTCTATAATAAATCCAGTGTCAGAACCAGGTATCTGGGGGTGATTTCAACCAACTAAAATTTACTGATCGCAAATCAGAAACCCCATAGCAACTACACTCACCTCTGCCTCTGACTCTCTTGAAGTTCTGGTATGCTACTGGTGTCTTCCTCCATGGAGATTGATGTGTGATGATGGTGCTCCTTTAACAAGGTTATGCTGTCCTCAGCTTTTTTTTTAAGGGAGGTCATAAAAGCAATGATTCTGAAAAGTCTGGCTTTCTGTGGGTTTTAGGGACATTTTGATTATAGCTAACAGATACTGCCTCAGGCAAAATACTTTCGAGTTTAAAAGCATACACATGTACAATGAAAAGGGAGTGGCCAGTTCTCCCAGCTCAGCTTTTCTTTGGTTTTTGGCAGTCTGGCTATTCACTGAAGCAGTCAAGTAGTTTGAGGCTGCTAGTCAATGAAACAGCTACATGGAAGAGGACTTTCCATGCTGCCATCTGTCTCTCTCTGACATCTGTCCTGTAAGACTAAGTGTTTGATTTTACCTTTTGGGGATTGTTGCAAGTATTTGGAACAGCATCACTAAGTTGGGATAGTCTGTTGGGTTTTCAGATAGGTTAAGTTATTCTGTATTGTATTCTCTTTTGTTTGTGTTTCACTCGGTAATCTTGTAAATAAAAACTAAGTGGTTTGACCAGCTGCGTCACTCCTGGAATATCTGTGTTACATGTGCTTAAAATAGCTTGCAAAGTTAGCCACTTTCTTTAAATGTTTTGAGGGGGTCTGGCCATAACAGATGCAAGCAGAAATGTAACAGAAATAAGTGGGCTGTTTTTGGAACAATTTACAATATATCACCAATATGGGTGAGGGAATCAAATTTAATATTTCAAAGTTTACTGCCAACACAAAAATAGGTTGGATTATAAAATGGTGGATAGGGTATAAAGAGAATTAAACACGTTGAGTGAGTGGGAAAATGCAGTTAAGATAAAGGTACCACCGTTTTACCAGACCATGGGAGACACTACTGATGGTGGCTTAACCTGACTGTCACAACACCCCCTGGTGGGGTTAAGAAGGAGAATCCTTCATGATAACCTAAACTTGTGCACAAAATCAGATATCCACTCCAGTCCAACACCAGCATTTCCACATCATAAGCTGTTGCAGATATTGAACCCACATTGTTGGAATCACAAACTAGTTTTCCACCGAACTAAGCTAATCGACTCCCGACAAATGCCATATATGGATAAGTGTGAAGTTGTCCAGTTCAGCAGAAAAACAGACAAAATGTTATTTAAATGATGATAGACCGGGAAATGTTAATGTACAAAGGAAAATGAATGTCCTTGTACACCAGTCATTGAAAGTAAGCACGCATTTCCAGCAAGCAAAAAGGAAAGCTAATGGGTTTGTGGACAGGAGAAAAGAAATCTTCGTGCAGTTTAACAGGGCCTTGGTGAGTCCACACTGGAGTTTTTGACTCCTCGTGTAAGGCAAGATATAGTTTATACAAGGAGTGTTCCAAAGTTTCACCAGACTGATCTACAGGTCGCAGGTTTAACCGACGAGAAGAGTGAATCAACTGCACCTATATTCACTGGTGTTTAGAAGAATGGGAGGGAATCTCACTGAAACATATAAAATTCTGATAGGGCTGGACAAACTGGATGTAGCTTTCATTTCATCCATCTTGTTTAGTACTTCTTGAAAAAAAGCAGTATTAGGTTTAGCCATGTTGACTCTATCTGATTGTATTATGATTTTCTAAATGACCTGTCATTATTTCTGTGATAATGGATTCTCACATTTCGTTATAATAGATATCTGGTCTACAGTTTTCTGCTTTCCAGCACCTTCCTTTCTTGAATAAGGGTGTTATATTTGCAATTTTCCAATATTCTGAAACCTTTCCAAACTCTAGAAAATTTTGGAAGATCACAACCAATGTCCTTTGTTGTACTATACATTCTAAAACATGATATCTTGTACTGTTATCCCTTCAATTATAGTACAACGGATACTGAGCTGACAGTTGCTCAACCAGACACAAAACCACAAGATAGTCACAAGATGGCTATACACTAGGCAGAGTCCGAGGTCAGCCTAAGACTGTTTAAAACAAACTATTGTTCTCAGACCTTGAATCAATGCACACTCCAAATACTGCATCCGCCTATTGATAACATTTGGTTCGGTTGCAGTTTTGCTTAACAGGTAGCTGCAGATAAACAAGTCATGCATTATGTGGGAAAAGCAAAGATTATGTGAGAAAAGCAGAATGTTCTAGCACACTAGGGGCCACCCAGGGCAAGGGGTTTTAAGCTAGGGGAGAGCAATATCATGACTAACTAAATTGCTGCAGAAAAACAGGCCAGCAAAAACAGCTTCACAATCTCTCCTTTTTGATCATAAGATCAAAGCAACAGCTCAGGATCTCCTGCAAAAGGGTGAATGTAGTGAAAGACTGGGGGACTGTCTGGTCGTGGTGGCTCAGAATCAGAAGGGTAGTCCTCAGAATCCTATGTGTCGGAACTAGCACGTTCTAACTCCTGGAGTTCTGTGACACGGTAAAGGATTTCAAAGAGGGGGACCTTGACCAACTGAGAAGTTAATGGGACTGAGGGCAATAAAAGTGAGCCAAAGCACGCAAAGTATTGCTTAAGGCAGATGACAAGAACTGAAATAATAATGAAAATGACAACAAGTACCATGAGGCCTTGTAAGAGGGCCTTTTTCCAGGGACTGAACCATCCACCCTCTAGCTCCACAGATCCCAAGGGGAGCTACTGTTATGGAGCTTGAAGGCAGTCTTTCGAATGTGATCAACAAGGTTGGTAATGTTCTCGCTGGAGTCGGGAATATAGAAACTACATTGGGAGCCAGTGAGAGCACAAGTGCCCCCTTTCTTGGCTCATGGATAATCTAAGGTCAATCAATTTTGGAGGATGACTGTGTGAATGGTGACCACCTCCAAACTAAGTTGGTCAAGGGCTGCTGCCATGTAGTTCACTATTTCTTCAAGGACTGAGGCCAATTTTCTGACCTCCTTTGCCAATCGAGTGGTCCCATAAGAGGGGAAGAGAATGGCAAAGAACCACTCAGCTTCAGTTATCGCTGTCTTGGTGTGAGACCAAGGCTGTTTAAATGGGGAGGAATGCCAGTGGTAAATAGAGGGGACCACATACCCGAGACAGCAACTACGAGCCCAGGAGATGGAAGCCACAGCAAGGTTTTCTGGACGCAAATGAAATAGGTGCCATTATAAGATCTAAAGCAATTGGTCTGAGTTCCAGTCCAAATAGTGGAGAAAGTGGTAGTCTTGTTGTGAACTTTAAGGGCAGTTCCATCCCGAGTGTATCGTCGTTCAGACAGGGTAAGGAGCAGGGAATGGATGCATTTGCTGATTCCAACATTCCACTCTGACGTGTGATTGCTTTTAAAGCTTATCATTAGGTGTACACTTTCCTGTGGTATTAGTGAGGAAAGCGAGAGGTTATACTGAGGTTGGAACAATACTTCTCCACATTGTAGCCCGCCAACTCCCAAATTCCTTCGTTGTTGTTCAAATCATACCTTGGGTCAGCAGATCCAATGTCATGATTGTGCTCCAAAGAACTGCTCACCTTGGAGAACCTATCTTGATCCAACCACCATTTGGCTGTTTTGGACTTATTAAATGGAATGGGTCTTAGGGGGATTCCTCCCTTAGAGTGAACAGGGATATGGGTGCATACCCAGCAGCTAGAGCAGTTAACCTTCTGTGTGTAAATGTAAGTCATGTAAAGAAAAGTGTTGACATGCAACTCCCTTGTGACAGAGTTCATCTTCCCTGTTCCCCTCATGCCCAATCAGTATTATCAAAGCAATGAGGAGCACAGAGACTGAAATGGCGATCAGTCTCCACATATTGCGGCTGGCAAGCAAGCTGATGCCTTTGACATTTTCTGCTCTTGTCCCTCCAGGGATGGCGCTCTCTTGCAGTGGGTTCAGTGCACCTACTTAGGTCTTCCCTTGACATTGACAGCCATCCAGGTAACCAAGAGGACGAGGAACGGGCTTTTCCACCCAGGAGAGAGAGAATTCTTTTCCAATGATTTTATCATGACATAGTCCCCAGGTTGGAAGGGATGCATTGGGTCATCACTAGGTGCGGGAATGGCCTCCTTTACCAGATCAAGGTTACAGAGTGCTTTGTCATAATCCAGAAGAGCATCCTGTGTCAAGAGTAATGCGGTATTCACAGGAAATTTAGGTCTTTCCCCGAAGGGCATTGGTCTTCCCATCACAGCCTCATATGGGGTCAGTCCTATGATTCTGATGACCTAGTTTCTGAAGGTATACAGGGCTCAGGGTAGAGCTTCTGGCCAAGGCTGGCCCATGTCCTGTTTGATCTTTGTCAGAGTTGTTTTATTCATCCATTCCACCATACCTGAGGACTGGGGCTGATAGGAAATATGATATTTCCATGTGATATCTAGTGCTTTACTAACATTGTCTGTGATTGCTGCGGTAAAGTGAGTGCCTCTGTCACTGTTAATGCTCCCTGGAATTCCAAACTTAGGGATCACATCCTTCATGAGGCATTTGACCACTGTTCTAGGATTGTCTTTTCTTGTGGGGAAGGCCTCTGTCCATTTAGAAAACGTCAACAATTACTGAAAACCCTGTTTAGTTGACATGTGCACAAAATCAATCTGTAAATGATTAAAGGGTCCATCTGGGACTGGCAGATGATCATACTTGGCTAAAGATTTAGCGTTATTATTTTTTGGACATATTAGACATTTTGATACTAGTGCTTGTGCTGCCGCTGCTGCAGAGCCCGGTGTGTACCAAGCTTGTCGTATTGCATGTATCTCCCCTCCTTTTCCTGCATGGCCAACCCCATGGGTGGCCAGTGCAAGAACGTGCAAGTATGCTTAGGGCAAATGAACCTTCCACCATTAGCCCAAAGGGGGATTCCTTAGCTCCTATGCACGTCCAGCTGTCTTTCTTGGCTTGTGGAGCATATTACTGTGCAGCACATATTCCCTGTACTAGATCTAAAACCTTTGTTGCTTCCCTGGCCTTTGGAGCTTGTAGTACCTACACAGTGGGAGCTAATGCTGCTTGTCTAGCAGCTTGGTCAGTGCAAACATTTCCTTGGGCGATGGGGTCATCAGCGGCAGAATGAGCGATGCACTTTATCACAGCTAGGGCGGAGGGGAACATGATAGCCTGTAAAAGGTTGTTGATGAGCAGGGCATGCTGCAGGGGCCTTCCAGAAGAGGTAATAAATCCTCTATGTTTCCATAGGGTTGCAAAATCATGTACCACTCCAAAGGCATATATCTGGAGTCGGTGTAAATGTTAACAGACTTTTTGTCAACAAGGATACAGGCTCTGGTAAGAGCAAACAGTTACGCTGCCTGCACAGAAGTCCCTTCCAGCAGCACAGCGAATTCAAGGGTTTCAAAAGGTGTGCATATCACGTAGCAAGCTAGCATTTGGTGATCTGAGGGCCAAAAAGAGGACGTGTCTGTGAAAAGGATCATCTCTGGATTGTCTAATGGAGTCTCAGGGCGCGGGATGACAACCTCTTGGACTACATGCAGCCAATCATGGTCCTCTGCCGGGGAATCCTGTATAACAGGGTGAAGGGTGGCAAGGTTTAAAGCAGGGGTGCGCGTAAGATTAGTGTGAGAAAGTAGGGCAACCTCACAGTCAGTTCTCTTTGATGCCGTAAAGTGCTGAGTCGCTGCTGAATTAAGCAGCAGGGAGACCGAATGAGGAACAAAATTGTACAAGAATAATCAAGTACAATAGGGGTGAACATTTCTACCATTACAGCGGCAGCCGAGACAGCTTGTAGACAGGCCGCATTCCCCTTAGAACAGGTGGGAACTGTACAGAATAAAAGGCTACAGGGCACCAGAGATCCCCATGCATTTGTGTTTGAACACTGGCGCATATCCCTCCTTTTTGTTAACATAAAGCTGAAATTGTTGCGTATAATCAGGGATGCCTGGAGCAGGTGCTGAGGTTAAGCAACGTTTAAGTTCCTTCCAGGCTTCTGCCATTTCAGCTGTCCAGTTCACCTGGGTCAGCTGATTTAGCGAGGATGCCTGGCGGGAAGAAGCAACAATAACTCAATAGTCTGTTATCCAATGTCGGCAGTAATTCACTATGCCCAAAAAGGACAAAAGCTCAGTTCGTGTAGTGGGAGAAGAGAGGTTAACGATGGCTGCAATGTGATCCTGAGACAGTGCTCTGAGTCTGTGTGAAAGATTGTAGCCCAAATATTGTACTGTCTTTTGGCAGAGCTGTATTTTTTCAACACATACCTTATGTCCATCCTGAGCCAGACAGTGGAGCAATGCAACAGTATCATACATGCAGGCATCAGGTGAATCGGAGGTCACTAATGAACCATCAGCATCAGCATGACCAACGCACTTGACTTCAGGCATCTTTGAGTGTACCTTTTTCTTACTCAATGCTTTTACATGGCAGATGGGGGTCTTTCAGGGTCCTGTGTACCACAGAGGCATATACAGTGGGGCTCTCGTGTACCCTTAGGGAAGCCATGTCCATGTATATTGGCGGCTGCTGTAAGTAAAAGTGAAAAGGTACTGGCGGTCCAGTGACAATTTAATGAAGAAAATGGCAGAAAAACAAGTGGCAGTAGCAGGGAGGCTAGTAAGGATGGCATTGGTGTCGGGCACCACTGGGGAGCAGGGGACAACAATGTCATTGACTGCCCTCAAGTCCTACACCAATCTCCACTGTACCGGTTTTCCTTAGGAATAGGAAGGATAGGAGTGTTGCAGGGGATAGTGGGAGGCACCAGGATCCCTTGCTGAAGGAGGGAATCAATAACTGGTTTTATACCTTCTTGGGCAGTTGGTGAAAAATTGTACTGTCTAATAGCTGGTAGGATGGCCCCATGTTTCACAGTGACCATATGAGGCAGAGCCGATATGACTAGGCCTGTATCATCTCCAGGACACCCGCACCAATCAACCAAACCGCCCTGTGGCCCAACATTTCAACTCCCCCTCCCACTCTGCCGAGGACATGGAGGTC